>NC_044330.1:67408665-67718058 GCF_007399415.2 Gopherus evgoodei | reverse complement strand
CTGAAAGATTTATGGAAGTTCTGAGTTCCCCAGTGCCCCATGATGAGTCTGGCATTGAGCCCCAGCAGTGGGAGGCGATAGGGCACACTTCATGAACATACATATGTTGTGCAGGTGCAGCAGGAGCTTCGGGAAGACATGCTGCAGCGGCCGTAAAGAGCATCCCCTAGTCTCATGCCACTAGGAATGATCCAGAAGAAGCTACAATCAAATTTGGAAACCTGTCGTCATTATGGCCAGCTCTCGGAAACACCCATACCTAAGTCTGGTTAAGGCTTCCTCTTGCAAGCCTGTGTGGTTGGTTGCTTATAAACGTTGCCAAAATTTAACCACCTGGGTTGAAATTTTCACTGTCAGGACTCTGCTCAGGCTCAGTCCCCCCTCCCACCCCAGAATTTCACTAAAAAATGGCTCCGCTGTTGCTGTTTCCCTTAGGGGGAATAGGAACTTTTCTGCGAATGTTAACCAAGTATTTTTCCACACATTTCTTTGAAGTACTTTCGTTCCTCTGTGTTTTTTAAGCAGGGATTTGAAATTGGGCAAAGTGACAGGCTGGGGTCAGAGGTGCCTTTTAAGATTCTCATGAAAACACTTAAGGCTAGTCTAAACTATAAGCGCTATAGCAGTGCAGCTGTGCTGCAGCGTGTCTGGTGAAGATGCTCTATGCCGAAGAGAGAGAGCTGTCCTGTCAGTACAGTGCTGTTCCCAGGAGCACTTAGGTCAGTGTAAATTATGTCGATGAGAGTGGTGGCTTGTTCACTCTGCTTTTCCACTGCCTTGGGTTAACAATTCTCTGCACATCAGAGCTTTTATTAGCGGGAGAGGCCTCTTCCTGGGGGAGTATCAGTCTAACTCCCCACCCTGCCCCCCCCCCACCGCCATTCATTTGCAGATGTCTGTAACTAAGAGGTAACACAGGATCACTCCTACCAGGACTGGTTGCAGAATCCAGCCCTGTAGGGTAACAAAGTGACTGGGAGTTGGGTTTGCCATCTTAGTTTTGTTGAAGATGGACAAAGCACACAGAGGTAGCATTAGTTGACTAATGACTAACCATTAGCCCCAGGGACGGCCTTAGGGCCAGGCAAACAGGACCCATGACCAGGACGCTGTAGCCAGGAGAGGCGACAAAAGGGGCTCTGGCCTCCCTTGGCCTGCTGTGACTGGACTCCTCTCTTCTCCATCCCCTCCTTCGCACTGGGGCGTGGGCTTCTCCCTGCCCCCGACCCCCTCCCTCATTTGCTCCTCATCCAGCCGGCTGAGGGCTCCATCTCTGCCCCAGCCCCAGGGAGCACAGAGCAGCATGGCCAGGGCTGATCACTGGCAGAACACCCCACCACTCGCTGCCAGCCGAGTCCCTCCCTGCCTGCAGCCCTGCACCATTCAGGTCTTCGGCAGAGGCCGGCCAGCCAGGGCCAGGGGGAGCGAAACTACAATGTGAGTGTGTCATAACTTTAGTCCCAGATTTGGACCTTAGTGTCCAAAATATGAGGGTTAGCATGAAAACCTCCAAGCTTAGTTACCAGCTTGGACCTGGTACTTGCTGCCACCACCCAAAAAATTAGAGTGTTTTGGGGCACTCTGGTCCCCCCGAAACCCTTCCCTGGGGACCCCAAGACCCAAACCCTTGAGTCTCACAACAACGGGAAATAAATCTTTTCCCTTCCCCCCTCCAGGTGCTCCTGGAGAGATACACAGACACAAGCTCTGTGAATCTAAACAGAGGGAGTCCACCCTCTGTAATTCCAGTCCTGGAAACAAAAGCACTTTCCTCTTCACCCAGAGGGAATGCAAAATCAGACTAGTAAATCTAACACACACAGATCTTCCTCTGACTTCTTCCTCCCACCAATTCCCTGGTGAGTACAGACTCAATTTCCCTGAAGTTTCCCAGTAAAGAAAACTCCAACAGGTCTCAAAAAGAAAGCTTTATATAAAAAAAGAAAAAAAAATACATACAAATGGTCTCTCTGTATTAAGGTGACAAATACAGGGTCAATTGCTTAAAAGAATATTGAATAAACAGCCTTATTCAAAAAGAATACAAATCAAAGCACTTCAGCCACTATAGACATGTAAATACAAAAACAACAAAACCATGTTTGGTACTCACACTTGGAAACAGAAGATTAGAAAACAGAAATACTTCTCCAAAGCTCAGAGAAAGCAAGCAGACAGAAAACAAAGACTCAGACCAAACTTTCCTCCACCCAGAGTTGAAAAAATCCGGTTTGCTGATTGGTCCTCTGGTCAGGTGCTTCAGGTGAAAGAGACATTAACCCTTAGCTATCTGTTTATGACAGAGTGAGGAAGGCAGGGGGGACTTAAAGTGACAGTGCGCTCATTGTCTATCAAACTTCCCTAACATACACACACACACAGGCTCTCACACCCACATACACTCTGCCTCTCACAGTCCCCTAACACACATTGTCTCACACACACAGTCTCATACTCCCCAGCACAACTCTGTCTGTGAAAAGGTTATGATTTGCAGAATATGTTTACGCTATCTGTAGGCATGTATCATTTTGTATTTGAAGTAATGAGTTTAAATGTTTGTTCCTAGGGTAATTCCCACAAGGTAGTTAGCCAGCACATCTTGAAGGGACTAGTCAAAGTAAGTGGCTCACCAACGGACTCTTAACTCACACTGGACCATGGGTGATGCCCATCTACATTGAATGGACATTCCTGTAGACATTCCATATGAAGTATAGATAATAGCCTGGAGGCGAGGGGCTGGGGGGTGCGAGGGGAGTCCGTAGGAGCCAAGCGTGATGGAGGGAGCACCATCATACAAGTTCACTCAGGGCACCATTTTCATAAGGCCGGCCCTTATTAACCCTCAATGCACAAACCAGGAATAGTGCCTGATAGTATCCTGATTCCCACCGTTCCTCTACTAGCTAGCAGATAGTCATGTGAGCCATTCCACTGTAGTGCTGTTACTATTAAATAGCTTTATGTTGTACACATAAAAGGTATTAGTTCAAACCCTTCCATTAGTTCACCTGGCTGTCAATATAGCTCAATAGGATGGCAGGATTGTGTTTGTTTTAGGCACTAGAAAATTACTCACAGAAAGCTACATTAGAAGAATATTAAGGTTGCAAAGTCAAGCACTCAAATTAAAACATACTAGTAGAAAAGATTGCACATGTAATCACAAATCTGCACCTCAGGCATAGGTTTTTAATGATGTAGTTTTTAATTGCATCATCACCTACAATGTAGTCTAGGGGACCCCTGCCTCAGTCCATGCTCAGGGCAGACACAGCATGAGGTGATGAATGGCAAGAAAAATATTGTTGTCTTGTACTGAAGGCCTGAGGCTGAGACGACACAGATTCTATTTCAGACTCTGTCACAGACTTCCTGTGGTTTACTGCATGTATACAGCAGTGTGTGTGTGGGAAGAGCAGTAGTGGACACTCTCTGTTTGGGCATTTCCTAACTTTTCAGTGCTGGATTCTGCAACTTTAATGTCACTTCTACAGAGTATAACTCCAGTGTCATTCAGCTCTGGCATGTATCTGTCAGCTATGTTACTCGTGTATGTTTGTCACTGTTACATCAGCATTAAGATTTTCTTTTATAGCATTTCTATGTCTGTGTTATGAGTAATACAAGTAAAATGATTGAGAGAAATATTACCTCATGCTGTCTCATTTCTAATCTGATCTCCCTCTCCCCGCACACCCTCAGCAGTGAGGTGAGGGCTCCTTACCTTACCCAAGTTGCACCCACCTAGCCAGTTTCTGGCTTCTCCACTCTCACATCCTTGCTGATTAGGGAAGACTCAAGCCCAGCTCTTTCAGACTGCCATCCAAACCCTTCTGAGCTCTGTTTCCTTTCCCTCCAGAGGTAAATGGCAACCAGTCTTTCTCACTCACGTTCTCTCCTGAAAAGTTGATTGACCAAAGACATAGACAAAAGGTAGATGATTTGGGTGCAAACCACAAAGGTACTTAGCTGCCTAAACCCCAGATTTTGGCATCTAAATGCCAGTTATAGCTCCATAAAACTCCCACCGAACGCTGTAGGTGTCTTAGTTCACTGAGCACCCAAGTTCTCAGGGTAAAATTTCCCTCAAAGCCTGTTTTTTGTCACTGAGCCACCTCCCTGTATGCAACGGGGGAGTTGGACCTGTCTACCATGTAAGCTCAAGAGTGATTCATGAACTGTGTGGAGAATGATGGGGGCCTGATCTAGTAGGTAGCCTCTGAGCATGCCTACTTGATCAACGTCCATTTAGAATCTGTCAGCAAGGTGGTGGTGCCATCTACCTTATAATTTAACTTATAGCCCAAATGTTACAACACTCGCCTGGGACGTGGGACACTGCACCAGCTAGCAAGGTAGAATGATGCTGTAGCCCAGGAGTTTGGGCATCCATGGGGAATGTAGGAGTCCCAAAGTCCAGTCTTCCTGCTCTAATCACTTGCATTATTTCTCCAACCTGGAACAACTTCAGCAGGAAAGGAAGAGGGTGCCCTCACATCTGCATAGCCTGTAACTCGGTGATTAGAGCACTCTCCTGAGAGGTTTGACACCCCTGTTCAAATCAGTGTTCCTCCAGCAGACGGAAGTGAAATCAGGTCTCCCACATTGCAGCTGAGTGCTCTAATCACTGGATTAAAATTTGTACAGGCAGACATCACTACTCCCTCCTCAGGAGCTGGTGCCTGAGTGGCTGGTTCCCATTCATGCTTCACCAAGCAGAGCTAAGTCCCTAAATTTGGGTTGCAGAGAGGGCCTACCTTCAAGAGCGGGGCAAGGCGTAGGACACATTGTCAGCATTGCCCATTAACTAGGTTAAGCAGCTCCCCACTTCTGGCCTGCACTTGGACTCCAGCCACGGTACGGTGTTGCCATGTCTATGGACTGTGATCCTTGTTCTGATCCCGACCTGTCCAAAAATCTCAATTCCACAGCCCTCCCTTGGGCCCAGTCCCTATCCGACATCCAGCTTCAACCTCAGCTTCATCCACTATGCCTGACTCTTGGGAGGCAGCGCCTGACAGAAACTTCTTTCTGAGTGTGGTCTTTCAACCAGTTTTGCACCCACCTGACTGTAATTTCATCTAAACCATCTTTCCTTGATTTGCCTTATTAAAAATTAAGATATATCATGTCTACTGCTCCCCCATCCCCTACCCACCCTGTCAAAGAAGGAACTGAGGTTGGTTTAGCCATGCTGGCTATTCCTTGTCATCCTCTGTCTTTTGCTGTATCTGTATTTATTGAGTACAATATAGAAATTAGATTCCACACGTAGCATACTGGCTTGTGTGATGCTCATTCTTGGGCTCCAGTCTCTACCCATGACATATGTTGAGAGCAAAGGTATCTACCATAGCCGTGTGGAGCACAGTGTGTTGCTGTGATTTTTCTAGATAGCTAGAGTTTTCTAAGTTGGGCAGTGTGCTGCTCAGCCTTGCGAGGCCTAAATCTCTTTGAGGATCTCACTCACTACACTAGTGGGCCCCAAACTTTTCAGGGTCACAGCCACCTTACACCAGTCTGCACCTCTCACCCCAGGAGGCAGGGTCAGGAGCAGGGCCAAGGCTTCTCCAAATGGAGTGGTAAACAGGGATAAAGGGACTGCAGCTGGGGTTGGATATGGGGCTGCAGTCGGGGGCCAAGGCTGGGGGTGGGAGCAGATGTGGGACTGGGAGCCAGGGCTGTGGCAGGGGATGGGGTCAGAGCAAAGCTGGGATTGGATGATATTCCCTCCCCACCCCCTGTGGGGCTGCCTGGGCCCTGCTGCCTCCCCAAATGTTCCTCTGCACCCCTTAGGGGGGCTGCATCCTGCAGTTTGGGGACCACTGCCTTACACAATGTATCTTGGGTATTACTGTAAGTGGATTGTGAGCACCCTCTACTGGCTGGTTTCCCACAGGTTTGGGTTTGTTACTATTTCCCACTAGTGGATTTAGGGACAGATTTTTAATGGTAATCAGGTGCCCACAGATTAAAAAATTCCACTGTCAGCATTTGCAGGTACCTAAATGTCTCAACAAATTTCCACTTCATACGGCTAAATTCAGTGCCTTGCATGGTGTGAAGTATCAGAGGGAAGCCATGTTAGTCTGTATCCTCAAAAATGAGGAGTTTGGTGGCACCTTAAAGGCTAACAGATTTATTTGGGCATAAGCTTTCGTGGGTAAAAACCCATGTCTGAAAAGTGAATTTGAAGAAGTGGGTTTTTTACCCACGAAAGCTTATGCTCAAAAAAATCTGTGAGTCTTTAAGGTGCCCGTGGACTCTTCATTGTTTTTGAAGATACAGACTAACATAGCTATCCCTCTGATACTCTACAAATTTGGTTCTTTGTCTTTTCATTTAAGCAGAAGAGGCTTATGGTTTAGCTCTAGCATCCCACCTTTGTCATCTAAGAGTGACTGCTCCATTTTGGTACGACATTCTCAGGAAACTTACCTCAGTCTTTTTTCAAGCTCTTCAGAGCTGCCTTGACTTCCAATCACTCACTTTTCTTTCTTCTTTGCCCTTGTCACCTGTTTGCTTGCATTAACTTCTCCAGCCACACCTCTGGACCCCCAACCCTGCCTGTCAATCACTACTGCCCATCCCCTTTCTCTGGTGACACTAGTTTAATTTCTGGTGTAAAACCCCTTAAACATTGATGTTATTTTCTCATGCACCACAAGAGGGAGCATTGATCTGAATTTGGAATGCCACAGGCAACTAGTTCACACAGTACATGACCCCAACCTGACAAATTACAATGATATGTAGTGTTAGCATGACATTTTATTTGAATATTGGTTAAAAAAAGTCTACATAGATTTGAAAAAACTAATGTGTTTAGATAGGAATCACATTGTCAATGCTAAAGTATAGAAATGCTGAGTTCCACATTGTTTCCACCTTCAGTAAAACTGGACAGTGGTTACTTTGTATTTTTAAGTGATTTGGGGACATTTAGCATCTTGTATGAGCAAATGCTATAACACCATAGCTGCATTTATGCATTATTGTGACAATATTAAGTCCCAAGGGGAGCTATTGTACCACAATTATTAAAATTTAAATATTGTTATTTTCTTTGCGAATACAGCAATGGCCTGATTCTGTTCTTTCTTTGGTGTGAATAAGGAGTAACTCCCAAGTTACCAGAGCTGCACTGGTGTAACTTTGGGACGATCAGAATCAGGGCTTTACATTTTGGAAAGGAAGAAAAGTGCATCTACATTTCTTGCAACTGAATTTATTAAAAACAACTAATGCTGTGTGGATTTTTTATGAGCTTTTTAAAGTCTGATCTCTCTACAAATGACCCAGCTCCTACTGGATCAGTTTGCTAGGCCATACAGGAAGGACTGAACATATGAGGTTTTTGAGCTGGGCAAGAGCCGCAATGTTGAGTTACTTTACTAGCTACGCTAATTGTACAAGTGCTATTATTTCTACTTAGTGGTTATTCATGTATGAAATGTGATTCTCAGTAACTGTCCAGGCACATAATGCTGTGCCTAGGCATTGTGTTGACCTTGATTGGCTGGAAAAACAACCAGCAGGGGTGGTAGAACTGTCTATCAGCCCTTGTGATCACCATCCTTATTTGTTACGCAAGTATATAAATGGTGGGGAGGGGGACACATTGGTTGAGCAAATAGTTGTATTTAAATTATGAAGCACTGGCTGTAGTCAGGAAGAGCACAGTCTTTTCTTTCATATGTGGACATGGGTGGCAGGTGAACCTCTGCCTTCTGCCTGAGGCCCTGCCCACTGGCCCTGGCCCTTCTGCCTGGGTCCTTGCCTCCCGTCCCCAGAATCTGCCCACCAGAGCCTCAAACCCGATCCCCCATGGCCAGAGGAGCCCCGGCCTTTCCGCCCCAGCCACACTGACCAACTTGAGTCCCAGGCTTTGACCAGCCCCAGCACTGCCCCAGGCCACTGGCCTGATCTCCCTGACCAAGGCCACTGGCCCAAACCCAGGGCCAGCCCTAGGGTGACCAGATAGCAAGTGTGAAAAATTGGGACAGGGAGTGTGGAGAAGAAATAGGCACTTACAAAGCCCCAAATATCAGGACTGTCCCTATAAAATCAGCACATCTGGTCACCTGAGCAGTCTCTGGCTGCCTAAGTTCCAGGCTGCTGGCTGGAGGTAAGTCCCTGCCAACATCAAGGTTGAGGGGCAGTGAGGACGGGGCCTCGGGGCAGAACATGGGCCTGCTTTAGGAGAGGCTTAGGCCATGGCTACACTGGCGCTTTACAGCGCTGCAACTTTCTCGCTCAGGGGTGTGAAAAAAACACCCCCCTGAGCGCTGCAAGATACAGCACTGTAAAGCCTCAGTGTAAACAGTGCCGCAGCACTGGGGGCGCGGCTCCCAGCACTGCAAGCTAAACCCCATGAGGATGTGGAGTAGGTGCAGCACTGGGAGAGCTCTCTCCCAGCGCTGGCGCTGCGACCACACTCAGGGCTTGTCTACATCACAAAGTTGCAGCGCTGGTGAGGGGGTTACAGCGCTGCAACTGAGGAGGTGTACACATCTGCAGGGCATCACCAGCGCTGCAACTCCCTGTTTGCAGCGCTGGCCGTACTCCCGTTTTGTCTCGGGTGTAGAGGATCCAGCGCTGGTGATCCAGCGCTGGTAATCAAGTGTAGACACTTACCAGCACTTTTCTTGACCTCCGTGGAATAAACAGGTATCCCAGCATACCTGAGGATACCTCTCTGGTAATCAAGCAGGTCTCCTTCCCCGCGGTTTGCTCCGGTGTTCTCCGAATCCCCCCCCAAGCGGGTCTCCTTCTCGCGGTTTGCAGGGGGGTTTGGGGAATGCGAGAGCAAACCGCGGGGAAGCAGGTCTCCTTCCCCGCGGTTTGCTCTCGCGTTCCCCGAACCCTCGTGCAAGCAGATCTCCTTCCCCGCGGTTTGCTCTCGCATTCCCCGAACCCCCCTGCAAGCAGGTCTCCTTCCCCGCGGTTTGCAGGGGGGTTCGGGGAACGCGATAGCAAACCACGGGGAAGGAGACCTGCTTGCACGGGGGTTCGGGGAATGCGAGAGCAAACCGCGGGGAAGGAGACCTGCTTGCGGGGAGGGGGTTCGGGGAACACGAGAGCAAACCGCGGGGAAGGAGACCTGCTTGCATGGGGATTCGGGGAACGTGAGAGCAAACCGCGGGGAAGGAGATCTGCTTGCAGGGGGGTTCGGGGAACACTGGAGCAACCCGGGGAAGGAGACCTGCTTCCCCGCGGTTTGCTCTCGCGTTCCCCGAACCCCCCTTGAAGCCGCCCAACAGCGCTGCAGTGTAGCCACATCTAACACCACTTGCAGCGCTGGTTGCTGTAAGTGTGGCCACTCTGCAGCGCTGGCCCTATACAGCTGTACTAATACAGCTGTAACAACCAGCGCTGCAAAATTGTAGATGTAGACATACCCTCACACTTCAAAGCGCTGCTGCGGGAGCGCTTTGATGTTTTAGTGTAGCTATACCCTTAGCTTCCCAGGCCTTTGATACCACTGCCCTGAATGACAGGTTTCAGAGTCTAGGGACCTTAGAGACTAACAAATTTATTTCAGCATAAGCTTTCATGGGCTACAGCTCACTTCTTCAGATGCATAGAATGGAACACACAGACAGGAGATATTTATACATACAGAGAACATAAAAAGGTGAAAGTATGCATACCAACTGGAAGTGTCCAATCAATTGAGATGATCTATCGTCAGCAGGAGAAAAAAAAACCTTTGAAGTGATAATTGAGATGACCCACAGAAGGTGTGAGGAGAACTTAACATAGGGAAATAGAATCAATTTGTGTAATGACCCAACCATTCCCAGTCTCTGTTTAAACCTAAGAGCTTGGCTACACTGGAGAGTTGCAGCGCTGTAAACCCACCAGCAGCGCTGCAACTTACTCACTGTCCACACTTGCAAGGCACATACAGCACTGCATTTCCCTGGCTGCTGTGCTGGCCGTACTCCTGCTCTGCCTCGGGTATAAGGATTGCAGCGCTGGTGATGCAGCACTGCTCCACAAGTGTGGACACCAAAAGCGCTGTAATTGGTCTCCAAAGTATTTGGAGGCATCCCAGAATGCCTGCTCAGCCACTCTGCTCATCAGTTTGCACTCTACTGCCCTTGCCTCAGGTGACCCGCCCTTTAAATGCCCCAGGAATTTTAAAAATCCCCTTCCTGTTTGCTCAGCCAGGTGTGGAGTGCAATCAATCTTTCCAGGTGACCATGCCTCCACGCGCCAAACAAGCCCCAGCATGGAGCAATGGCGAGCTGATGGACCTCATCAGTGGTTGGGGGAGGCAGCTGTGCAGTCACAGCTGCGCTCCAGCCGTAAGAATTACGATACCTATGGCCAGATATCAAAGGCAATGATGGAAAGGGGCCATGACTGGGACGTGGTGCAGTGCAGGGTTAAAGTAAAGGAGCTGCGGAGTGCCTATTGCAAAGCACGCAAGGGAAACCGCCGCTCCGGCGCTGCCCCGATGACCTGAAGTTTTTATAAGGAGCTGGATGCGATCCGTGGGGTTGACCCCACCGCCAATCCGACGACCATTGGATGGGTGGGGTTCTGTGGCCTGCCTTGTGCAGGAGGTCAGACTAGATGATCATATTGGTCCCTTCTGACCTATGAGTCTATGAGTCTATGAGACCACAATGGACACTTCAGAGCGAGTGGGAGAGGGTGGGCAAGAGGAGGAGGAGGACGACGGGGGGAAGGAAACCGAGAGTGAGGGTACTGTGGTGGGGGGAGACACTCCGGAGTCCCAGGAGGCATGCAGCCAGGAGCTCTTCTCAAGCCAGGAGGAAGGCAGCCAGTCGCAGCAGCTGGAACTTGGTGAAGGACAAGCAGAGCAGAGTGTTCCCGGTAAGCAGCTTTTATTTTCAGGATGGAAATGTTTCGGGAGTGGAGGGGGGCGTTATGGCTGCATGCATGCATGCCTAGATGTGGAATAGCCCATTGATGTGGTCTATCATGTCGCGGTAATCGGCCTCGGTAATCTCTTCAAAAGTTTCCGCCAGAGTGAGGGCAATGCGCTTGAGCAAGTTTATAGGGAGAGCCACTGTGGTTCTTGTCCCAGTCAGGCTAACGCGTCTGCGCCACTGTGCCGCGAGGGGTGGGGGGACCATTGCTGCACACAGGCAAGCTGCATAGGGGCCAGGGCAGAATCCGCATTGCTGTAGAAGACCCTCCCGCTCTTCCCAGGTGACTCGCAGCAGCGAGATATCTTCCAGGATTAGCTCTTGTGGAAAATGTTGGGAGACTGTTCAGTGTAGGTGCCCCCTGCAGCATTTTGCTTCCGCCAACGCACAGAACCCTCTGCACTGCCCTGAACCAATCATTCCCACTTCCCAGGTGACCCGCATCAGTGAGATATCTTCCAGGATTAATTTTCTCCTGCAATCATTGCCCCTTTTACTCACCATTTTTTCGCTCCCGTGCGGTCTGTTTGGTATAGGAAAAGCATGCTAAAGCGAAGAGTGTAAACTCCTTCACTGTGGGGGAGGGAAATAACTGTCTGTCTGTGTGAGATTATAAACAATGGTGCCTCTGTAAATTGTTTCAATTTTTGTCTCTCTAATAACAGTGTCCTTGAATACTGAGTGACTGTATCACAGACTGCTCAGCGGCTACAGAACCTGCAGAAGAAACCACGAAAAAGCAAAGAAGAAATGCTGAAAGCAGTAATGAATCAGTCTGCCAGAGAGAGTAAAAAAATGCAGGAATGGAGGGAAAACATGCAGGAATGGAGGCAAAAAATGCAGCACTGGAGGGAAAGAGAAAGCAAGAGAAAGGCAGTGGCTAAGAAGAAAAGCACGAATCAGCTGATAAGCTTCCTGGCGCGCCAAATGGACTCTATCCAGGCACTTTTAGCCATGCAGGCAGAGCACTACAGTGCCGCTCCCCCCACACCATCCCAAAGCTCTTTCCCTTGTGCCCCAATGTCAGCTCCAAATCCCCTTCCCCAGCATCCAGGTTCTTACCACCGCCAGCTGCCCCCAACACCTGTACGTTCACCTACCAGCCCTGAGAACTACGACCCTTACCCTCTGCACTCAACCCCCATCACCATGCAGTATTTTCATCCTGAAGTGCAGCAGTCATTGCACAGCACTCCAGACAGGACATATTCAAACCTCTGACTGTACATTTCACCACCTCACCGCCCTGCCCTTTTAGATTCCCAAAATGTTGTGTGTCTGTCAATAAAGTTATTTTCTTTTCAATAAATGAATTCTTGGCATTGAAAACAGTCTTTATTATTGCAGAAAGTGAAAGATACCGTAGCCCAGGAAAGAAACAGGTACTGCAAATCATTTTAGGAAAAACAGATTCCTGCTAACAGTGTAACCACTGCACTTCACTCCCGTGCAAGGCACCAAACATTACTGTTGGCTTTCAGCCTCAAATTCATCCTTCAAGGCATCTCTAATCCTTATAGCCCTGTGCTGGGCCTCTCTAGTAGCCCTGCTCTCTGGCTGTGCAAATTCAGCCTCCAGGTGTTGAACCTCGGAGGTCCATTCCTGACTGAATGTTTCACCCTTCCCTTCACAAATATTATGGAGGGTACAGCACACAGATATAACCGCAGGGATGCTGCTTTGCCCCAAGTCTAGCTTCCCATAAAGAGATCTCCAGTGCCCTTTTAAACGGACGAAAGCACACTCCACAGTCATTCGGCACTGGCTCAGCCTGTAGTTGAACCGGTCCTTGCTCCTGTCAAGCTTCCCTGTATACGGTTTCATGAGCCAAGGCATTAACGGGTAAGCAGGGTCTCCAAAGATCACAATGGGCATTTCGACGTCCCATATTGTGATCTTCCGGTCTGGGGAAAAAGTCCCAGCCTGCAGCTTCCTGAACAGGCCATTGTTCCGAAAGATGCTTGCATCATGCACCTTTCCAGGCCTGCCTGTGTAAATGTCAATGAAATGCCCATGGTGATCCACAAGTGCCTAGAGAATCATAGAGAAATACCCCTTCCGATTAATGTACTCGGATGCTAGGTGGGGTGGTGCCAGAATAGGAATATGCGTCCCACCTATCGCCCCTCCACAGTTAGGGAACCCCATTTGTGCAAAGCCATCCACAATGTCCTGCACGTTCCCCAGAGTCACGGTTCTTCTTAGCAGGATGCGATTAATGGCCCTGAAAACTTGCATCAATACAATTCCAATGGTCAACTTTCCCACTCCAAACTGGTTCGTGACCGATCGGTAGCTGTCTGGAGTTGCCAGCTTCCAGATTGCAATAGCCACCTGTTTCTCCACTGGGAGGGCAGCTCTCAGTCTCATGTCCTTGTGCCACAGGGTAGGGACGAGCTCAGCACACAGTCCCATGAAAGTGGCTTTTCTCATCCGAAAGTTCTGCAGCCACTGCTCGTCATCCCAGACTTCCATGACGATGTGATCCCACCACTCAGTGCTTGCTTCCCGAGCCCAAAAGCGGCGTTCCACAGTGCTGAGCATTTCCATGAATGCCACAAGCAATTTAGTGTTATACGCGTCAGGCAACTCGATATCATCGTCGGAGTCCTCATCACTGTCACTTTGGATCATAAGGAATAGCTCAACTGCCAAACGTGATGTGCTGGCGACACTCATCAGCAAAGTCCTCAGCAGCTTGGGCTCCATTTCCCACAGAAATAGCACTGCACAGAAACCATTGGGAGACTCACAATGGCGCCAGACGTGGACAGAAAAACAGTGACTGCTGGGATGTGAAGCGATGCACCACAGGGCATTGGGACAGGAAGCGGAATGACCCGCACCCTCCGTCTCCTTCCCACAACCCACGGCGCCAAAATGGGACGAGGTGCTCTGTGGGATAGCTGCCCACAATGCACCACTCCCAACAGCGCTGCAAATGCTGCAGATGTGGCCACACTACAGCGCTGGTAGCTGTTAGTATGGCCACACTCCAGCGCTTTCCCTACACAGCTGTACAAAGACAGCTGTATCTCCCAGCGCTGCACACCTGCAAGTGTAGCCAAGGTCTAAGTTAATTGCATCTAATTTGCAAATTAATTTGAGTTCAGCAGTCTCTCTTTGGAGTCCGTTTTTGAAGTTTTTTTGTTGCAAAATTGCCACCGTCAAGTCTGTCACTGAGTGGTTAGAGAGGCTGAAGTGTTCTCCCGCTGGTTTTTGAATGTTATGATTCCTGATGTCAAATTTGTGTCCATTTATTCTTTTGCATAGAGACTATCCAGTTTGGCCAATGTACATGGCAGAGGGGCTCTTCTGGCACATGATGGCATATATCACACTGGTAGATGTGCAGGTGAACAAGCCCTTGATGGTGTGGCTTATGTGGTTAGGTCCTATGATGATGTCCCTTGAATAGATATGTGGACATAGTTGGCACTGGGGTTTGTAGTAGGGTTTGGTTCCTGGCTTGGTGTTTTTGTTGTGTGGTATGTAGTTGCTGGTGAGTATTTGCTTCAGGTGGGGGGGCTGTCTGTAAGCGAGGAGTGGCCTGTCTCCCAAAGTCTGTGAGAGTGAGGGATTGTCCTTCAGGATAGGTTGTAGATCCTTGATGATGCCCTGGAGAGGTTTTATTCGGGGGCTGTAGGGGACGGCTAGTGGCATTGTGTTACTTTCTTTGTTGGGCCTGTCTTATAGTAGGTGACTTCTTGGTACCCTTCTGGCTCTGTCAATCTGTTTCTTCAATTAATCAGGTGGGTATTGCAGTTTTAAGAATGCTTGATAGAGATTCTGTACGTGTTTGTCTCTGAGGGATTGGCGCAAATGCGGTTGTATCTTAGAGCTTGGCTGTAGACAATGGATCATGTGATGTGGTCTGGATGAAAGCTGGAGGCATGTAGGTAAGTATAGCGGTCAGTAGGTTTCTGGTATAGGGTGGTGTTTATGTGACCATCACTTATTAGCACTGTAATGTCTAGGAAGTGGACCTCTTGTTTGGACTGGTCCACGCTGAGGTTGATGGTAGGGTGAAAATTGTTGAAATCTTGGAGGAATTCCTCAAGGACCTCCTTCCCATAGGTCCAGATGATGAAGATGTCATCAGTGTAGCACAAGTAAATTAGGGGCTTAAGGGGATGAGAACTGAGGAAGCGTTGTTCTAAGTCAGCCATAAAAATGTTGGTATACTGAGGGGCCATGCGGGAACCCATAGCAGTCCCATTGACTTGAAGAAATAAATTCTGAAATAGTTGTGGGTGAGGACAAAGTCACAAAGTTCAGCCACCACGTTTGCCGTGATGGTATCGGGGATGCTATTCCTGATGGCTTGTAGTCCATCTTTGTTTGGATTGTTGGTGTAGAGGGCTTCTACATCCATAGTGGCTAGAATCATGTTTTCTGGAAGATCACCAAAGGACTGTTGTTTCCTCAGGAAGTTAGCTGTTAGCTTAGTCAGTCATAAGACTTCAGTCCTGGAAAGCTGCTACACAAAGCTCAGACCCCTGAATCCAGCAAGCTCTAGAAAATTAGCTTAACCCAAACTTCCATTCATATTTGGAATCCAATGGCTACCCAGCTCATTTACCAGCCTTTATATTACAGATCAAAATGGAGTTTTATAAAATATATTCTGTTGATATATTGGGTCATACTGCATCTTTGTCACTGGGTGTACAGGTATAGAACAGTCAATAAAGTATTTTAAATGTAAGCCAAAAAGATTATAACACAACAAAACATTTCCATATTACATAATCATAAACCAAGTTTGCTTTAGATGTTCCTCACGGAATCCGCCTGGAACCTGTCACAGGTTCATGATACTTAAGAACTGCATGGGTTTTCACTCACAGATCAAAGTCGTAAAGCGTTTTATTTAAGGATTAGTAAATTGGTCAATAGTTTTAATACAATGCTTTCCCAAACTTATTTACAGAAGATACAATATATTTACAATATACAAGCTGACATATCTGGCTAGAGTTTCCACCAATAATCCAACTAAGATAGCAAGCAATTTGTTAGTTTATTAGTTGATTTAAAACATTCTGGAACCTTTTGAGTTTGCTGGTAGCAACACAATGAACATGGCTTGTTTTATTGCGTTTGTTTACAACAAAGTTAAGTAGCTCCAGGAAGAGTGAGTTTGCTGCTCAGTGGAAAAGTTGAGCTTGTAACAGATGATAGGAAGACAGAGCTGCTCAATGCTTGCTTTCCTTCAGTCTTCACACAAAAAATAACATGTGACCGGACAACTAGCAAAGTTACAACAGAACATGAAGGGAAGAGGGTGTAGATTGGGATAAATAAAGAACACATCAGAGATCTTCTGACCAATTTGAATGAATTGAAATCAGCAGGGTCAGATGCTATTCACCTGAGGGTACAGAAGGAATTAGCTGAAGAAATCTCAGAACCACTGTCAATAATATGAGCCAGCATGGCTTTATTAAGAACAAATCATGTCAAATCAGCTTGATTCCCTTCTTTGACAAGGTAACTGGTTTGGTGGATAGGGAGAATGATGTGGACATAATATTCCTGGACTTCAGCAAGGGTTTTGACACCATCCCACATGACATTCTGCTAACTAAACTAGAGATATGCGGGTTTGGTGGAACTACCGTTAAGTGGATACATAATTGGTTAAACAACCGCAAACAAAGAGTAGCCATTAATTGAACTATATCAGATTGGAGGGAAGTCTCAAGTGGGGTCCACAGGAATCTGTTCTGGGGCTGGTGTTGTTTAACATCTTCATTAATTATTTGCTTGTAGGAATAGAGACCCTACTGATCGAGGTTGTGAATGACACAAAAACGGGGGGAGAGGTTGCAAACACTTTCGAGGCTAGAGCTAAAATTCAGAGGGATCTTGATAAATTGGAAAATTGGGCTATAGACAATAAAATGAAATTAACAAAGACAACTGTAAGGTGTTACACTTCCCTGGTGCACAGATACAGAATGTTGGAGAACTGGCTTGGCAGCAGCACTACTGAGAACGATCTGGGAGTTGTAGTGGATCCCAACCTCAACGTGAGCCAGCAATGCCATGCTGTTGCAAAAAAAAGCAAATGCAATTTTAGGTTACATTAACAGAGACATTGAATGCAAGTCATTTAAGGTGGTAGTACCATTCTACTCAGGGCTGGTTAGGCCTCAGCTGGAGAACTGTGTCCATTTGGGGTCACCTCTGTATAGAAATGATGTAGAGAAACTGGAAAGGGTCCCAGGACAAATGACAAAGATG
Organism: Gopherus evgoodei; assembly: GCF_007399415.2. NCBI lineage: Eukaryota > Metazoa > Chordata > Testudines > Testudinidae > Gopherus > Gopherus evgoodei. The sequence continues at coordinate 67,700,899 of NC_044330.1, read as the reverse complement.
AACAAAGGGATGAAATGCAAAGGCTGAAGAACCTGGGTATGTTTAGTTTGGAAATAAAGGAGATTAAGGAGGAAGGACATTATAATCCTCTTCATATACTTGAACGGCTGCGATAAAAAAGGTGGAGAGAAGTTCTTCTCTCTTGCCACAGAGGGCAGGACAAGGGGCAATGGGTTCAAACTACAGCACTGCAGATTTAGATCAGATCTCAGGAAAAACTTCCTAACTATAAGAACAGTAGGACAATGGAACAGACGTGTAGGGAGATTGTGGAAGCTTCTTCTCTGGAGGTTTTCAAAGGGAGGCTGGAGCCATCTGTCTTGGATGGTTTAGACACAACAAATCCTTCATCTTGGCAGGGGGTTAGGCTGGATGACCCTTGCAGTTCCTTCTAACTAGGGCTGTCAATTAATTGCAGTTAACTCACACAATTAATTCAAAAAAATTAATCATGATTACAAAAATTAATCACAATTAATCACACTGTTAAACAATAGAATACTAATTGTAATGTATTAAATATTTTTTGATGTTTTTCTACATTTTCGAATATATTGATTTCTATTACAACACAAAATACAAAATGTACAGTGTTCATTTCATATTATTTTTTATTACAAATATTTGCACTGTAAAAGTGTGTTACCAGATTTGCCCGTTACTTTGGGGTACGCTCATTTATTAGGGTTATCCTTCCGGGGTGTGTGTGTGCTGTAATTCTATCAATGTACTGCTTGTGTCACTTGTGCTTTCATATGGAGCTCTACTTTTCCCTTCTGCAAGTCTCCTCCCAATGGAGCTATCCTGCAGGACTTAGGTTCCCCAGGGCTGGGTTCTTCCAGTCCCAGAATCAGATGAACACACACACACACATTAAGAGAGCAAGTCTGAGTGGACCAGGTCAATCAGCACTCTCAAGCTGACTCCTTATATGTCCCTGGACTCAGTGGGCTGGGTCAAGCAGGATTTCCAAGCTGCCACCCTTACATGGCACAGGTAGTGCACTGGAACAGAGTAAGCCTGAGCAGGTTGGGTTGAACAGCACTTCCAAACTGCCACCCTCTTATGTCACAGGTTCAGCACGTCCCTCTCCCCACTTTCACGTTACAATTGTTCTTGACGTAACCCACCTGATGAGCAAACCCCACAGGATTTTGGGGCGCGACAGGGATCTTTAGCTTAGGTAAGAGGAGCATTGCTGTACAGTAAATGTGGAAGCCAAAAACACAAAAGAGTAAAGTTCAGAGAGGGAGGGAAGCAACCATAAAAGTTATTTATTGAATAACAGTAATAACCACACAAGCAGAGCCTAAACAAACATAACAGTTACATTATTGAAGATTACAGAAGTCAGATATAGAAAATTATACCTGATCATACAAATCAGGGTTCAAAAGTTACACCTGAGGTAGAAAAGAAAACAGAGAGAGAGAGATGCGGGTCTCACCACTCCATGAAACTTGAACTGGTCGGGGTTCCCAGGTGATGGTGGTAGCTCAGGGTGAAATTAATGGGCAGCAGGTTTAAAACAAATAAAAGGAAGTTCTTCGCACAGAGCACAGCCAACTTGTGGAACTCCTTGCCTGAGAGGTTGTGAAGGCTGGGATTATAACAGGGTTTAAAAGAGAACTGGATAAATGCATGGAGGTTAAGTCCATTAATGGCTATTAGCCAGGATGGGTTAGGAATGGTGTCCCTAGCATCTGTTTGTCAGAGGGGGGAGATGGATGACAGGAGATCACTTGATCATTACCTGTTAGGTTCACTCCCTCTGGGGCACCTGGCATTGGCCGCTGTCGGTAGACAGAATACTGGGCTAGATGGACCTTTGCTCTGACCCAGTATGGCCATTCTTATGTTCTTATGGTCCTGAGTGCTGGAGACAGGCAGAGCCCCCAGCACAATCAATTAGGAGAAGATGAAGTCCCAGTGGAACTGATGCAGAGTTTGGATCTAGGCATCAGAACACTTACTTGAGTATTGGTGGGGGACTTTGTAGGAAAACAACAATGGTTCAAGGGAGAACACTAGATTTGTTTATGGGTAAACTGATGACTCAAGGGTTTTCTTTAGACTAGACAACAGGAACTGATCATTCCTGGCTATGGGTGGTATTCCTTCAAGCGAGCTCACAATGCAATTAGGCAGCTTCAGTATTTGGATATCAGTCAAGGAATCATTACTAGAATTCGTCTGATATCTGCTGAGCTGGATGTGTGCAGACATAGGTTCATTAACATCTGGAGCAGAGATCCCCCACCATGCAGTGCTTCCCTTCTTTTCTGGTCCAAGAGTTCAGTGCGGTTCTTGCCTTCGAATCTCTGTTCTCCATTCTGTATGCTAATGAAAATGCCTCCCTGTATCATCTTTGATGCAGATGGGGCTAGGGAGTTACCTTAATCCTGTCACCCTTGTCAGGAGGGGTTTAGGTGTGTCTGCCACCACCCTTCACTGCTCTCTGTCTTCCTTTCAATTGGTTTTGGTTCAAGCAGAGGCTGGCATTCGGGGGTGTCCTTCATGAGTCAGACATGCAGGATACTGCGTCCTGGTTCCCCAAGAACACAGAGATGATTGGTATCAAGTGATAAACAAAAGAAATAGTATTTTTAAATTCACCTCATACAAGTTCTGTAGTGCAATCTCTTTATCGTCAAAGTGTAACTTACAAATGCAGAATTTTTTTTGGTTACATAACTGCAGCCAAAACCAAAACAATTTAAAACTTTAGAGCCTACAAGTCTACTCAGTTCTACTTCTTGTTCAGCCTATTGCTAAGAGAAACACGTTTGTTTACATTTATGGGACATACTGCTGACTGCTTCTTATTTACATCACCTGAAAGTGAGAAAAGGCATTCGCCTGGCACTTTTGTAGCCAGCGTTGCAAGGTATTTACATGACAGTTATGCTAAACATTCATATGCTCCTTCAGGCATTGGCCACCATTCCAGAGGACATGCTTCCATTTTGATGATGCTCACTAAAAAAGTAATGCATTAATTAAATTTGTGACTGAACTCCTTGGGTGTGAATTGTATGTCTCCTGTTCTGTTCTACCCGCATTCTGCCATATATTTCATATTATAGCAGTCTTGGATGATGACCCAGCATATGTTTGATTTAAGAACACTTTCACAGCAGATTTGACAAAATGCAAAGAAGGTACCAATGTGAGATTTCTATGGATAGATACAGCACTCGAACCAAGGTTTAAGAATCTAAAGTGCCTTCCAAAATCTGAGAGGTGAGAAGAATGCTTTCAGATGTCTTGAAGAGCAAAAAGCAGCAAAAAGTCCTGTGGCACCTTATAGACTAACAGACATATTGGAGCATGAGCTTTCGTGGGTGAATACCCACTTCGTCAGACACATGTAATGGAAATTTCCAGAGTCGGGTATAAGTATGCAGGCGAGAATCAGTCTGGAGATAATGAGGTTAGTTCCATCAGGGAGGGTGAGGCCCTCTTCTAGCAGTTGAGGTGTGAACACCAAGGGAGGACAAACTACTTTTGAAGTTGGCTAGCCATTCACAGTCATTGTTTAATCCTGAGCTGATGGTGTCAAATTTGCAAATGAACTGAAGCTCAGCAGTTTCTTTTTGAATTCTGGTCCTGAAGTTTTTTTGCTGTAGGATGGCTACCCAAGCAAAAAACTTCAGGACCAGACTTTGTTGCTTTTTACAGATCCAGACTAACATGGCTACCCCTCTGATACTTAAAAGAGCAACACTCCGATGCAGAAACTACAGAACCCCAACCACCAAAAGAGAAAATCAACCTTCTGCTGGTGGCTTCTGACTCATGGTGAAAATGAATATGCTCTGCTTTGGATCGTTATCGAGCAGAACCTGTCATCAGCATGGACACTTGTATTCTGTAATGGTGATTGAAGCATGAAGGGACATATGAATCTTTAGCGCATCTAGCACATAAATATCTTGCGATGTCAGCTACAACAGTGCCATGCGAATGCCTGTTCTCACTTTCAGATGACATTGTAAACAAGACGTGGGCAGCATTATCTCCTGCAAATGTAACCAGACTTGTAGGTTTTAAAGTTTTACCTTTTTTTTTAGTGCAGTTATGTAACAACAACAAAAATCTACATTTGTAAGTTAACTTTCGTTATAAAGAGATTGCACTATAGTACTTGTATTAGGTGAACTGAAATATATATTTTTTGTTTTTTCCAGTGCAAATATTTGTAAAAATAAATATAAAGTGAGTCCTGTACCCTGTGTATTCAGTGTGGTAATTAAAATCAATATATTTGAAAACTTAGAAAACATCCAAAGAGATTTAAGTAAATGGTATTCTATTATTAACAGTGTGATTAATTGCAATTAATGTTTTTAATCATGCGATTAATTGTTTTAATCACTTGATAGCCCTACTTCTAACCCTATGGTTCTATGAGTCCTTGTACCTTAATTACCAGCATTTAAATCATGCTTTATTTTCCTGTGCTGAAAAGAACAATCAAGCCCCTGAAGCTGTTCTGTCTTACTCCATGTTAATAACTAATTAGTGGGGTTACACTGGTACAAAATCAGACTGAGATCAGAATCGGGATCCAAACTGTCAAGTAAAAGGTGCACATGCTCACATTTTCTTATAATTTCAAAGAGATTAAATTCTAAAACTAAGAGTTTTAATCTGGATTTTAAAATGATTGCTCTAACAACAACCCACTGAAATTGATGAGACTTTTACCATTATTGATGTACATTTACCTACTACCATAAACATTTCTAGACTATTTCTGCTCGTTGTCATGCCAGCCTACGACTTCATCAGAAGCCCTGCAGCCTCTTCACAGGTTTTGTTTCTTTGTTGTTTTTTTTAACTTAAGCAATCCAGTTTTTCCCAGTCTATGCATCTTTAACTTCTGTAGCCAACAGCTGCACGGAACTGGCTGTGTTGGGCACTGGAGAGGCCAGGCCTTGGCTCAGCAGTGCCCATCTCCCCCTCAGTTTCACTTCACAGCTAGCACAGCCCTGTCACAAAGGTCAGAGAGGCCGATTCTCCCTCATCTCGTGGAACCCATGCCTGCTTGGAGTGGTGCTCTGTCTCCCTCTAATGACACCCAGCCCCACTAGTAAAAGATGAGTCTGCTACAGCTTTGGCTGAGAGCCACATGGCTTTTACCTCATGCAGTGGAGGCTCATCAGGGCAGCAAGCCGCAGGGGGCGCTCTGCCAGCGCCGCGAGGGCAGCAGGTAGGCTGCCTCCGGCAGCTTGCCTGCAGAGGGTCCAATGGTCCCGCGGCTTCGGAGGACCTCCCGCAGGCAAACCGCCGGAGGCAGCTTGCCTGCCATGTTTGGGGCAGCCAAAATCCCTAGAACTGCCCCTGAGGCCCATGCACCGAGCTTCAGAGCAGGGCTGGCTCTAGGCACCAGCAAAACAAGCAGGTGCTTGGGGCAGCACATTTGCAGGGGGCAGCATTCAGGCCATCCCCCCACTTTTTTTTTTTTTAAACTCACTTCCTCTCTTCTCACAATCCTGCAGAAGCAGAGCCAGGGAGCAGCTGCAGGTCCACTATGGGAGCGGAGAATCCATGGGACCCTGGGAGCTGTAGTTCCTTGCCTAGCTCCCTGCCTATAGAGCCAGCCCTGGAGCAGGGAAAGAACTACATTTCCCAGCAATTCCATGGCAGCAATCAACAGGAAAGGGAGGGGTAGGGAGTGAGGTAGCTAGACTATGCTGCGAATCGAAAGGGGTGGCACTGTGAATGGGGAACAAGTGTGCCCAAGGAGTAGAAGGCTTTGCGCCAGATATCCCCTTCAGAAGACATCCCCAAACTGCATTAGGGATACTGGTGTGACCTCACCTTGCAGCCCCCAAAGAAAGAATTGGGTGGACTAAATGAACAGTGCTGCTCTCTATCTGAAGCTTAGCAAGGGAGGTATGTGGATCCCACTAGAATTTAAAATGAAAAGTAAGGGAGGGGAGGCTCTGCTAGGGGACTTCGGCAGCTTTAGATACAATACCAGGCACGTAGGAGGATTTCCACTTCTGAGCCATGGAAGCAGAAATTGACGTTTCCTTTCCAGATATAGCTAATATTCAGAAAGAGAATCTAGCACCTGCCTTCCAGATTTGAACACCCTCAAAATTCAGGAGTGCCCAAGCTCTGTTCGGGCAGCTGTTACTTCTTTTCTCCCAAATCAAATATACTGATCCACTGAATCTTGCTGTAGAAAAAGTAGGATAAAATTGAGCAAGAAATGCTTCCCAGTGGTTTTTAGGACTGGAATTGCTATTTTCAACAGCCATTGCCTTTTTTTTTTTAATTTTATTTGTTTAAAAGGAAGACAGTGATGTTGCATTGGCAAATTCCCCATAGAAAGGAAGAGTGGAACAAAAGAATAATAAAAGCATCTCAACTTTTCCTCGGGGGGTGGGGGAGCCTAGGGCTGGGGTTGGAGGCAGTCAAAAAAATTTTTTGCTTGGGGCAGCAAAAAACCTAGAGCTGGCCCTGCTTCAGAGATCCCATATTCGATCCGGCCCACCAACGACCAGGGTCTGTCAGCATTACACTCACACCTTGTGCAACCAACTGCACCCATGCAAAGTGCAGATAATACTAGGGGCTTACGCTTCTCAGCTTATATAGGCCAACCTCCATTCCACCTGCACATGCCCCCTGTGTGCCACCCTTCCATCCCCCTCCATTTCAGGGACTTTCTGTCACTCCCTGCCAATTTCTCCCCTGATAGGGGTTCTATGCCCATTCCCTCCTTCTCCCACATGCCACATGTGTTCCCCCTCAATCCCACTTCTTTCCATGCCCTCCATCCCCATTCCCCCAATGTCTGTGGCTTGTGTACATCCAATACCACCACTCATTTGACGTCCACTTTACACAAGTATAAATGCTGGCAGAAAGTTCCAGGCCATGGAGAACCGGGCCCTTTCCCTCCATCTCCCATGCCAATACAGACTACCAGCAGATTTTGTAGCGACATTTCAGTCATTTTCCCCACATTATGAAAATTTCTCAACTGTGATCAAACAGTGGATGTATTTATCCAGGAGCAGCAAACTCCCCTGAGCCACACAGTACACGTGACAAAGGGCTTATCTATGCCAGGAAGCTATTCCAGAATAAGGTACAGTTTGAGTTTACAGTACTAGAGCTATCCTGAAATAACTCCCCTGTGGATGCTCTTATTCCAAAGTAAGAGTGCCTTTTTCTGGTTTAGCTTAATCCAAAAGTGGATTAAGGTAAATGCAGCAATTCCTGAATAAGGGTGTCCACACAGGGAGTTATTTCAGAATAGTTTATTCTACAATAGTTATTCTGGTCAATTTCCCCATGTAGAAAAACCATAAGTAGCTTTAAGAAGCTAAATCAAGCCTCTAATTGGTTGGAATACTTCACCAGTGGGAGCTGCGGAGCTGGCTCTCAGGGCAGGGGCAGTGCGCAAAGCCTCCCTGGACACTCATGTATCCTGGGGCCACAGGGACCCGATGTCTGCTTCTGGGAGCAGTGCCCTGGGCTTAGCCCTGGGTCCCTGCTGCTCCACCAACCAGACGTTTAACGACCTGGTCCGTATTGCTGACTGGAGCTGCCAGGGTCCCTTTTCAACAGGGCGTTCCAGTAAAAAAAAACAGGCACCTAGAAACCCTATCTACAAAGGGGGTTAAGGTTGGTATTACTATGCCACTCGGAGTGGGAAGGGATTTTTTACACCCTTGAGGTACTTTAGTTATAACAAAAGTATGTAGTGTAAACCTGGCCTTACATGGGTTTAACTGCTTGGCTCAGGGCTGTGAGGTGTGGTTTCCAAGATAATGAAGCTACACTGCCTTTCAAAACAAGCCCAAGCCACCCAAAACAAGTCAATCCCATTTTGATTGTCACTAGTCTGCGTCCACAGTGCGACCAGCCAACTGCCAGTACAGCCGTAATACCGCCAGACCCCCAAAAGACACGCCCCCCCCACGATGGTGTACCACATCACCAGAATGCCCTGAGTCACTGACCAACAATGGTGGCACAGTGCCATTCACTCCCCCAGCCCCTTGGAGTCCCTAGGCCCAGCCATGCCACTCCCCAATCCTCCCCACCAACTCCCCCAAGCTGCGCTGCAGCCCTCCAGCTTTTGCCACCCCCTGCCTCCTCCCCCACACAAATCCTCACAGCCTGCATCCCCCTGCCCTCGCATCTCCCCCTACAGACCTCCCCCCCACTGGTGCAGGTATAACACCACCACCAGAGATGCCCAACAAAAAGACCACAGACCACAGCTGAGCTTTTAATAATAATTAAAACAAACAAAAAACCACAAGCACTAGCATTGCAGAACCAGCACCAGGCAAGGGCTGGCAAATAGCCGGCTGCTGCTGCCAGAGCCTGCCAGCCTACTGCTATCTGCACCCAGTAGTGCAGGCAGGCTGCAGCCTGTGGAGAGAAGAGACACTTCAAGGCAGGCACAAACAAGCACATTCAACAATCTCGCGACGCATGGGGAGGGGCAGGAGCCCAACCCAAGCTGATAGGCTGACCAGAGCACGGGCACGGAAACGCTTGCTTGCTTGCTTCCCTGCCTCCCTCCCCCACCCCTGTCCCTCACTGGCCTGAGTGCCCTGTCAATCGGGATGACGTGAGCGTTGACCTCTCCCCATTGGCCATGCGGATTGTCAGTCTCCCATCCTGATTTCTTCCTATCCCCTTTCTTTTGGCATTGGGACAGGGATGTGCAATCAGGAGCCAAGCACACTCTCCGGCGGGAAATTAAAAAAAGACGCAGCAGCCACCTCCCTGAAAAGTCCGAAGCATCAACACGCTATTTAAAGTTTTTAGTGGTAGCCCTGTTAGCCTGTATCAGCAACAAACAAACAAACAGATGTATGAAGTGGGGTTTAGCCCACAAAAGCTTATGCCCAAATAAATTTGTTAGTCTCTAAGGTGCCACAAGGACTCCTCCGGTTGTTGTTTTTTTTGTTTTTTTGTTTTGGTTTTTTGGGGGTGTGTGTGTGTGTTAAGCTATTTAAAAAGCCCGTGGAAATTGGCTTTTTAGCCCGCTCTTCATGTAGACCTGTCCTAGAGCCCTGCCATAGGGGAGGAGCTGGGACTTGAAAGAGCACGGGGAGGAGTGTGGCAGCAGAAATCATTCACTGGTGTCTCTAGCAGCACTGGCCCCCGCCCTAGGGTTGCTATTAACCGGGTTCTGTACAATGCTTCACGTACAATTTAGATTTGGATCCGCTGTTGGCGATTTGGCACCTTTCTGTCCCAGCTGCCAGCTGTTTACTGGCAGTGTCTTTAACTTTCGGTTTCAGTCTTAATCCTGCCACCCCGTCCCCAGCTGGGACTTTGCATCTCGATGTGATATTTTAGGCCCAACCCCACCGCACCCCACCCCTGGCATAGGGCCAGCGCTGGGAAGAGGGTTATTAGGAAGGTTTCTTTGGTGCTTTTCTTCTTCTGCCCCCGGCCGTGTAGGAGACCCGCGCTCCCTAGAACAAAGGGGAGAAGAAATCCATCCTGCTCGCTTCCCTCTGCGGGCTGCAGATCACACAATGATCTGCCCCAGCAACCCTTCTGCAGGGTCCCACTGACCGCGGGGGAGGGGTGCACCCGATCCTTGGCAGGTGCCAGTGGCTTACGGGTGTGGCCAACACTGGGCAGTCGAGAGGCAAAAATCGCAGCTTCCCTTCTCCTTCTCCCCTCCCAGGAGCCCAGCCTGGGAAAGCCCTCACCTTAAAGTGCCTGTGCAGCTTTCTGAACTCTCCGGTTGATGCGGTTCGGTGCAGATCCAGGCGTGGAGCAGAGGAATGCCCCAGGGAAAGAGCACAGAAGCAGCCTTTATCTCAGGGGTGGGCAAACTTTTTGTTCCAGGGCCATATCTGGGTTGGGAAATTGCATGCAGGGCCATTAATATTGGGTTGGGATGTGTGAGGGGGTGCAGTGTGCAGGAAGGGGCTCAGGGCAAGGGGTTGGGGCACAGGAGGGCTGTGGGGAGTACAAAGGGGCTCAGGGAAGGGGGTTGGGGTGCAGGAGGAGTCTGGGGTGTGGCACGGGGTTGGGGTGTGGCGTACAGAAGGGGGCTCAGGGCAGGGGGTTGGGGTGCAGGAGGGATGCAGGCCCCAGGATGGCAGCGGCACACAGCGAGGCTAAGCAGGCTCCCTGCCTGGCCTGGCCCCACACTGCTCCCAAAAGCAGCCAGCACCACTGTGATGAAGTGGGAATGTTCTTAATGTTTTCTCTGAGTGCTGTGTGGGTGCCTCAGTTTCCCCTATGCCTTTCACAAGTGTCTAGGAGTGTGTGATTGTTGCAGAGCCCTAGAGAGGCAGTGTGATTCTGTCTGCACAGAGAATGGCCGACACCTGTCTCCCAGCAACTGATGGCCTAAGTCCCTCCTCTGCAAAGGTGCCAACTGAAGGTGTTGGAGAACAGAGATCAGGTGACCCCCTGGCCTGGGAAAGAGACAAAGGGGAGAGAAAGGGGCTGGAGAGTTTTTCAGTTTGGAGCTTGCTGGGAAAATGGAGGGGAGCCCAGACGGGGCTCTGGCCTCCCTGCCGCCCCCCTCCACTGATGGACCTGACTGAGGAGGTCCTGTTGTCTGTACCTGCCAGATCTGTCTTGGACTGTGTTTCTGTCATCTAAATAAACCTTCTGAGGATGATATTCTCCAATCCCATCTGTCTAGAAATGTAGGATCTGGCCCACCTGGGCCTCTGCATATCATCCTCAATCCAATGGCCTTGTGGAGAGATTTTATGGGACCCTGAGGAGGATGCTGAGGACTTCTATGAATCACCATCTGCAGGACTCCGACAAGTACCTGCCCCACTTGCGGTACAGGGAAGTGCCCAAGGAATCCACAGGGTTCTTCCCTTTTGAGCTGCTGTATGGGAGGAGAGCGAAGGGACCCCTGGACCTGGTAAGGGACTGTAGGGAGAAGATCCCCTAGTGGATCTCTTTCCTGAGATGGGAGCCAATCCGCCCATCAGGTGTCCTCTGTTCAGACTCACTTGGAAAACAGCCCAGGACCTGGAGACAGAGGTCAAGGACACGCTGGCTTTAGAGGTGATCCAGCCATTCACCACCCTATGGGCCTCACCCATGGGGCTAGTCCCCAAGAAAGACGGGTCGATATGGTTCTGTGTGGACTATGGGAAGCTTAATGCCATTACCGTGTCTGATCCCCTGATGGGGAACCCGATTGTAAAGACCCCCGTCTAGTTGGGGACAGGACTCTTGAGGATGCCTGGCTACCACTCCAGCTGCCCCAGATCCTCTTGTAGCCCTATCTGGGTCCGGAATCTGCTCATTGTCCTCCAGCTGCACGATTAACTGTGCTTTGGTGAACTTCCCAATGCGTAATCCTCTCTTTTTGCACAGGGTTACTATGTCCTTCTTAAGGAGCTGGTGATAGGCCATCACTTCACTGTTCCCAAGTTGTTGTGCATTTGCAGGCCTGTGTGCTCTTAGGTCCCCCCCAGTTTCCAGGAAGAACCCCTAGTGTGCCAGCCCTTCTCAAAGCCACTACCTCTCTTCCAGGGTCCACTGTCAGACTCCTCCGCCCCTGAGACTTCTCGCTGCAGTCCCCAGGGGGACCCCATTACTCCAACAGTCCTTCTTGCTGGTCACACACTCTCAGGGTTCCGCCCCCTGAAACCACTCCCTCTGAGCCTTCAGCACGCCTGGTCCTTGTCAATCCCACTTCATTTTACTGCTCCCCAGTCACTTACTGCTGGAAGCACCATGCACGGAGTACAGCAGATCCCACCTTTGCCACCAGTTGTCACGGAGTTTGGGAGACACAAGGCCCTGCACCCCCGGCTTCCTATGATTCACCATGACTCTCAATCAGCCAGTAGAACAGAAGGTTTATTTAGATGACAGAAACACAGTCCAAGACAGGTCTGGCAGGTACAGACAACAGCACCTCCTCAGTCAGGTCCATCGGAGAGAGGAAGGTGGGGGGTAGGCAGCTGGGAGGCCAGAGCTCTGTCTGGGCTCCCCTCCATTTTCCCAGCAAGCTCCAAACTGAAAAACTCTCCAGCCCCCTTCTCTCCCCTTTCTCTTTCCCAGGCCAGGAGGTCACCTGATCTCTTTGTTCTCCAACACTTTCAGTTGGCACCTTTGCAGAGGGGCCCAGGCCATCAGTTGCCAGGAGACAGGGTGTCGGCCATTCTCTGTGCAGACAGGATCACACTGGCCCCCTAGGGCTCTGCAAGAATCACACACCCTTAGACACCTGCAAAATGCATAGGAGAAGCTGAGGCACCCACACAGCACTCAGAAAAGATTAAGAACATTCCCACTTCATCACAACCATGTACCTGTGGCCCCAGGGGCAGGGGGCAGAGGGCTCAGTGCTCTGCCTATGCCTGCAGGTACCTCCCCCGTTGCTCCCATTGGCCGTGATTCTCTGTTCCCAACAAGTAGGAGAGAAGGACTTTTCAGCAATTGAGTGAGATCTCTTGTAGTTGTGTCTCTGCCCTAGTCTAGCCTTTTACAGCCCAGATCCTCAAAGATATCAGTCAATGGCAGTTTGGCACCTTAAAATCTTTGAGGATATGGAGGGTAAATCACCTTCTGTATATCATGGAAAAATAGAATTGTGTTTCTTTCTTGAAAATTACTGTGGTTTCTTTAATGTTTGGATTCCAGTTTTAAAGTCACTCAATGGTTAAACAGTTTTCCTTTCACAGATGCTGATCTATTTCTTCTTGGAGACTCTGGGTAAAGGCTGCACATTCATTGCAGGTAAAGTGCCTTTGAACTAGCTTCAGTCTGGAAGCAGCTTTAGTGAGCTTTGGAACTATGTTTTATAAGTGTGTTTTAAATTGTGTGGAAAGTGATCAGGCTCTTTGTTCTTGAGTCTGTAAGTCTCTATGTTGTTGAAAAAAATTGTTTAACGGTTCTCAACTTATGTGTCAAGTATCAGAGGGGTAGCCGTGTTAGTCTGGATCTGTAAAAGCAGCAAAGAATCCTGTGGCACCTTATAGACTAACAGACGTATTGGAGCATGAGCTTTTGTGGGTGAATACCCATTTCATCGAATGCTCTCACTAAATTCTAGTAGACAACAAAATGGCCAACAGATTCCATCACCAAAAGCCCCTGTTGCCTAGAGAAAACATCCCTGAGCTGGGCAAAAGATTGGCAGTTCAAATCTCACCTCTGTTTTCCCATATAATTCACTGTATTAATAAAGGCCATAAACCCACAACCTGAGGGGACAGGGAAATGCTATTGGACATCCTTGTCTTTTAAAATAAGTTAGTAGAGACCTTGTGGAAAGTCACACTCAGGAGCAGAAACCAGGTTTCTTAGATGACACATTCCAGTCTTATTGATTGAACCACACTGCCTTTCAAATTGAGTAAGCCACTTTTGATTTCCCCCCACTATAAAATTACACTCATGTTTCAGAGCCAGCGATAGAACCCAGGATTCCCGATTATCAGTACTTTTCCGCTGACTAATAGTTCTGTAACCTAGTGTGGACCATAAGTGTCAAGTCCTCCTCCAGTCGCTGATCTACAAAGGTGTTGGCCATTGCTCATGTAGCTCAAGTATTAAGGGTTTATGCTCCTGTTCTGAAGGTCAAGGTGTTCACGGCCCCCTGCTAATGTATGAATAGGCTTGGAAGGATTAGATTTTTATTGGTATATATCAATTTTATTGTACACACACACACCAAAGAAAAATATTTCCATTGATGATAATGATATAAATGTACAGATAGGCAAAGTAAGAAATATGCTGCCTGAGAACTTCTTAGAGTTTAAGGATATTTACTTGGTATTTTTGGCATGTAATGTTGATCATTTGTATTTTTATGGTTATAAAGCTTTAACTGTTTGAATCTGTGTCTACTGCCTTTAAACAATTTTTTCTTTGACCCCCACCCCCATTATTTCCTGCAAGTGTGAAAATGTAAATCCAATAAAAAAAATTGAAAAAAATGCTTTAAAATAAACATTGATATTATCAGTCAAAGCTAGAACTAAAAAAAACAAAAGCTGAATTCTTCCAAGCCTGTCTCTAAGGGATAGTGGTTGCACATGATTCACACTGTGACTATGCCTCTTTGAAGCAGGTTTTGTGCTTAAAGTATGATAACCTGTATATTATGGTGTGCATTGGAAAAATACATCTTTTTCACCATTCAGTCATTTTTCACAGTTTGGTGTTGTAGCCTACTGATCACCATATCTGTTGTCCTGCCCTGTGCCCAATCCACAGTGAATGTGAGTCTATAAGAATATTTCTCTTGAGAACCTGCCTCTTTAACACAGACTATAAAGATTTATCTTATGCATTTAGCTCTGGAAGTCATCAGTTCAGGTCCTGGTGTTCGCCAGAATGGTGGTCATTATACTTGCAAGTGCTGTGCATTGGCAGTTGAAAGGTATGAGACGTACTGCCAAGAACTAGAAAGCCAGAGGAAAGATGAGTGCAGTTGGCACCTTCTGGTGGAATACAGGCATGCGCCATGCTCCTGCAACAGCATCTACGTGTATTCAGTTTACAGAAGTCCATGAGAGAGTCTCTGGAGTGGTTTTTGAGGTTATTGATCACACATACCCCTTTGTGAAGGTTCCCTCTATGTGCCATGTGCTGTTATCACTGCTAAACATGGCGCATTGCTCTTGATGTACGTACTTCTTTCAGTAACTTTTAAACGAGAATAAGATATAGTCACAAAGAACTGACTGGATCGTGTTACAGTCTCACACTCTTTAGAAGCGTCAACAGAATTAGCAGCAGCTTCAGTAGCACAGCTTCTCCCTTTGATTCCCAGGCAGGTGCACGATCCTTGACTCTGAGGATCTCAGCATTGAGGTACACCATAGTTGTACGAACCCCCAAAACTACATTTAATGACAATTAAGCTTCCATCAGGACACACCCCATGTATCCAAAACCTAAAAGCAAAGACGTTAGTACAGGAAAGGCTTGTGCATTCTTTCTACCTTCATATTGCCTATAGTGCTGTTGAAAACAGACTCCAAGGCTGCATAAGGCTTTCATTTCTTTTTAGTGGCTATTGGAAAAGCAATACATAACCCAGCTTTTTCAGACTTGCATTTCAGTGCAAAATTTTAACAGTGACCTCAGCAGCGTTAAGGCAGAACAACCTCTAAAATTCATGGAATGTGTAACAATAAGGTGCTGATTGTTGATATAAAAGCATAGGAGGTCACTGTTAGTTTTTGTATTCTAGTACAAATTTGATAACACTGCTGGTTCTCATTGTGACCTTTCTATGTTCTAACCCAAACGCAAATAGAAATTTCCTTGGAACAGGGACTCTCCATTTTTTTGTATTGTCTAATGCTGAGTGCATCATTGGTTCTTAACTAATAATAATAACAGGTGAACTGAAAGCCTTTAACTTTATAGGTAGAGGTCACCTCTTGTCCCAAAAGGGATCTTCACTTAGCTACTCTTAAGAGGAAAATGGCACAGCTATTCTACATCAGCAAATATAGTTCTTCTTCGAGTGCTTGCTCATATCAATTTCAGTTAGGTGCGCTCATGCCACATGCACAGATGTCGGAAATCCTTTCCCTGGCAGCTACCCATCAGGCTGGCTGTGGACCCCCTGAAGTGGTGCCGATATGGTGCTCTATATATGACCTTGCCGGCCTGACCTCACTTCAGTTCCTTCATATCATCCCTGAGAGTTGTTGGAACAGTGATCTCTTGTTATCAAGTGCTCCACTACTCCTTAGCTTTCTCTTATCTTTGTAAATAGTTACCTTTGTTAGTTAATCGTTAGTAATTATCTTAGTGTTATGAGTAGCATAGCAGTTGGGAGGGGGGGTGTCCTTCCCTCCAACGAGTGCCCTGCAGGGCTCCAGAGCTACAAACCCTGCCGTTCTTCTGGCAAGCCCATGCCCAAGGGTGATCCCCACAACTCCTGCCTTAGGTGTCAAGGGGAGGTCCATTAGGCGGACAGGTGTCAAATTTGTAAAGCCTTTAAGCCTCGTACAAGAAAGGAGAGAGAAATCCACCTGAAGCAACTCCTCATGGAGTTTGCACTGCCTCCCACTCAGGACGCAGGCTTGAGCACCTTGGTGCGCAGTGCTCCCCCAGCGGTACTGTCAACAGCACAGCAGAAGGACCTGGCATGCCCTCCTAGGGACTGACGATCTCCTGGGCCCCAAAGGCATCCACCCCAGCACCGCTCCCACTCCCCAGTGGCTCGTAAAAAGCAAGCCTTGAGAGGACCTTCCAACAGGTCCGAAGCGAACACTGCGGGCCTGATTGAGCAAAGCTTGGACCAGGCCCCTAAGTCCGACACAACCACTAGGCCTCGGTCTCCTCAACCAGCCCTGCGCCACAAGGGACCATGCAAGTGGAGGAGGTTACATTGCCTTCCACCCCAGACACCTTTGAGTCTGCTAGAGGGCTCATCTAAATGACGACACTGATGTCCCTGAGCCCTGGAACCATTGAGAGGTAAATCAGCAACATCATTCGGAGTCCCAATACTGAACCACGCACTGGTCTAACTCACAGCACTGGTCTCGCAGCCCTGATCCTCGGAGCTGTTCATGCTCAAGGTCATCGTTGGCTGCTAGGACTTGGTCCCGCTCGAGGTCTAGATTGTGTTCAGTGACCTCGCGGCACCGCTTGGGCTGGCACCGCCCTGTGCACCAATCCCTTGCTCAGCACCGAACCTCTCCAAGCTGCCGACTGCAGCACCACTCATCATCATGGCACCTCTCTCAGATCTCTGACCGGGCACTGGACTCCATCGTGGCACCGGGCATCATCGTGGGGTTGGTCCACGACACATTGCCGCTCCCTGGCATGGCCCCGGTCTCCATCACAGCAGCACTGCCCTTCAACACAGCACCGGTCACGGTCACTGTCACCATCACGGCACTGCTCTCCATACTGGCACTGATGCCGCATGATCCTTGCCTGTCAAGGGACTTGGTGTTTCCCTCAGTGCACTCACGCACCACCCCCCGTTGGTCGTCATGCTCTCAATCCCGCTCCATTAGGTCGGGGAGAGCTTCAGAGGCTTCGGCCATTCCCCAGTCAGGCCTGGGAAGTCTTGGGCATGACTCTTCAGCGTCCCACTGGCATCCCCAGTGGCAATTTTGGACCCCTTAGGCATATCATTAGGCCCAGGGTGCCCCTCTGGTACCCCTCCTCCGTCAACATCCGGCACCTGGCCTCCTGAGGCAACCCTCAGCAGCCCTCCTCCAGATCAGGCACAATCTGCGGAGTCAGCCGCACTCATCATGGAGGCTACCCCAGGCTCCCAGGAAGATCCGGTCCCAACAGACCATGGGGTCACTTCGGATCCAGCTTTCCACAGTTCTCTTCATCTTCCCCCAAGGAGGCCATGGCCAGCACGTCCACATCTGGCCCACTTCCTATGGACTTTAGAGTCCTGAAGGATCTGCTCTGGCACATAGCCCTAAACATTAACCTCCAAGTGGAGGAGATTGTGGAAGTCAAGGACCCTATGGTGGACAGTTTAGGTCCAGAAGGGCCTTCCAGGGTGGCCCTCCAAATGAACAAAACTATTCAATCCAACACCAAAGCACTGTGGCAAACTCCTGCCTCCATTCCCCCCACAGCCAAAGGGGTGGAAATAAAGTGTTTTGCCCCACCGAGGGATTCAAATACCATTTTTACTCATCCTGCTCCATGTTCTCTTGTGGTGGATCTGGTGAATGAAAAGGAGACGCAGGGCCAACAGGGGCCCACTCCCAAATCAAAGGACACCAAACAGCTGGACCTCTTTGGCAGAAAAATTTATTCTACTGGTGGCCTTTCACTTCGAATTGTGAACTAACTTGCGATCCTCAGCAGATGATATTATAATTCGTGGTCTCCAAGAACTCCTCCCATCTGAGTCTCGCACGGAGGGCAGACTAGTAGCTTGCACATCCCTCCAGGGTTCCCTCAATGCCACGGATGCAGCAACACGCACCTTGGCATCCGGCATTGCTAGGTGTTGGAACTCCTGGCTTCAGTCATCAGGTCTTCCACCTGAAGTGCAACACACAATTCAGGACTTTCCCTTGATTGCCAAGGTCTATTCACCGAGCAAACTGATTCCTGTCTGCATACTCTGAAAGACACGAGAAATACCATTAAATCTTTGGGCATGCATACCCTGGCAACTCACAGAAAGCTGTTTAAACCTCAGCCCACTCAACAGCACTCCTTCCTGCCTAGACCCTGGCAGGACTTCTCTCATAGAAGAAATAGATACCTCCGGCATAGGCCATCACGACCTCCTCCTGGGTAGGGTCAAGGGCAATCCAAGCTCCCTCTGGGCCTTAAGCACCCATTTTGAAGATGCGCTCAAGGACGGACTATCAGTTCACAACCCAGCCAGCTATCTCTTTCTGAACCGCCTATCTCCTTTCTACTGTGCCTGGTCCCTCATTACATCAAACCGTTGGGTCCTTCACACGGTAGAGGCAGGCTATTCTATCCACTTTTGCTCCAACCCACACTCCTGCCCTCCTTCCCCGTCCCTCTTCACTCTCACAAGCAACTTCTCATCCAAGAGGTACAAGCGCTCCTCACCCTAGGAGTAGTGGAGGAAGTGCTTTAGGAGCTCAGAGGCATAGGTTTCTACTCGCGTTACTTCCTCGTCCCCAAGGCAAAAGGAGGCCTAAGGCCCATTCTGGACCTCAGGGAGCTCAACAAACCCATTGTCAACTTGAAGTTCCACATGGTCGTCTTGGCCACAATTATCCCTTCATTGGATCCTGGAGACTGGTATGCTGCCTTCAATATGAAAGACTCTTTCTTTCACATTTCAGTTACCCTGCCCCACAGACGTTTTCTCTGTTTCATGGTGAACAAGACGCACTGTCAGTTCACAGCCCTTCCATTCGGCTTGTGCACAGCTCCTTGCATCTTCACCAAGTGTACTGTGGTCATGGCAGCTTTCACATACACGTGTTCCTGTATCTTGATGACTGGCTTATATGGAGTTGATCTCACCACCAAGTTCAATCTCAGGTGCAAATGGTCACGGACATGTTCAATCACTTGGGCATCATGCTGAACATCAGCAAGTCTGTCCTCTCCCCAACCCAGACAATAGAGTTGATTGGGGCAGTCCTTGATCCAAACCAAGCACAGGCTTTCCTCCCAGAGGCCTGACATGTGGCTCTGGCGAACATAGTCCCAACCTTTGCAGGTTTACCAGCACCACAGCGAGGCAGTGTCTCAAGTTGCTGGGTCACATAGCATCCTGCACGTACATGATGCAACATGCCATTTCTACAGTACAAAATTAATTCAAAGTTATTTTATTCACATTTCCAGAATCGAGTTCATATATTTGATGTTGTGTCCCCACTGAAGCACATGAATTCGGCGGAGTGTGTCCACAGTACCGAGGCTAGCATCGAATGGCGGAGCCTTGCACTGTGGTAGCTATGCCACAGTTCCCCTGCGGTCTCTGCTGCCAGTTGGAATTGTGGGTTAAGCTCCCAGCGCATGATGAGGCAGGTTTTTCTTGATGTGTGCCATCACTCGCTCCTCCCTCCACGAAAAGTACGGCAGACGCCATGCTTCCAGCAGACAGTGCAGCATGGTGCACCACCTGTCTCCTGGTATGTTGAATCCACTTTGAATGTCCTCTCTCTTCTTTTGATCTACTCTTTCATCTAACCATTCCCCGCCATTTCTCAGCCATTGTGAACTGAGCCGCACAGCTTCCGCCACAAACTCTGCTCACGCTTCCAGATTTCCTTAACTGTCCGTGGTTTCTTTAACGCTCTAATCTCCTGCTTTCAGTCTACTGTGAGTGCCTTTTCTCCCTGTAAAAGCAGCAAAGAATTCTGTGGCACCTTGTAGACTAACGGACGTTTTGGAGCATGAGCTTTCGTGGGTGAATACCCACTTCGTCAGACGCATGTAGTGGAAATTTCCAGGGGCAGATATATATATGCAGGCAAGCTAGAGATAATGAGGTAGTTCAATCAGGGAGGATGAGGCCCTGTTCTAGCAGTTGAGACCTGTGAAAGTGTGGGATCATTGTCCAGGATCATTGTCCTACTGCTCCAAAACGTCTGTTAGTCTATAAGGTGCCACAGGATTCTTTGCTGCTTTTACAGATCCAGACTAACACGGCTACCCCTCTGATACTTTTTCTCCCTGTGATATATTATGCCTTAGGTATAAATTGCAACCACAGCAAGTTTGAGCTTTCTTTGGGCTTAATTTAAATCCTGCCTTGCGAAGATACATAAATAGTCTGTTTAGGGTTTTTAAATTGTCCTTTTCATTTGAACTAGCAATTAGCAAATCATCTACATACAGCAGTATCACAGTATCCCCTTCCAAAGGCACTCCTGCTATTACTTCTGCCATTTCCCTGTGGAAGATGGAGGGAGAATTATGGAACCCCTGAGGTACTCAGGTCCAAGTGTACTGCTGGTCTCCTACTGTAAATGCAAATTTCTCCTGACTCTCTTTTGCAAGGGGAATATTCCAAAATCCATTAGCTACATCCAGGACTGAACTGAGTGTCCTGGTGTTAGCAAATTAAGAATAGTGACAGGGCTTGCCACAATAGGATGTGCCTTTGGAGTCACCCGGTTAAGGTGGGTGTAATCTATAGTTAACTTCCAGGTCCCATCTAGCTTCCTAACGGGCCAAATTGGGGAGTTAGTTGTGGAGGTGGTTTTTCTAATCACCCCTCTAGATTCCGAATTAGTGACTATATCTTTAACTGCCTTTAAGGCTTCCGGTTTAATTTGATACTGCCTGTGGGCTTTGTTAGTTGGTCCTTCTACAGATATAGGCTTTATATTTACTAGCCCACAATCTTGTTTATCTGTTGCTCACACTTCAGGGTGAAGGGAACACAGGGTTTCTACTGGACTCCCTCCCCCCCCCCACACACTCTGGTATTATTACCCTATTTCCGGCAATCATGGCTATATTTTGAGATGATCTTTCCTGTTTGGACCCTTCGGCCCATTCAATGCAGCTAGCTCTGGGGTTGATTACTTCCCCGAGCTCCTTTTACAATTACTGCATGTTTTGATTTTATTTTTATTTTTACGGTCATGTGCCAGATGTCTAGGCTTATTGCAAGTGAAGCAGGTAGTGGTTTTGACTGCATGAATTGCTACAATTTCCTCTGAGGGTGTGGTTGCTGCTACCTTCCTCTTTTTTCTGTTTTCTACTTCTGTGGCCCATTTCATTACTGCAGAGTATGTCTCTCCCACTGCGATGCCTAATGCCAGGACTGCTTGGTGATCTGCAGACAGCCCTTTCTTTAGGATCTGAAGGAATACATCATGGTCTGGGGATGTTATATTCTCCAGACCTGAATAAGCTCGGATTGCATTCCCTTTCTTTTCAGCTTAGGACAGGGGTTGGCAGCCTTTCAGAAGTGGTGTGCCAGGTCTTCATTTATTCACTTTAATTTAAGGGTTTTGGTGCCAGTAATACATTTTAACATTTTTAGAGGATCTCTTTCTATAAGTCTATAATATATACCTGAACTATTGTTGTTTGTAAAGTAAATAAGTTTTTTAAAATGTTCAAGAAACTTCATTTTAAATTAAATTAAATTAAAATGCAGAGCCCCCCAGACTGGTGGCCAGGACCCGAGCAGTGTGAGTGTCACTGAAAATCAGCTCACATGTCGCCTTCGGCACGTGTGCCATAGATTGCCTACCCCTGGCATAGGACATAACAGACTCGCCCTTCTGCTGAACCACAGACTGCAGAGCCCCCCAGTTATTGGTCTGGGCTCCTAGAACAACAGATAGTGCATTCCTGAATTCTGGTACAGTGCCTGTGTCTGGCTTTGAGATTCCGGCTGGTTCTTCAGCCTGATCCCCTCCCGCTGGGTTGGGGTTATGATCTTCATCCCAGCACCCTGTCTTCCATTTATTATCTAGGTTCTCCCACACATCCCTGGGGCACTTGCACTTGACCAGGATGTGAACATCCTTCCTATGGAGGCCATGTATTTCAGTCAGGCCATCCAGCTTGTTCCAGAACTCAGTATTCTTGTTATCATGCTTGAGTTCAGGTAAATCAGACAGTAGTGCCTGTTTTCCCTGGGGGGTGAAGGGACGGTAGATTTCAGTTTCAGAGTAGCAGCCGTGTTAGTCTGTATCCGCAAAAAGAACAGGAGTACTTGTGGCACCTTAGAGACTAACAAATTTATTTCAGCATAAGCTTTCGTGGGCTACAGCTTATGCTGAAATAAATTTGTTGCATCAGAAGAAGTGAGCTGTAGCCCATGAAAGATTATGCTGAAATAAATTTATTAGTCTCTAAGGTACCACAAGTACTCCTGTTCTTTTTGTAGATTTCAGTAGTTTCTGTTCTAAGTCCCCTTACTGGTTTACCCACTGCATTAACATTTCTGAACCTCCTTAGCTGTGTTTTGATTGGAGCGATAGGCTGTACTTGCGCCGCTGGGGCAATTAATCCTTGTGGTGCTCCTCTATTATCTCTGTGGGTGCTCAAATTTGGCCTGTCATGCGAAGAAATGTATGGAGAGGGTTCGGATTCCTCCCCTTTGCTTTGTGCTGCTGAGTTTTCCCACAGATAGTTAATTGGTGGAGCAGTTGGCTGGCAAATGCCAGGAGTGTGCTCTCCCCCGTCCCAGTCTGGAGGTGTGTCCCAGGCATGGTGATTCTTTTGCTCTGGGATCTTTTCCAATTTCCAAACAGTTACATATTTTGGAGCACAGGCTCTTATCTTTCAGAGCCTGGTTTTGAGATCGTAAAGTTGCAATTTTTTCTCCTTTATGTTAAGAATATCCAATATAACTATTACTGCTTTGTCTGTTTTGTCACTTTTCTGATGATTCCACCAAGTAACCAGATCTGCCTCTGGTCTGGCTGCAGAGTAGTTTGCTTTTTTAGCTGCTTCCTGCCGAGTTTTGACATGTTTATATTCCAAGTACTCTTGAGGCCTTATTATTGCCTCTCCTTTTGATGCCATGGGTTTTTAGTCACCCTGGTTGCTTACCTTGAGGGGAAATTATGTCTCTTACCCCCCCCCACTCCCCAAATACCTGTCAGCCCCTTTTTTTATGCTACAGTCTCAACTCTCCACAGCCTTGAATTTTATGAGAACATCTCCCCACCTTTTTAATACCTCGCGTGTCTTCAGTTACACACACATGCCGGACTTATTGGTTGGAGACTTTGTGCTATTCGAAAGCATGTACATCACATGCCGGGGGCTGGGCACTCCCCTAGGACTTGCAATGTTACGTGCAATGAAGAAATGGACCACCAGTTTGCACTGGCCACTGCTTGCGTACCCAGCCAATCCTGGGCTTAACTCACAGCCAATTGCTTGCTGGTGGGTTATCCAAGTCCTCCATAACACACCCCTTAGTTGTTTAAACAGTACATGACCGTCTTGCACAAGTCTTCCCTCCCAAGTGGTACCCTTATTCAACCCCTCTGCTTGGACTACACGTGTCTAAGGTCCTTCACACAAATTAAAAAAGGAAACAAGATGTGTCTGAAAGGGGATGAGAGACTTCTATCCCTGGCCTAATGAGATGGTAAAGTAAACATACTCACCTCTTTTGGATTTCAGTTTTAGATCCTCAATCAGCTCACAAACTTGAATCCTGGACGAGCCCCCAAACTGAAGGACATAAATCCACACTGTGTAGAGGCGAAGCATAGGAGTTTATTACACACAGTGCTGGCGAAGTGTCACCTTGGTTATTAGGCTTAGAGACACTGTCAATCAGTTGATTACAATAGAATATATAGATTTTGTATGGGCGGGGGAAAGTGACGAGCTAGGCAGTTCCACACCCCGGGGTAGGTTTTGCAGCAAGACAAGATAGCATATTAGCCAATGGTTAACAGGTCACATAATGTCTCCGCCCAGGGTCTCAAGTTAGCAAGTTAACATTTAATTAATACTTTGATAAAATGTTATTAGTATAAAATAGATATGTTGAATTCTGATTTGGGGTCCATAGGAATGGAGCAACTCCTTTGATTGTTCAACAGGTGCATTCCTAAGGGTCAAAGCAAAGAAACAGTGAAAGTATATGACAATACATATTGTCTCCTTTATGTCTTAAGGCAGGCATTGGTCGCTGGGAAGGGAGGTGGAAGGATGCCATATCTTATACTGATATGTGCCAACTTTTCATAAACTCAAGGTGGGATTTGTGGAAAGAACGTTCCCTACAGAAGAGACTGACACAATAGGAACAGGGATCCTTTGTTCAATTTTCAGCTTTGAATAAGACACAATTATTTAGTTCTTAGCTCCAACACCTGGCAATTTGCTGACCGGACTTATTTTAGCAAAAACAAGATTATCTGTTTACCCCAGCTTTCTCTTAGCTAATCACTATTTGCTAGGCCTCTGGTCTCTTGACCAAACTCTGGACTTTGGGTCTGAGAAAGAGCTGGCACAATTCATATACCAATGGAGTGGCTGTTATATAAAATGCACATGGATTTTAACCCTTCACTACAGAAGGCAACAATTCTCTGCTATTTCTCAGCCATCGTGAACAGACCCACACAGTCAATCTGGAGAAAGCGACAGAAGCTGTCCTGGGCTCCCATGGAAGCTACAGAAGACAACCATTTACTGCCTTTTATCGGCCATCTTGAACCTAACAGCTCATTTTGCGCCCTTTTTCAAGGATTACCTGTGCAGACGCCATTGCGCGGCAAACATGGAACCCACTCAGATCTCTGCTGCAGTTTTGACCATTGTAAATACCTTGCGCATTTTCCAGCAGTATGTTAAGTACCTGCAAAACCAAGTGAGGATGAGATGACAGCGCGATTACTATACTGATGAGGACATGGACACAGACATTCCTAGATGCACGGCATGTGGCGATTGGGAGATCATGGTGGCATTGGGTCAGGTTCATGCCATGGAATGCCGATTCTGGGCCTGGGAAACAAGCATAGACTGGTGGGACCGCATAATGTTGTGGGTTTGGAATGATTCCCAGTGGCTGCGAAACTTTCGTATGCATAGGGCCACTTTCATGAAACTTTGTGACTTGCTGTCCCCTACCCTGAAATGCAAAGACACCAAAATGAGAGCAGCCCTCACAGTTGAGAAGTGAGTAGCCATAGCACTGTGGAAGCTTGCAACGCCAGACAGCTACCGGTCAGTCGGGAAATCAGTTTGAAGTGGGCAAATTTACTGTAGGGGTTGCTGTGCTGCAAGTAGCCAACGCAATCATTGACCAGCTTGCCATCTAGGGTAGTGACTTTGAGAAATGTGCAGACCACTGTGGATGGCTTTAATGCGCTGGGGTTCCCTACCTGCGGCGGGGTGATAGATGGAACACATATCCCTATCTTGGCCCCGGCACACTATAGCAGCCAGTACATAAACTGCAAGGGGTGCTTTTCCATGGTGCTGCAAGCACTGGTGGATCACAAGGGACGTTTCACCGACATCAATGTGGGATGGTCGGAAAGGTGCATGACCAGGAATTCTGGTCTGTTTGAACAGCTGCAGGAAGGGACTTACTTCTCAGACCAGGAGATTACTGTTGGGGATGTTGAAATACCTACAGTTATCCTCGAGTACCCAGCCTACCTCTTAATGCCATGGCACAAGAAGCCATACACAGGCACCCTGGACAGTAGTAAGGAGCAGTTCAACTATAGGCTGAGCAAGTGCAGAATGGTGGTAGAATGTGCATTTGGATGTTTGAAAGGGCGCTGGCGCAGTTTACTAACTCAGATCTCACCACAACCACAATTCCAATTGTAATTGCTGCTTGTTGTGTGCTCCACAATGTCTGTGAGAGTAAGGGGGAGACTTTTATGGCAGGGTTGTAGGTTAAGGCAACTCACCTGGCGGCCAATTTCACACAGCCAGACAACACGGTGATTAGAAGAGCACAGCAGGGTGCGCTGCGCATCAGAGAAGCTTTGAAAGCCAGTTTCATGACTGGCCAGGGTACGGTGTGACAGTTGTGTTTTGTTTCTCTTGAAATTACCAGCACCCTATATATATGAAGGAAATAAATTCAAAATTGTTTAAAAACTGTTATTTGATGCACAATGCTTTGAGAGAAATTAGAAGATAGACTGGTGGGGAGGACTGGGTTGCGGGGGGTGAAGGAGGAGGGAAAAACAAGTCTAGAAACTAAATAAAAAGTTTGCATATGCCAGCTTTCTGGTACTTGGGTGATCCTCTGGGGTTGAGTGTGTGGGCCCCCATAGCCTTCCCCCTTCATGTTCTTGGGCATCTGGTGAGGAGACTATGGAACTTGGGAAGGAGGGAGTTTGATTATACAGGGGCTGCAGCGTAAGTCTGTGGTCTTGCTGCCTTTCCTGCATTAGATCCTCCATACAGCGGAACATGTCAGTTTGTTCCCCCCATGAGCTTGACCATAGCTTCCTGCCTGCTCTCATCACGTTCCTCCCTCCTCTCTTCATGTTCCTGTAATGCTTTATGGGACTCTGCAATTGTTTGCCTTCATGCATTCAGCTGGGCCCTATCAGTGCGGGATGACTGTATGAGCTCGGCGAACATGTCGTCCCGAGTTTGTTTTTTCCACCTTCTAATCTGGACCAGCCTCTGGGATAGAGTAGATAGTGGCTGTGTTGAAACATTTGCACCTGTGGGAGGAGAAAAAGGGAGGGTAGCATTTTTAAAAAATACACTGCAAAGAACAAAGCGGACACTTTGGTATGAGTAAGCCATCACACATGGCTGGGCAACAGAATTCATCTTGCAGGCAGCCCCTAGGGGCACGCGGGGTTATGCTTCTTCTACATTCATTTCAATGCTTTCAAACTGCTGGGCCCCCTTTTCCACAGCAAGCAATGCCTGGTGAGTTTGTCATATAAAAGGAGGTCCTGCGGGCTCTCTGGGATGATCACTGCACACAACATCGCCACCCCATCCCCTGCACCCACCATGTGGCTCCGATGAGGCTCAGAGCAGGGATGAGCCCTTTACACTAAACGCGAACAACCCAGCATGGCTGGGTTCTATTCCCCCCCCCCCCCACTGTGTGGCTCCGATCAGACTCTCACGTACCAGAAGTACCTTCTCCAGGGTCATGGAAGAAGAGCCCGCCTTGGGAGTGAGGGGAGGCTATTGGATCCAGCATTAAGATTGGTTCCTCGCTAGGGGGGGAAAACAGATTCCCTGTGCCACCTGAACACTGTCGTCATCATCGTCCTCCTCCTCTTCATCCTCCAATGTCTCTTCCTCCTCGCTGTGTGCAATTCCCCCCTTTCAAGTGTCCATGAAGAATAGTGGGGTAGTGGTGGCATCACCCCCCCTCAATTGCATAGAGCTCCTGGTAAAAGTGGAATGTATGGGGCTGTGACCCAGAGCGCTTGTTTGCCTCCCTGGCTTTTTGGTACGCTTGCCTGAGTTCCTTGATTTTTGCACGACACTGCTCTGTGTCCCAGGAGTAGCCTCTTTCCGTCATGGCCCTGGAGACTTTAGCATACTGTGACAAAGTTCCTCCTTTACCTTGGTGGGTCCTGCACTTATTGGCATATTTGCTCGCCTCACAGATTCACCCTGTGGGACAGGAAACAGCTCAGAGACCTTCCCCTCTGGTAGAAGCCACAGTCCAGGTCAATTCCTCCTGTGTTTGATCCGGAGTTGGGAGGTTTGGGGGGGAAACCAGGCCCATCCTCTACTCTGGGTTCCAGCCCAGGGTCCTTTGGATTGCAGCTGTCTAGAGTGCCTCCTGGTACAGTTGCACGACAGCTACAACTCCCTGGACTACTTCCCCATGGCCTTCTCCCAAAACCTTCTTTGTCCTCACCACCGGACTCGTAGACTTTAAGGTCAGAAGGGACCATTATGATCATCTAGTCCAGGGGTAGGCAACCTATGGCACATGTGCTGAAGGCAGCACACAAGCTGATTTTCAGTGGCACTCACACTGTCTGGGTCCTGGCCCCCGGTCCAGGGGGCTCTGCATTTTAATCTAATTTTAATGAAGCTTCTTCAGTATTTTAAAAACCTTATTT
Organism: Gopherus evgoodei; assembly: GCF_007399415.2. Classification (NCBI taxonomy): domain Eukaryota; kingdom Metazoa; phylum Chordata; order Testudines; family Testudinidae; genus Gopherus; species Gopherus evgoodei. The sequence goes on along the minus strand of NC_044330.1, from coordinate 67,672,958 downwards.
ACTTTACATACAACAACAGGTTAGTTATAATTATAGACTTATAGAAAGAGACCTTCTAAAATGTTAATGTATTGCTGGCACGCGAAACCTTAAATTAGAGTGAATAATGAAGACTTGGCACACTACTTCTGAAAGGTTGCTGACCCCTGATCTAGTCTGACCTCCTGTACAATGCAGGCCACAGAATCTCACCCACACACTCCTGTAACAGACCCCTAACCTAGTCTGAGTTACTGAAGTCCTCAAATTGTGGTTTGAAGACCTCAAGCTGCAGATAATCCTCCAGCAAGTGACCTGTGCCCATGCTGCAGAGGAAGGCGAAAACCTCCAGGGCCTCTGCCAATCTGCCCTGGAGGAAAATTCCTTCCTGATCCCAAATATGGGCAATCAGTTAAACCCTGAGCATGTGGGCAAGACTCACCAGCCAGCACCCAGGAAAGAATTCTCTGTAGTAACTCAGCTCTCACCCCATCTATCATCGCATCATAGACCACTGGGCATACTTACTTGCTCATAATCAAAGATCAATTGCCAAATTAATTGCCAAAATTAGGCTATCCCATCATACCATCCCTTCCATAAATGTATCAAGCTTAGTCTTGAAGTCAGATATGTCTTTTGCCCCCACTACTCCCCTTGGAAGGCTGTTCCAGAACTTCACTCCTCTAATGGTTAGAAACCTTCATCTAATTTCAAGTCTAAACTTCCTAGTGTCCAGTTTATACCCATTTGTTCTTGTGTCCACATTGGTACTAAGCTTAAATAATTCCTCTCCCTCCCTAATATTAATCCCTCTGATATATTTATAAAGAGCAATCATATCCCCCCTCAACCTTCTTTTGGTTAGGCTAAACAAGCCAAGCTCTTTGAGTCTCCTTTCATAAGATAGGTTTTCCATTCCTCGATCATCCTAGTAGCCCTTCTCGTACCTGTTCTAGTTTCAATTCATCCTTCTTAAACATGGAGATCAGACCTGCATACAGTATTCCAGATGTGATCTCACCAATGCCTTGTATAACGGTACTAACACCTCCTTATCTTTGCTAGAAATACCTCACTTGATGCATCCTAAAACCACATTCACTTTTTTAACAGCCATATCACATTGGCAGCTCATAGTCATCCTGTGATCAACCAATACTCCGAGGTCCTCTCCTCCTCTGTTACTTCCAACTGATGTGTCCCCAATTTATAACTAAAATTCTTGTTATTAATCTCTAAATGCATGACCTTGCATTTTTCACTATTAAATTTCATCCTATGACTATTACTCCAGTTTACAAGGTCATCCATATCTTCCTGTATGAGATCCCGTTCCTTCTCTGTATTAGCAATACCTTCCAGCTTTGTGTCATCCGCAAAATTTTATTAGCACATTCCCACTTTTTGTGCCAAGGTCAGTAATAAAAAGATTAAATAAGATTGGTCCCAAAACCGATCCCTGAGGAACTCCACTAGTAACCTCCTTCCAGCCTGACAGTTCACCTTTTAGTACAACCCGTTGTAGTCTCCCCTTTAACCAGTTCCTTATCCACCTTTCAATTTTCACATTGATCCCCATCTTTCCAATTTAACTAATAATTCCCCATGTGGAACCGTATCAAATGCCTTACTGAAATCGAGGTAAATTAGATCCACTGCATTTCCTTTGTCTAAATAATCTGTTACCTTCTCAAAGAAGGAGATCAGGTTGGTTTGACACGATCTACCTTTTGTAAAACCATGCTGTAATTTGTCCAATTACCATTGACCTCAATGTCCTTAACTACTTTCTCCTTCAAATTTTTTCCAAGACCTTACATACTACAGATGTCAAACGAACAGGCCTATAGTTACTCGAATCACTTTTTTTCCCTTCCTTAAAAATAGGAACTATGTTAGCAATTCTCCAGTCGTACGGTACAACCCCTGAGTTTACCGATTCATTAAAAATTCTTGCTAATGGGCTTGAAATTTCATGTGCCAGTTCCTTTAATATTCCTGGATGAAGATTATCTGGGCCCTCCGATTTTGTCCCATTAAGCTGTTCAAATTTGGCTTCTACCTCGGGTGTGGTAATATCTACCTCCATATCCTCATTCCCATTTGTCATCCTACCATTATCCCTAAACTCCTCATTAGCCTCATTAAAGACTGAGGCCAAGTATTTGTTTAGATATTGGGCCATGCCTAGATTATCCTTAACCTCCATTCCATCCTCAGTGTTTAGTGGTCCTACTTCTTTCTTTGTTTTCTTCTTATTTATATGGCTATAGAACCTTTTATTATTGGTTTTAATTCCCTTTGCAAGGTCCAACTCTACATGGCTTTTGGCCTTTCTCACTTTATCCCTATATGTTCTGACCTCAATAAGGTAGCTTTCCTTGTTAATCCCACCCATCTTCCACTCTTTGTAGGCTTTCTGCTTTTTCTTAATCACCTCTCTGAGATGCTTGCTCATGCAGCTTGGTCTACAACTCCTGCCTATGATTTTTCCCCCTTTCTTGGGATGCAGGGCTCTGATAGTTTCTGCAACTTTGATTTGAAGTAATTCCAGGCCTCCTCCGCCTTTAGATCCACAAGTTCTTCAGACCAATCCACTTCCCTAACTAATTTCCTCCTGATATCTGATAATCTTGTACTTCTCAGTCCTCCAGCAGTATGTCTGCTCACTCTCAACTTCTTGCACGCCTCTTGCTCCTTGTGCCTCGCACGCACTCTCTCTCCTCTGGCTCTCTCTGGCCTGACTGGAATAAGCCCTTTATAGCATCAGAGGGGCCTTAATTTAGAGTCAGGTGCTTAACACCCTCACCTGACTCTTAGCAGATTAATTGGAGTCAGGTGTTCTTAATAGCCTGAAGCAGCCCTTGCTCTGGTCACTCAGGGAACAGACACCTGCTTCTCCAGTGGCCAGTATATCTCCCTTCTACTACTCTGCTGTTCCCAACTGGCCTGGGTCTATCACAGTACATATTTGCATTCCTGTTTTTGGAATGTAGTTCTGCCATAACAGACTCCTCTACCCAGCATGCAATGAGATCCAGTACCTCCCATTCAGACCATGCTGGAGCTCGTCCGCAAATCCAGAACTGCATGATCTCTTGTGATGGTGGACTCTGCATGGTTGCCTGTGATGGTGGACTGTGCTGATGGTCACCTGTGCTGCTGGTGACCAAAAGGAAATGAATTCAAAAGTTCCTGGGGCTTTTCGTGCCCACCTGGCTAGTGCATTGGAATTGAGAGTGTTGTCCAGAGCGGTCACAAGGGAATATCCTGGGATAGCTCCTGAAGACCAATAACATCGAATTGCATCACAATACCTTTAATCCGGGACTGCGATCTTGATTTAAGCGCTACTCCACTTGCCAAGCAAGAGTACAGAAATCGAATTAAAGAGCCCTTTAAATTGAAAAAAAAAAAGTTTGGTCATGTGGACGGAATCTTTTTTTTGTTTTTTCAGAATAACTTGGTTAATTCCAAAATAACAGGCTAGTGTAGACCAGGCCTAAGACTCAGGCCTCTACGGACCGTGGTTGGCGTCTGTATATCGACCGGGCCAACACAACCTGGATATGGGCTCACGGTCCGAAGCCACACGCTTGACTCCTTGCTGGTGGCTGGATCCCCATATGGTTGGTGCCAGGGTCCCGTTTCATCCCCCTCAATGCACCCTGACCCTGTTTTCAGACGCATCTGCGCTGGGATGAGGGGTTCACCTTGGGAGCCTGACAATGCAGGGCTTATGGCAGGAAAACAAGCTAACCCTACATATCAATATAAAGGAAACTCAGGGCAATCTGTCTTGCGTACCAATGCATCCCTTCCCCACTTACAAGACTGTTGTGTAGCAGTCCTGACGGACAACACCATGGCCATGTTTTATCTGAACAACCAAGGCAGAGGCCAGTCATCTCCACTCTGCCAAGAGCATTCTTCTGTGGGAATCTGTGTAGCCCCACTCCATTTGTTCTTTAAGCTTCAGATCTGCCTGGTGTTTCAGAACATACTGGCAGCACAGCTTGAGCAGACACTTCCTTCCGTGCCAAACGGTTGATTCGTCTGGACATCATTCACTTTGTCTTCCGCAGCTGGGGTTTTCCCTGAATCGATCCTGTTTGCTTTGTGGACCAACAGGAAATGCCCAGTCTTCTGCTCCTTCCGAGGTCACAGCCCGGGCTTGATTGCAGATTGCCTTCGTGATTACATGGTCTAGCCAACTACTTTACGCCTTCCTACCATTTCTGCTGATCCCACAACGGTGCTCCTCAAGGTCCGCTGGGACAGGTAGATGTTATAATGGTGGCTCCTGTTTGGCCCCATCAGTGCTGGTACCCGTCCTGTTGAATCTGTCGATACGGGCTCCACTACGTTTACCTCTCAGTCCCGACCTCATCTCACAGAACACCGGTCATCTCCTACACCCGACCTTCAGTCACTCTACCTCATGGCCTGGAGGATCCGTGATTGAACCAGGCTGAGCGTTCATGTTTGGATCGGTAAGGCAGGTGCTCCTGGAAAGCTGCAAGCCTTCTACCAGACTTACTTATAAAACTAAATGGAAAAGGTTTTCATCTGGTGTGCTCAGTGGCAGGTGTCCCCACTCCAAGCTTCAACTCCGTGCATTCTGGACTACTTGATGCACTTGAAGGACCAACATCTAGCTTTTGGCTCCCTTAAGGTTCATCTCGCAGCCATTTTGGCATTCTACCCAGGGCGGCCAGGCGCTCAGTGTTCGCACATCCCATTGTGGGGTGCTTGCTGAAAGGCTTGGAAAAAATCCATCCCCCAGTGAAGCCACCCATGCTGATCTGGGACCTTAACTTAGCCCTTTCCTGCCTCATGGGCCCTTCTTTTGAGCTGCTGGCGTCCTGCTCACTTCTCTACCTTTCTGGGAAGGTCGCCTTCTTAGTGGCCATTACTTCAGCATGTAGGGTTTCTGAACTACAGACTCTCATGTGTGAACTGCCTTATACTATCTTTCATAAGGATAAAGTTCAGCTAAGACCTCACCCAGCTTTCTTACCAAAAGTGGTATCCCATTTCCATGTGAGCCAGGACATTTTCCTACTGGTATTCTACTCAAAACCGCATACTGACCTTCAAGAACAGCGACTGCATTCACTGGATGTTAGAAGAGCGCTCACCTTCTATATAGACCGCACAAAGCCATTCTGCAAGACTACCCAGTTGTTCATTGTGAAACGGATGAAAGATGCACCGATCTCTTCCCAGTGGGTATCTTCATGGATCACTGCATGTATCCATACCTGCTACAATCTGGCAAATGTCCCTTGGCCTGCTGTCGCAGCTCATTCCATGAGAGCTCAGGCATAGTTAGTGGCTTTTCTGGCAAACGTTTCCCTCTAGGGAATCTGCAGAGCTGCCACATGGGCCTCAGTGCACACCTTCATGTCACACTACACCATTGTCCAACAATCTTGTAATGATGCAGCCTTCGGCAGGGTGATTCTTCAGTCTGCAGTACCTTGACTCTGACCCCACCTCCAAGGTAAGGCTTGGGAGTCACCTAACTGGAACTAATATGAGCAAGTACTCGAAGAAGGAAAAACGGTTACTCACCTTTCTGTAACTGTTCTTCAAGATGTGTTGCTCATATCTATTCCATTCCCCCCCCCACACACCTTCCCCTCTGTCAGAGTAGCCGGCAAGAAGGAACTGAAGAGGGGTCGGGCTGGCAGGGTTATCTATAGAGCACCATATTGGCACTCCAGGGGACTCCAAAGCCAGCCTGACGGGTAGCTGGTAGGGAAAAGTTTTCCGACATCCATGCATGCAGCGCATGCACACATCTAACTGGAATTGATTTGTGCAACACATCTTGAAGAACAACAGTTACAGAAAGGTGAGTAACCGGTTTTTTTTGTTTTTGTTTTTAAGGTAGAGTGTAAACCTCCAGGTGAATGACAAGGAGACTGATGTAGGCAGAATGTAACTAAATATTAACATAAGAGCAGCTAAAATAGAGGTGAGCAGGGATTTGTAATGATGGATGATTGGTTGGTGTCATTTTTTCCCTTGTGCAGAGGGCCCTATTAATTTCTAGAGGTTATTCCTTGTAAGCCTGTGGGAGGATGTTTTGAATCCTTGTTTCCCCATGTAACAACAGACCATGTTAAACAGAAGGTGGGAATGGGCTGGAATATTGTTGACCAAGTAAAATATCATTCTGTCACTAGCATTATAAATATTCTTGCCATCAGCACCAGGGACTACATCACTCAGGGGTTTGAGAAGGATTCCTGAGAAGAGAGAGAGATAAGGGGGGCAGTGTACAACTAGGAGATTCTTCCTGAAACTGTGTGGCATGGCCAACCTATGGCATTACTTCTTCTCTCCCCTCTCTACATGGCTCCTAGATGCCATCTGTGTGAGTTAATAATTCACTAACAAAACTTAAAACAGAGAGTTAAGGTTACTTAATCTTCTAGAACATGGAGGGCGGCTAAACTTAAACCTCTGCACAACTACAAATACACAGTTTATGTAAAATTACACCAACAACCCCCAACAACAACAGCTTTAACTGTCCCTGAGGAGAATGTAATAAGCAGTCTCCGTGCACTCAGCACAGCTCCACTTCATCACGCTTATCAAAGCTCTGTCTGCTGTTATTGCTCAGCAAAGTACTTGCACGATGGCTCTCACTGCCGCCTTCAGAAGCTGGCATGCCACTAAGGATGGTGAGAAGAGAAGGGAACGTAAGAGTACTTGACTACATCCTAACTGCTGGCCTCCCCATCGTCCCAGCGTAACAACCTCACTGCCTACCAGAATGTTACATTTGCTCTAGCATTCATACACTCCCATGCAGCCTCTGTCTCCAGGCTGCACTATTGCTCTTGGGACTACTAACAGTGTGTTGGCACACACTGCTGGGGACCACAAGGTTCAGTCAGGGCTAACTGAGGTGATGTGCCAGAGGGATTCCTTAGAACAGAATGAAAGGGTGTTAACACCTACAAAGTCTTTAGGGGAGTGTGTCTTGCCTAGGAAAAGTGGTTAAGTTTAGTCACACTTACGTGGTTTGTGTTCACTAAGAGATCTCAACAGCTCAACCATTTTCCTAGTCAAGATAAGGCCTAAGGCTTCCTGTACACTTCCTGGTTGTCCTCCAAATCATCGTTCTCAACCAGGGGTTCAAGGTCCTAGGGGATCCGCAAGCAGGTTTCAGTGGTCTGCCAAAATAAACCAGAGAGCATGGCTGTTGTTAAAGTTGCTGGGGCCCAGGGCAGGAAGTCCAAGACCCGTGTGTGAGGCTGAAGCCAAAGCCTGAGCATCTTAGCTTTGCGGGGCTCCCTGTGGCGTTGTGCCTGGGTAATTGCCCCGCTTTTTCCACTAATGCTGGCCATGGCTTTTAATCTACTGGATATGCAGAAAAACAGTTGTGGCACAGTTTTGGCCGTGGAGTTTTTATAGCATGTTGGGTGGGCCTTGGAAAGAAAAAGGTAGAGAATCCCTGCTCTAAAGGCTCAGGAAGGTTGGCGTCCTATGGTGTTTGACAGGAATGGGTGGATGAGGTTGTGTGTGGAAGACATTACCTTAACTTTGTAATACCTGATTTTCAGAGGGTTATCTTTAGCCACCTTCATGGGTTAAAGTACACCAGACAGCACTAGGCAACCTTAACTTGGTAGCTACTTTTTTTAGCAGTGATTTTCCCTTTTTTTAAAGTGAGGGTGGGGTATGTATTTATGGAGCAATCGTGGGGACTACAAGAAGGCTCCCTGGGCGCACTGCATCACCCCTCAGCTATCAGCTCTGCTTTCTCCATGCATGTGGTAAGACTGCAGGGAACATGGGGAGAAGGGAAGATTTTAGCTGAGGGGCTGTGAGGAGCACATCTACCGGCTGGGGGCAGTAAAGAACCCCAGAGTCCCTTTGCCACATCTGAGGTAGGAATAGCAGGCTCTGCACACCCAGCTACAGCATAGAAGCTCACAGAATACCCTGTGGAGTAGAATACAGCCTGAAACGATATGCCTGAGAACTGTGATCTGCCCATTCATCTCAGTGAGTGTTTTCCTCACTCTCTCAATCTCCACACTGTGGACTTGTGGCACACATTGGCCATATCTGTTCTCTGTACTTGGCACAGACCCCGTCCATTATGTCGAGTACTGCCCAACAGTAAGAATTGTCCTGTCCAGGATTCTTGCACCTCCCTCTATGTTGTCATCTTTAATGTGCCAGCAAGTCCCTCCCTTATCAGCCCAGCCCCAGACCACTATACATGACATCATAGCCCACACACAGTGCTGTCCACCAGGGCAGACAGGTAGAATGCACTGGTGATACACTCGTGAGATGCTGAACTTCCTCACACTCATGCTCTTTGGGTTGAAGAACCAGTCCCCCCTTTAGCCACCAAGGCTATGTCTTCATTGCAAAGTTAACTTGACTTATTGATACTCAAAATTACTTCTCTCAAGTTAGCCAAGCCTGAATGAGAGCAGACACACTGCAAAATAACACTTGAGTTGCTGTACCCACACTGGTACTTCACTCTCACGTGTGGTGGTAAAACTTGTGCGGGTGCGTCCCATGGCTTTGCAGATTAAGGCCAGAAGGGATTGTTATATCATCCTCTATAACACAGGCCAAAGAATTTCACCTCATTACTGCTGCACTGAGCCCAAATACTTATGTTTGGCTAAAGCAGATCTTCCAGAAGGGCATCCTGTCTTGAGCTGAAGAATTTAAGAGATGGAGAAACTGCCACTTCCTGGCAGTTTTTTCCAGTCATTAATCACTGTGATCCAGGGACCTCTTGATCAACTGGTTTTGATTCATTAGCTTGGTGTGTGGCAGAGGGGGAAGGGTATGAGGGGAAGGCCAGCGAGGTAGATTACTAGTGATGATCTTACAGTTTTTTCAGGCTGTGGTGGCATTGGCTAATGTGAACTTGCTGGAGATCCGTGGCTGGAAAAGAGAACAGTTCTTCCAGGTCTGTTGTAGCAAACCATCACTGTGTGCCGTGGAACTGTTTCATTGTCGGTGACAGATGAGAAGATTAATTAGTAGAGGCAACTAGTAAGCTACAGGCTGTGGGGCATGGGGGTTTGTCTTGCCCAGAAACCTTCTGTCAGGAGTTCCTGTAGAATGAAAAATTCTTCTGCTTCATTCCATAAGTGGACCAAAATTTGCACCATCATAAGCAGGATGTTGATCTAGGATGCAGCAGCATAGAACCACCATAAATATGCCTTTGCAATTCCCCCTCCTTTTGCCTTACTACCACTGAATAGCTCAGCTCAGGCAGTTCTGTAATGTTATATGAGGATCATGGCCCCTTTTTTTTTCTTTTTTTGTTTTCCCTGACTGTGCAAAAAAGTTATAAAACTCTGAAACTTTTCAGAAACAGCCCACTTTCTTGGAAAAGGAGGCAGTATTTCAGGAACGCTTTGACCAAATGACCTCAAATTTCCTTCGGTCTGCTCAACTCTTCTTGTGGCATAACTATCCAAGACAATCTCCCCCTGCGGGTGAATTTTTGAGTACTTTGGATATTAAAAGCTGCTCATCTGTGTTTTGGGGTCAGGAGAGGAGTGTGTCTGGAGAATCCCTGGGCCAAATGACTCCATACTTTCACCACTAATGCTACCTCTGGTCCTGGCAGGCATTGCAATCTTAAAGAAACTTTGAAAAATTGGCTCTGAAACAGAAAGCTCTGCTCAGCGTTAACTATGGGGTTGCTAGTGCTCCATAATATTTCCAATCACTGTTCAGACAGAACTAATGAACACTAACAGCAACTGTGTGGGGGAAGTTAAGTCCTTTCATCCCCATTTTACAGATGAGGAAAATGAAGCATTCAAATAAGTCAAAATATTTAGGTATTTTGGTAAGTAGCCTGTTCTTCTTGTTGTTTTTTTCCCCCAAATCCTGGGCTCTGAACTGCATAAAAGATGGAAATAAAATAGCCAACTATGATGTGTTGCAGAATAGTTCATAAAAAATGTTCTGCAGAACAATTATCTTAAGGCATTTTCAGATAATGTCCTTGAAAGATTGTGCAGCCCTATTCACCTGAATTGTGATGCTATCACCATCTGTCTGATACTGTCCCCATACTCAGTATAGTTTTCAGGAGCAAGTTCTAAACATTTCCCACAAAGCACAGTTTCACAGATATTTGTTTTCTAAGAAATGATGCCCCCCTTCTTGGCTATGAGATAGCATACTTGTTTCAATGGACAAACACATCAGTATATTCTTTGTCCTCACTCCAGGGCATGAAGTTTCATCACAAACTGTTGGTGGGTTTTTCCCCTTGTTTAAAATATAAGCAGCATAGCTCTGCTTACAGTATGCTATTTAAGGCTGTAATAGGGCAGGACTCACCTCTGCAGCGCCTCCTGTGAGTCATCCTGGGAATTAGCTCTTTGACCCTAAAGTGCCCTCTGCAGGCTGGTGTCCTTCCTGAGTCCCTCTTGGACCCCAGTGCCCTTTTCAGCCCAGGGTGCTGCCCCTGCAGTACCCCACAATCCCACTGGGTCTCCCCTCCCCTGGGAGCCCCCACTCCCCCCAGTCCCCACCTCACCTGAGTCATAGGCTACTGCCAGTCACCAGTCAGCCCAGCTCCCTGGAGCAGACTGCAGTATAAGCCACTCCTCACAGGCAAGGACGGGTTTGGACCTGCTGCCTTGGCCTACCCTTGGGCTGTCCTCTGCAACCTCAGTACCTATTTGACCTTGTACTAGGCCACAGCCTGAGGGATTTCCAGGCCAGAGCGCCCCAGCTCCCTGGGCCTTCCCCCAGCCCTGCTCCAGTTCAGGTGCCTTATCCAGCTCCCCAGCAACCAGGTCCATCTCCCTCTACAGCCAGAGAGAGACTGTGTCAGCTCCTGGCTTCACTGGCCTTTATAGGGCCAGCTGGAACCTGATTGGGGCCTGGCCCCCATCTGAGGCTGCTTCCCCCAATCAGCCTAGCTTTTCCCCTGCCACAGCCCTCTCCCAGGGCTGGTTTTAACCCTTTCAGGCCAGAAGTGGGTGACCACCCCGCTACAAATGCGTAAAACCTCCATAATGCCTTTTTCCACTGCAAGGGTAAAACTTGCCTATGCAGGAGATGGAGGTTTCACAGGGGCAATACAAGTCTGTAGAATGAACTCCCACAGTATCTAAGACTTGACTCAAATGTCCTCACTTTCCATTCCAAGTGCCAGGCATGGTTCTTTGACCTTGCTTTCACTAACACACCTAGCACAACAGGCATAATATTAAAAATAAACAACTATAAACCCCTCAGATAATTGTCCTCAAGAGGAAAAAGAAGTAAGGGTGAAAAACTCTTGACAAATGTTTGTCCTCTCAGCAATGCACTTCTGGAAGGTGCTCTGGTGCTATAGTGATGAGGATGGTATAAACCTTTGAATGACCTGGTATGGAAAATGCCCTTTGTACTTTGCATTATGACTTCTCTTTTTTTTCTGCTTTTTCACTTCTCTTCCCTGTCTGGCTAGCGCTGCTGCTGGTTTTCCAGTTCACTTCAGATGCAGCAAGACCTCTAGAAAGAAAAGCTGCAGCCGTGGGATGCTCGGTGCTTCTGTCTGCACCAGACAACATAAAAGACATCAACTTCGTCCAGTGGGAATATTGAAATGGCACCACATCACACTTCATTGTGCAGTACCGTGTGGAGTCATGGAGCCAACTATCCATGTGCCCTGTGGATACAGAGTTGTTTTCTATTCAGCTAATGGGGAAAACCTACAATAGACAGACAGCGGGGTCTATAAAGCCAGTATCAATCTGATCGAGAGTGAAGCCAGAGAAACCCTTCTGAAAGTTCTCAGTAAGTGAGAAATGCTGAGTAGATGGTCTTACTCTTCCAATGTTACAGATCAGTACATTAGAAGGAAAAGTTCAATCCAGGTGTGAATGGGAATAGTCATAATGGAGGGGGATTTTCAGCAAGCCACAAAGGAGCCAGACAGGGGATGCTGATGGATGCACTGGGAAATGTCAGGGAGATCTGCAAGCCCCAGAATGGGGAACGGTGTATCTGACCCTGCACTGGGAAACGTGTGTGTATATGTGTAGGGATTTATCATCCCTATACTGATCTGGGTAGAAAGGTGCAGCGCTGGACCGGGGTCGTGTCCGGGCACTCAGGGAGGGTTGGCGTGGGGCTGTCTCGGAGAAGCGCCGGCAAGACGGAAGCCCGACTATAGAAAAGAAGCAAACAAGGCTATAAATCACTCTTTATATAATCAGGGATTACGTCGTTGCAATTAACCAATCAGTAATGATTAGATGCATGAAGCGCGTGATATTTGCCCGCTGTCCAATAAGGAAATAAAACATGGTTTGGTGCTGCGTGTTAAGTGTTATGTAATGTAAAATGGCTATATAATAAAGCCGTGAATAAACAGATTTGATTCAGCCTGCAACCACATTGGTCGTGTGCTTTGTCCGGTCCGCATGAGATACCACAATGGTGACCCCGACGTGATCCGATCCGGCAGGACCTGGTCGGTGCGTTCGAAAGGAAAAGGCGGAGGTAGCGGCGCGGGCAGGAGGTACCGAGGGGATATCGGCTCCTGGTCGTCCGAGAGACGTTCGTGAGCTCACAAGTGAGCGGCTGCAGAAAACAGCATGGGTTCCGCTTTGTCAGCGGAGGAAAAAACGGTGCATGATTTTTTGTTATGCACTGCTGAGAAGCAGGGAGAAAAGATTCCCTCCGACGCGCTGTCCCAGTTGTTGAAGTGGGGACAAAGGCGCGGGTTTTTTATTACTCCAAATACTGTTTTGGATAAAGCCGTTTGGGAGCGTGTGGGATCTGAACTATGGGAATCTGTTCGCATGGACAAAGAAGCCATATCCCTGAGCCAAATATGGTGCAAAACAAAAAAGGTTGTAGAGACACTCGCCGCGGAGGCAGAAGTGCAGGCGGCGGTTAATAATATTTTTCGGCCAAAAGAGGAGCCGCCCTGGTGTTGCCGGTTGCGCCCGAGAGTTCTTTGGGGGAGAAGAGACTGTAATTCCGCTAGCCCCCAGTGCGCCTGAAATCGATCCTAGCACCGTCCCGCTCCCTCAGGATCCAGATGAATCCTTGGAAAAAATGGAAGCCATCAATGCAGGGACGGTTGAATTCCAGGAGGAGATCAGAAGGCAGGGTTATCAATTGCAAGAAATGTAAATAAATTGTCCCAGATGGTCGGGGAGGACCATCCTCCGCAATCTCGTACATTAAAAACCCTGCACGAAATGTCTGAGCCGGGTTTGTCTAGTTTTCAGAGAGCTATAAGACTAAAGCCCGATAAAACCCCACCCTCGGGTGATGTTGTCACCCCCTGTCGTCGCTGCGGGCGTTGGGGGTGTAATGTGGGATGTACTGAGCGGGATAACCCCTTTGTGGGCAAGCCGCTGGAACTAACAATCCCTTTATTAATAAGCCACCAGCATATTCCCTGATGCTGTGGGTCCGGGGTCTCGGATCCGGTGCGGCGGTGGCATGGACTTATAAAGGAAGCCCACATAGAAGGAGAATTCTTACCTAATGCCTTCCCGGTTATTACACCGGACCCGAACAATCCTGCTAGGCGACAGTGGGCGCCATTGGACTGGAAACTTGTCCGTGAGGCACAAAAATCAATAATGTCCTACGGCATGAATAATCCATATGTACAGTCCCTCATAGAGCAGGTTTCGTCGGACAAGCTATGTGCCCTTATGACTCGTCAAAGTTTGCTGATATGCTTCTAACACCCACTCAAAGGCTATTGTGGAAGGATAATTGGTCAAAGCGTGTGGAAATGGCTCTCATACGTAATATTGATTTGTCTGAGGACAATCCGCTGCGTTATGCCACTCAGGATATGCTTATGGGAACTGGAGTTTATGCGGACCCGCAACGGCAAGCTCGTCTTGATCCTCGGATTTTACAACAGTCACAAGGACTGGCTCTGGCCGCTTTTAAGGATGTACCTCAGATGGGTAAACCGATCCCGCCGTACGCAAAAATTGTCCAGGCTCCTTCTGAGCCTTATTCAACGTTTCTCGATCGACTTAGAGAAGCGATAGATCGTTCCCCTAATTTAACGGCCGAAGCAAAGGCAGCTGTTGGACTTGATCTCGCTACACAAAATGCCAATGCCGTTTGTCGTCGTATTTTGGCTACCCTACCAAAGACTGCTTCCCTGACAGAAATGGTGGAAGCCTGTAACAGAGCATCATATGAGGAAACTAACAAAGCGGAAATACATGCAAAGGCTCACGCATCAGCACTGGCAGTGGCCCTTCGACCCTTGGTAAGGTCCAGTAAGCCTTCCCGCCCGTCGGGAGTTTGTTTTGCGTGTGGAAAGCTGGGACATATGAAAAGGGACTGCCCGAATAAAAATACACGGACGGGAACCGATAATGCAACAAAGGCTTTTGCGGGAACTTGTAACCGTTGTGACAAGTTTGGGCACCGTGCGTCCGAATGCCGATCTCGTTTCAAAAAGGATGGCACACCGCTGCAGGGAAACGGGAGACGGAGCGCCCGCCGGGGGGGCGCGAAGACACAAGAGTTCCCCAGCCCCAAACCGGTTGTTTGGAATACCTTACAGGAGCCACCCGAGGAAGTGCCGGAGTGGACTTGGCCACAGCAGCAGATATAACATTGGAAAACGATAAGGTACAAATCGTCCTTCCGTAGTAAATGGCCCTCTAGGATATGGACTTAGTGCTCTCCTAATTGGCCGCTCCTCTATGTCTAAACAAGGACTCTTCGTACTGCCTGGCCTTATTGACGCGGATTACACCGGAAATATCGGAATAATGGTCCGTGCCCTTTTCCCTCCGGTTAATATTGTGGCTGGTACTCGTATTGCTCAATTATTCCATTTCAAAGTTCTGTCCCTAAAACTAAAACAACGGAACGTGGGCCTCATGGTTTTGGATCTACTGATCCCCACAGATAGCTCTTGCTATGACATTAACGCAACGCAAACCCTTGCGGGCGGTGTGCCTACAGGGCCCAGATGGCCGCCAAATACGACATGAAGCCCTCTTGGATACTGGAGCGATGTGACTATCATCCCAATCCAATTTTGGCCTGATTCCTGGCCCTTGCAAGATGCTACGACCTCGGTCAGGGGTATTGGGGGGACCCAACCCACTCGCATCAGTACCTACTATATTACAATCTGTGATGACGAGGACCCTGCTACAACAGCGAAGGTACGTCCTTACGTTCTCTCTGCTCCCGTCTGGCTAGGTCGTGATTGCTTAAGTCAGTGGGGAATTATTTACATAACTCCCCTTTTGTTTAGCGGCCATTGAGGGGCGGCCGATCCTGCAATTGGAATGGTTAACCTCTGCTCCGGTATGGGTGCTCAATGGCCGCTGCCAGCTCACAAGCTCGCCCGTGTACAAGAATTGGTCCAGGAACAGCTTGAAAAGGGCCACCTTGAACCTTCCTTAAGCCCCTGGAATACCCCAATTTTTACCATTCCCAAAAAATCAGGAAAGTGGCACCTGTTACATGATTTACGAAATAAATGCGGTCATAAAAGACATGGGGGCCCTTCAACCAGGCTTACCTACCCCTACGATGCTCCCTCGTAATTGGCCTCTCCTTGTAATCGATTTAAAGGATTGTTCTTCACAATTCCACTTCATCCTAACGACAAGGACAAGTTTGCTTTCTCGGTTCCCTCTATAAACAAAGCCGAACCTGCTCAACGATATCAGTGGACAGTGCTTCGCAGGGCATGAAAAACTCACCCACTATTTGTCAGCTTTATGTGGCCTGGGCATTAAAGCCACTCCGTCGCACACACCCCGAATGGCTTATTTATCATTATATGGATGACATTCTTTTCGCGGGGGCAACCCTTAATGCTAAGACGGCAATTTTGGAAATCACTTCCGTGCTGCAATCTGCTGGCCTCACCATAGCCCCGGACAAAATTCAACAACAAGCGCTTATTATTATCTAGGCATGCACATTACTAACTCTATCGTACGACCACAAAAACTGACTATTAATCTCACTATTCGCAACCTGCATGACGTCCGCCTGGTCGGAGACTTACAGTGGGTCCGTGGGCTTTGTGGCATCTCTAATGAGGATCTGGCTCCCCTTCTTCAACTTCTAAAAGGAGGCCGTGATCCAGCTGAACCTCGCTCCTTGCAACCACAACATGAAGTTGCCCTCCGCACTATTGCCAATAAGATTACGCTTCGGTATTCCGGCCGCATTCTCCCGGGTTCACCTGTGTCCCTGGCGATTCTCTCCAGAGAACCTCCCTGGAAGCACTGCTTTTCATGGCTTCCGGATCTACCTGACCCTCTCGTCGGACTCGAATGGATTTTCCCATCCTCTCAATTTTCCAAAACAGTTATCACTCGATTGGAAGCCATTGCATCACTTATTGTGACAGCCCGCGCCGTACAGTTACAATTACGGGCGCTGATCCTGATGTTATTTATGTACCTTTTAATGCTCCTTTACTCTCCCACATTCTTGCTAATGATGTCTCTTTTGCTGTTGCTTGTTATGTTATACTGGCCGTCTTACTAATCACTATCCCTCTCACCGCCTCCTGTCAGTGACAATTCCCTTAGAAAAGGTGGTCATGCGACAATCTTCCCCTGTTCAGGGGGGGGGGGGGGGGGGGGGGGGGTGCGGGGCTTACTGTGTTTACTGATGCCAGCGGCAAAATGGCCCGCGCCAGCCTTCTGTGGCACACGGCCGGTGCCTGGCATCATGAGTTGGTCGTGGCTGAGGGGTCTCTCCAGGTTTTGGAATTCCAGGCTATTATTCGTGCCTTTGTTAAGTGGCCCACTATTTCTTAATATTGTTAGCAATTCCCTTTATGCGGTTGGTGTAACGTGTCGCTTAAAGCGCTCACTCCTAAAGCAAGTGCCTAACCCTGTGTTATGGTGGGCTCTTCTCCAGCTTTGGCATTTACTCGATGCCTGCTCTTGTCCCTATTTTATTACCCACATTCGTAGTCACTCTGGTATTGTTAATGGTCTTGCACAGGGTAATGCCCTTATCGACTGGTTGGTCGGCTCGGTTCATGTCCCTAATTCCTTTGCTCAGGCCCGTCTTTCCCATGAGTTTTTTCACCAATCTGCCCATGCCCTAACCCGTCAATTCAAGCTTCCTTTAAGTACCACCCGTGCCCTTGTGGCCTCCTGTCCTAGTTGTCAACAACATATTTTACCTCCTTCCGTGCCTCTGGCGTATCCCCGTGGTTTGTCTTCCTTGCAAATTTGGCAAACTGATATTACCCTTTTTCCTGAATTCAGCTCCCTTAAATATATTCAAGTTACGGTGGACACCTTTTCAGGATTTCTGTGGGCTACTGCATTAGCCAGTACCGGTTCCCAGGATGTTATTAAACATTGGCAGGCTTGTTTTGCTGTTATGGCATCCCGCGTCCATAAAACGGATAATGGCGCTGGATCTATTTCTTGTCATACAGCTCGCTTTCTTTCCTTATGGGGTATCTCTCATGTTACCAGTGTCCCCGGCAATTCCACCGGTCAAGCTATCATGGAACGTTCCCATGCCTCTTTAAAGCTTCTTTTATTAAAACAAAAAGGGGGCGTTTCCCCTGATGACCCATTAACCCGTACACCCCATGCTCGCCTTTCAAAGGCTCTATATGTGCTTAACTGGTTACAGGTAGGGACGCATAACGTCCCACGGTCACGCGACGTATTACTGGTGCCACAGGGCAAGAACACTTGCTGCCTCGCCCGCAGGTTCGATGGTTTGATTATACACATCAGAAATGGCAAGGTCCTGTAGAGTTATTAACATGGGGGAGGGGTATGCCTGTGTTTCTACTACTACAGGTCCCAGATGGATCCCCGCGAAGTGGGTTCGACCATGGCTCACCCAACAACGTGCTGAGCAACCACACGACCCCGATATAGAAGCGGCAAACGACGATACCATCCCAGATCTATGTTTCCTCTTTTCCTGACTTTAATTAGAAACTTGTAATCATTAATTAAGTTGTAAGATGTAGATAGTATACGTTATGCAGTTTTGCAAAATCGAGCAGCTATTGATTTTTTTTTGTTGGTGGTGGTGGTGGCGCAAGGACGTGGCTGTGAGGATTCAGAAGGTATGTGTTGTATAACTCATCGGATTCACTCACATTCTATACATGCGTTGTTGCAGCCATTACAGGATAATGTGTATAAACTTACCCAGGGATAGAATCCTCCCTGGGATTGGCTTAATAGTTTTTGTTAACCAACTTGGCTTACTTCACTGTTACACACTGAATTGTATCTATTAATAATTATATTGCTTTTTCTTATTTTTGCTCCTTGTTTTGTTTTATATTACGACAAAGCCTTATGCGTAGTGCCACAGCCTTGTTTGAAAAGAAAGGGGGAGGTGTAGGGATTATCATCCCTATACTGATCTGGGTAGAAAAGGTGCAGCACTGGACCGGGGTCGTGTCCGGGCACTCCAGGGAGGGTTGGCGTGGGGCTGTCTCGGAGAAGCGCCGGCAAGACGGAAGCCCGACTATAGAAAAGAAGCAAACAAGGCTATAAATCACTCTTTATATAATCAGGGATTACGTCGTTGCAATTAACCAATCAGTAATGATTAGATGCATGATGAGCGCGTGATATTTGCCCGCTGTCCAATAAGGAAATATTATAACATGGTTGGTGCTGCGTTGTTAAGTGTTATGTAATGTAAGAGATGGCTATATAATAAAGCTGTGAATAAACAGATTTAATTCAGCCTGCAACTACATTGGTCGTGTGCTTTGTCCGGTCCGCATGAGATACCACATATATGGAAGAGGCTCTGAACCCTCAGAATGATGGAGACTTGATGCGTCAGTGAGGTGCTGTGTTCAGTCTGAATGTGCTCTGTGAAACTGCTCTCCACTCTGTTGGCACCATGTCCCTTGCTGTCCATGCACAGAACAGCTTTGATGTCCCTTATAGGGGAAATCACTTGGGGGTGACTGTTCAGCATGCTACACAGGGAACATCTTGAATGACACCTATTGTTAGTAATGCTCCAGGGTTGAATGCCTACACTCGTTAATGGCCAACTCTCTAAGCACAGAGTAGCAGTTAGAATGGAGTTGAGGGAGGGAAAAAATGTATTTGTAGAAAACCCTGGATAGATTTCACCCAAGGATACAGAAACTCAGCATATTGCCCTCTAAACAAAGCTCACCATGAGTGTTGTGCTTCCATGCTTTATTTTTTTGTTTTGTCTGTGCACAGTAGATATTCATGGCAGGGGTCAATATAGCGAGATTTCCTTTATAGATGCTTATCCTCTATATCAATGGTGGGCAAAACTTTTTGGCCTGAGGGCCACATCGGGGTATGGAAATTGTATGGCTGGCTATGAATGCTCATGAAATTGGGGTAGGGTTGTGGGAGGGGGTGAGAGCTCCGCCTGTGGGTGCTGGCTCTGGGATGGGGCCAGAAATGAGTTCAGGGTGCGAGAGGGGCTCCAGGTTGGGGTGGTGGTATGAGTGAGGGCTCTGTGGATGAGGGGTTTGGGGTGCAGGAGGAGACTTCAGGTTGGAACTAATGGGTTCAGAGAGCGCAAGGAGGATCAGGGATGGGGCAGGCTGTTGGGGCATGGGGAGTGAGGGCTCTGGGTGGGGATGCAGGCTCTGGGTGGGGCTGGGGATGAGGGGTTTGGGGTACAAGAGGGGGCTCTGGACTGGGATTGAGGGGTTCGGAGAAGGGGAGTGGGGATCAGGGCTGTGGCAGGGGATTGGGACACAAGGGGGACTCAGGGATGCAGAATCCGGGCGGCGGCTCTTACTGCAAGTAGCTCCCAGAAACATGTCCCCCTTCCCGTCCACCTCAGGAAGTTTTTTTTTTTCAGGACTATTATCTCCCATAGATGTTGTACAAGAGAAACTGCATAGCAATAATGTTGGGACATAGGAATTCCCCATATCAGGTCAGACCAGGAACCCATCTAGTCAGTATCCTGTCTCTGACAGTGGCCAATGCTCGGCTCTTTCAGGGGAATTGGCAAGAAACACCTTATTGCAACAGTTATGGAATACCCTACTCATAGAAGAATTTTCTTCCTAACCTCTTTAGTTAGTGGCTGTCTAACCTGTGGCCATGAGTATTCAAATTCCTTCTTTTTAAAAATGTTTTTTTTAAGACTATCTAATATCACCCGGATATTCTCATTGTTAACGTAAATGTCTAATCCTTTTTGTGAGTCTACTAAGCTCATGGCCTGATATCTGGATGCAGTGAGTTCCACAGGCTAGCAGTGTTTTGGATTTTTTAAAAAAGGAATGGATTTTGGTGAATAGCTAGTTCTGTATTCATTTACTGCATTACTATTTTATTATAAACAATGACAAATTTTATTTGACTTTAGCCCATAACAACCTAACCCCCTTCTCCCTGAGTGCTGAACTTCCACCCAGTCCAAACTCCCCAGTGCTCACTCTGGCAGGGACCTGTCCCTGTTCAGTTTGCCTCAAGTGTGATCCTGAGACCTAACCCCTGTAACTCCAGGAAAGGAGCACATGTGTTTGTTAAGACTGGTGCTATACCAGTGTTGCATATTTTTCAGGGCCTGTGTCCCAGCCTCAGATATGGAGCAATTCTAGCCTGGCAGGTTCACCAATTGAGTTATTCTGCAACGTGCTGAAGGGAACAGTGGAGAACATTCACTGGGAGAAGGAAGGAGGCTCTCTCTCTCAGGACGATGTTATGTTTCTTCTGAAAATCACAGCGTCTTGCACATCAAGGAAGGGGGAAATCAGACTGTGGCTCCTATTCCTGCAAAGTCAGCAATGAGATCAGCTGGCAGGAATCCTTGCTGAACTTGATCATTGTCGGTACGTAATGAATTACTGTACTCCTGGGCTTCAGTTTATCGTGGGTAATCTGTAGCTGCCCTGTTTCATAATAGCTGTTACACACTAAGATATAGAGCAGCGGGTGTGCAACCTGTGGCCCGCGTGCTGCTTGCGGCCCGTCAAGGTCATCTGATTGTGGGGCTGCAAGACCATTTGCTAACGTTGACCATCCGCAGGCACAGGCCCCCGCAGCTTCCAGTGACTGTGGTTGCCTGTAGCTCCCATTCACCAGAATAGTGAACTATGGACAGTGGGAGCTGCGGGAGGCCCGTGCCTGCGGATGGCCAAGTCAGCAAAATGTCTTGCAGCCGCAATCGATTATCAGGATGGTTGCACACCATTGATATAGAGCCTGTCTGAATACCTTCTACTTGGCCACTAGAACAGCAGTTTAAGGACCGAGGTTTGTAGTTTCCCAGTGGTTGGTAGATGTTGAATCAGGTCAAAGGTGAACAGTGTTACACCCAGAACTCTCCTACCTGTTGATGTGCTATTTGAGTACGGTTACTTGAATGAACACAGTACTGATCTCGCTTCATCCTGCTATCAGTGCAGCTCTGTAGAAGAGGTTAGATCCCAGCTGGAAGGGTTCATCTTTGGGACCAGGTGCCATCACTGGCAGGGGGTAGCAATCCTCTCATGCACATCCTCAAGCAGAAAACATCCTGGCTCCCAACAGCTTTCTCAGCAGCTCCCAATCTCCCTGGGCTCCCCACAGCCTCTCTGTTCTGTTCTGTTCATTGATTATTTCTCTTCTGCTTCCCCATAAGACTGGGATTTTTAATTTTCGCATACAGGTATCTCGCCTCCGCTAGAACATGCTTTGAAAATGTCTACTGTTGCTGTGGTGTTTGCTCTGGTCTCTGGGATGGGCTTCTTTGTCTTGTGCTGCTGGTCAGGAAAGCAAAGAATCAGTAAGTATCTTATGTGCCTGTGGCTCTTAGGCCAGGTCCAGACTAGAGCTTTAAATCGATTTTAAGAGCTCTAAATCGATTTAAAGCTGTAACCGTCCACACTACAGAGTGCATAAAATCGATTTTAAGGGTCCCTAAAATCGATTTTGGAACTCCATCTAAACGAGAGGAGTAACCCCAAAATCAATTTTTTAAAATCGATTTTATGCTAGTGTGGACGGACATCAAGTTAATGGCCTCCAGGACGTATCCCACAGGTGCTCTAGTGGCCGCTCTACACAGGTAAAGGAACTCTACTGCTGGCCAGGTAAACAGGAAAAGCCCCGGGAACTTTGAAATTCCATTTCCTGCTTGCACAGCGTGGAGCTCTCAGCAGCAGAGAGAAGAATGCAGTCTCCTGAAAATAGGAAAAGAGCTCCAGCATGGAGCACACAGAAGTTACTCGATCTGATAGCTGTATGGGGAGAAGAGTCAGTGCTTTCAGAACTGCGCTCGAGCGACGAAATGAGAAAACCTTTGAAAAAATTTCTAATGCCATGCGGGAGAGGGGGCATACCAGGGACTCGTTACAGTGCCGAGTGAAAGTGAAAGAGCTCAGACAGGTGTATCAGAAGACCAAAGCAGCAAAGGGCAGGTCAGGCTCTGCCCCCAAAACATGCCGGTTCTACGACGAGCTTAACGCAATATTGGGGAACAGCGCAATGACGAACCCCCCCCTTGTCGGTGGATTCAGAGGTGGGTGTCGTGATTCCTGCCACTACAGAAGATTTATTTGACAGCGATTATCAGTATGATGAGGACCAAGAGGAGGAGGCTCCAGCAGAGAGCACAGAGCATTTTATCCCCCCAAACAGCCAGGATCTTTTCCTCACCCTTACTGAGGTTCCTGCCAGCCATCTCAAGCCAGTACTCCAGAAAATGAAGCTGAGGAACCGTCCTCTGGTGAGTGTAATTTCTTTTAATAAAAGCTTCGGTTTAATGTAAGCCTTTTTACTGGGTGCTTCAAATCACTACCTGTAGTTAGAGTCCTGGAACAGCCTGTAACATGTCTGGGGATGGAGCGAAAATCCTCCAGGGACATCTCTATGAAGCAATCGTGGAGGTACCCCAAAAGCCTTTGCAGAAGGTTTCTGGGTAGGGCGGCCTTGTTCCGTCCGCCATAAAAGGAAACTTTACCACGCCATGCCTGCAGCACATACTCAGGAATCATCGCATGAAAAATTCTAGCTGCGAATTGCCCTGGTGACTGCTGACATTCAAGAAGCATGATTTCTCTTTCGCTGTCTGTTATCCTCAGGAGAGTGATATCCTCCATGGTCACCTGTTACAGATTAACATACTTTTAGTAAAAGGGAACAGAGATGCGCATACAGTCGGTCCTTCTGTGCTGACCAAGTAGATTAAAAACCTTTCCTGAAACAGTGACCCATGAGGTGGTTTTTAGAAAAGTCTCCATTGTAACAGGGCGGATTCCTCCTGCACTTGGCCATCATGAATCATGGCAATTTGTTGCCATGGTAGAGGGGGGATGGTGTGAGGTACATGGATTTCATGCGTGCTGTGAAGTGCAGCACAAGTGGGAGGGAAGTGGTAGCATGTCCCTGTCCATGGCTTAAGAAAAGAAAGCAATGTTGTTCCTTAAGGCACTTTGCTCCGTTCATGCTACCTGACAGTACAATCGACTACAGGGATTACTAGCCATTAACTTACCATTTTCTCCGGACACGGTCTGTGTGCTCCCCTGACCTGCGTCTGAGCAGAAATCTCTGTCCTCAGCCACAAGCAATAAGTATTAAAGGAATCCTAAGGCGACCTTGTGGTAAAGTAACATGTTCAAGGTTCGGTAACAGGCACAGGTCAGTGAGGAGAAAGCCTGTATGCATTGTTGTGTGAAATGTGTCTCTTATGATTCTTTTATCACTCTTTCCTATCCCCACCCCCACACACACAGCTGCACAATTCTCCAGCCTCCCTCTCCCTTCTCCTGTACGTAGGGGGGGGCATCATAAGAAGACTGAGGAAAAGGAGGACGCGTGAGGACATGTTCACCGAAATTATGGCAGTAACCCGTACAGAGAGAGCTCAGCAGGGGGACTGGAAACAATTGGTCGCAAAGTACAGGGAGGCTGCCAGTCAACGCGAAGACAGGAGGGACCAACGCGAAGACAGGAGGGACGCCAAAAATGATGTCAGGTGGCAGGAAGATCAGCGCTGGCAAGCAGCAACGGTGGATCTTCTTCGTGATCAGACTGACATCCTCCGCGATATGCTGCAAGAGCTCCGTGGTATCAGAATGCCCCTACAGCCCGTGTATAACCTCCCTCAGTACTCACCCTGTCCCACACCTTCCAGAACCAGGCGTGTAAGAATGCGTGGGGGAAGGCTCTCTGCACCAGCCCCCTCCACTGCTGCAGACACTCCAACCAGAAGGCTTTCATTAAATTGAAAAGCCCTTTATGTCCTGTTTTTTCCCTCCTCTAATGCTCCAAACTTCTCCCATGGCACCTTTGCCTATTTTTACTCTCAGGTCATGCTATTAAGGCAGTGTGAGTGTAGTTTGGTAATGAAGTAAAGGAAGCAGCTTTGGAAAGCTGCACGGAAGCTAGTTATCAGCATCAGGATTTGACAATTGGGGATATGGGTAATAAAGGGAAAACAAAGAAAGCAGCCATACCGTACCCTGGTCCATGAGAATTCTTGTTCTGTCTTCTCTGATGCACTTTCTTCTTTCCAACCTCCCTCCCCCTTCCTCCAAACCTCCCTCGCTCCGTCCCCCATAGAACGCTGAGTTATGAAATTTCATGCACAGTATTGTAACAACAAGCATGATGCTTGATTGCTGAAAGGGTCTGATTTTAAATAAAGAACACAATTCTTTTAACAAATAATAGTAACTTTATTTTCAATAAAAAAGCAGTTAAGGAAGGTTGCAGGTACGGTGCCTTGCAGCAGACGGAAGCAGCTAATGGTGGAGGTAGGTAATAATTGGGAAATACAGAATTATATGTTTTTCAATGGGCAGCTCTTGCAAGTAACCTAAGCAAGCAGTTGAGGAATGCTGCAGGGAAGGTATCTTGCAGCAGCAAGACTGCATAGACGGGGAGGGCAGCAATCAATTGAAAGGAAAATCAGCATTCAAACTGTACCCTGGCCCATGAGGAAGCTACTTTTCAGTGCTTCTCTGATGCGCACAGCATCCTGGTGTGATCTTCTAATTGCCCTGGTGTCTGGCTGTGCATAATCAGCAGCCAGGTGGTTTACCTCAGTCTCCCACCCCGCTATAAATGCCTCCCCCTTGCTCTCACAGAGATTGTGGAGCACACAGCAAGCAGCAATGACAAAGGGGATATTGGTTTGGCTAAGATCTGAGCGAGTAAGAAGTGTTCGCCATCTCGCCTTAAGCCTGCCAAATGCACATTCTACCACCATTCTGCACTTGCTCAGCCTGTAATTAAACAACTCCTGAGCATTGTCAAGGCTGCCTGTGTATGGCTTCATTAGCCAAGGCATCAAGGGGTAGGCTGGGTCCCCAAGGATAACTATAGGCATTTGGACATCTCCAACTGTTATTCTCTGGTCAGGGAAGTAGGTCCCTTGCTGCAGCCGTTTAAACAGTGTAGTGCTCCTGAAGACACGTGCGTCGTGAACCCTTCCTGGCCATCCCACGTGGATGTTGGTGAAACGTCCCTTGTGATCCACCAGGGCTTGCAGAACCATCGAAAAGTACCCCTTCCGGTTTATGTACTGGGCACCCTGGTGTTCCGGTGCCAAAATAGGGATATGGGTTCCATCTATGGCCTCCCCACAGTTAGGGAATCCCATTGCAGCAAAGCCATCCACAATGGCCTGCACGTTTCCTAGAGTCACAACCTTTCGAAGCAGCAGCTTAATGATTGCTTTGGATACTTCCAGCACAGCAGCCCCCACAGTAGATTTGCCCACTCCAAATTGATTACCGACTGACCGGTAGCTCTCTGGCGTTGCAAGCTTCCATATGGCTATTGCCACTCGCTTTTCCACTGTGAGGGTGGTCTCATCCTGGTATTATGCCGCTTCAGGACAGGAGAAAGCGAGTCACAAAGTTCAAAGAAAGTGGTCTTACGCATGTGAAAGTTCCGCAGCCACTGCGAATCATCCCATACCTGCAGGACTATGTGGTCCCACCAGTCAGTGCTTGTTTCCCGTGCCCAAAAGCTGCGCGGAACAGGTAGAACCTCCCCCATAACCGTCAGGAGCTCCAACGTGCAGGGGCCCAGGGTGTCGGAAAACTCGTTCTCCAGTTCGTCATCGCTGTCGTCCCCGCATTCAAGCATTCTCTCTTGCATTTCTGCATCATGGGTCAGCATTGACAGAACGAGAATGCGTGAAGTATTACAGTATTCGCGATCAAGGACAAGAGCAGACCTGGATCCATGCTTGCTGCAAAATGGCGTTTTCCTCACTGCAGCCAGTAAAACCCGCGCGAACTGACTGTGTGCCGCTAACAGGAAGGGGGGGGTGAGGCTGTACCCAGAACCACCCACGACGGGGACTTTGATCCCATCATGCACTGGGCTAGTAACCCATAATTCCAAAGGGCAGGGACCCATGCAGGAACTGTGGGATAGGTACCCAGAGTGCAATGCTCAAGCAAAAGATGGACGCCAGGGAAAATGGACGCTCAACATCGATATAAGTACCTCTAGTGTGGATGCACTAAATCGATTTTATAAACCCTGCTTTATAAAATCGATTTTAAGCATATCGATTTTAGGCTGTAGTCTGGACGTGGGCTTAGTGTCTGTTGTACACAAAATGAAACCCTCTTCTCTTCTTTGCTTAAGATCAAATCAGATAATGGCAGGCAGCATTGGCCGATTGCTTTCCCCTTAGCCTCCCAGGATATGTTTACACTGCAATACAAGGCCCGCAGCATGACGCAGCCGGCCTGGGTCAGCTGCCTTAGGCTCGGGCTGCAGGGCTATAACATTGCAGTGTAGATGTTTGGGCGTGGGGCTGATTCAAAGGCCACTGAAATCAGTAAGCCTTTCCACCAACTTCAATAGGCTTTGGGTCAGGGCCAAGATAAGGGTCTCTCCAGTGTAGCAAGGTCGGGTCTGATCAACCCTGTGTGGAAATCCTGGGGAACTTTACCCAGTTCTAAACAGCAACTGCAGATCCCAGCTCCATTCCTCGTACTCAGCATAACAAACAGGATTGAACTCTTCAGACCATGTTCGATCTGGATTCCTAAACATTCCCGCCATTTGGGACCAGATTCTTCCACTCTCACTCCTGACAACGATGCTTAATGGATTATTGTTCACTGAACCAGTGGCACAGCCTCTGTTTGTTCTGCTATAGAATGTGCCGTGTCCCACACTACGGGAGCATGCAACTTAGAGCAAATACTCACATCAAAAAATAAACCTTAATTAATAAGTAACTAACACTTACTAATTTAAATAACCATTGAAAGACTTGCCAGAAACAGACAGGAGTGGAGGAGCTTCGTCACTGACCTAAACGCCAGAGGGGTAATAGGAGCATCATGACAATGATAATAACTAAATTATCCTTGCCTGTCCAGACTCCACCCCCATATCCCAAACAACACACTCTCTAACCTACCTACCCACATCTCATCCCATCTGTAAAAGCAATGGAGAATAGCTATGCCTTGCAGTCTGCCTGTTTAGTCAACAAACTCAAGCTCTGTCTGACCAAGGACGGAGTTGGCAGCCCTGTACTGAAAACACTCTGGACACCAGTCCTGTCTCTTTTAAGCCAAGAAGCTGCCAGCTGCTGAGAAAGGACGGAGAGAACAGCTGTCTGAGGCTGACAGGGTTCTAACCATGTAGGGCTTTACAGGTGAAAACTGATTCTGTGAATGACACCCAGGATATGCAGTGGGTGCAAAGTGCTCCTGAACCGGAGCATCGCTAAGCAAGCGAACAGATGCGTTCTGCACCTGCAAGGTGTGGTTGCGGCTCCTGTAGACATACACAAGCTAGCCTTAATCACTCAGGTAGCAGCAGCAGTGAAGCCGCAGCACTGTGCTTCAGTGTGGGCCAGCCCAGGAGTAATTATCCAGAGTTGTGTACAGGCTTTTATAGCTGAAGTGTGTATTGGTATGGCTTCACTGTTCCAGGATCCGAGCTAGCTATTTTAAAGTTGCAGTCACGTCCTGTTTGAGTTGCAGTCATACCCTGTGACTACAGTGTAGACACACCCAAGGTTGTTCTAGGTGCAGCCACCCCCTCCCCCACTCCCACCTATACAGAGCCTGTTAGGGTAATGCAGTGTGAGTGTGAGAAAGGCCTGGGTAACCAAGGTGAAGTCCCACAACTGAATGGATAGATCTTCAGTGTGTGCCTGTCTTTTAACTATTGCGGTGGGAGGCTGGAAGCCTTGCAGTGTTAACTCTTCAGTTTTGGGGGTTTGATTGAAGCTCAAGGGGAATAAACCTCAGGCAAACCAAAGCTGGGAATACGTTTGCATCATCCCTGTCTTTTAACTATTGCGGTAGGAGGCTGGAAATGTTGCAGTGTTAACAATTGGTATTGAAGCTTGTCTGTTCACCCCTTTGAATCTTCCTAGTCTGCTTTTTGTGGAGAAACCTTAGAGCTGTGTGAAACTTTCATAACAAAACATGAAATGGACAGGTTTCCCGTGGACTGCGGGTTCTGTTAGAAACCCAACATTTGGGCCAGGTCTCTGAACCTTGGCTGAGTTTGGAACAAACCTTCATTGTTGTCTGGTTCAGGAGGAGGCCAGGTAGTTTCTCATGTTTTCACCTGAAACTAGACAAATCTTTGTGGCTTTGGCTAAGTTTTGCTTTGAGTTTTGGGGGTTTGAAGCTCAGGGGGAATAAACCTCAGGCAAACCAAAGCTGAGAATAAGTTTGTGTCACCCTTTGCAAACAGAATCTGCGGAGCCTGAGATCTCATGCAGCTCTGGGCACTCACTGTTGGTTGGAACACACAGGGGGAGAGGCAACTCTAGATTTAATCCTGAGTGGAGCGCAGGAGCTGGTCCAAGAGGTCCAAGAGGTAATAATAGCAGGATCGCTTGGAAATAGTGACCATAATACAATAGCATTCAACATCCCTGCGGTGGGAAGAACATCTCAACAGCCCAAAACTGTGGCATTTAATTTCAAAAGTGGGAACTATACAAATGAGGGGGTTAGTTAAACAAAAGTTAAAAGGTACAGTGACTAAAGTGAAATCCCTGCAAACTGCATGAGCGCTTTTTAAAGACATCATAATAGAGGCCCAACTTCAATATATACGCCAAATTAAGCAACACAGTAAAAGAACTAAAAAAGAGCCACTGTGGCTTAACAAGCATGTAAAAGAAGCAATGAAAGATAAAAAGACTTCCTTTAAAAAGTGGAAGTCAAATCCTTGTGAGGCAAATAAAAAGGAGCATAAACACTGCCAACTTAAGTGCAAGAGTGTAATAAGAAAAGCCAAAGAGGAGTCTGAAGAATGGCTAGCCAAAAACTCCAAAGGTAATAACAAAATGTTTTTTAAGTATATCAGAAACAGGGAGCCTGCTAAACAACCAGTGGGGCCCTTTGACTATCAAAATACAAAAGGAGCGCTTAAAGACAATAAAGTCATTGCGGAGAAACTAAATGGATTCTTTGCTTCAGTCTTCACGGCTGAGGATGTTAGGGAGATTCCCAAACCTGAGCTGGCTTTTGTAGGTGATAAAATTGAGGAACTGTCACAGATTGAAGTGTCACTAGAGGAGGTTTTGGAATTAATTGATAAACTCAACATTAACAAGTCACCGCTACCAGATGGCATTCACCCAAGAGTTCTGAAAGAACTCAAAGGTGAAGTTGTGGAACTATTAACTAGGATTTGTAACCTGTCCTTTAAATCAGCTTTGGTACCCAATGACTGGAAGTTAGCTAATGTAACGTCAATATTTAAAAAGGGCTCTAGAGGTGATCCCGGCAATTACAGACCGGTAAGTCTAACGTCGGTACCGGGCAAATTAGTCGAAACAATAGTTAAGAATAAAATTGTCAGACACACAGAAAAACAAACTGTTGAGCAATAGTCAACATGGTTTCTGTAAAGGGAAATCATGTCTTACTAATCTATTAGAGTTCTTTGAAGGGGTCAACAAACATGTGGACAAGGGAGATCCAGTGGATATAGTGTACTTAGATTTCCAGAAAGCCTTTGACAAGGTCCCTCACCAAAGGTTCTTACATAAATTAAGCTGTCATGGGATAAAAGAGAAGGTCCTTTCATGGACTGAGAACTGGTTAAAAGACAGGGAACAAAGGGTAGGAATTAATGGTAAATTCTCAGAATGGAGAGGGATAACTAGTGGTGTTCCCCAAGGGTCAGTCCTAGGACCAATCCTATTCAATTTATTCATAAATGATCTGGAGAAAGGGGTGAACAATGAGGTGGCAAAGTTTGCAGATGATACTAAACTACTCAAGACAGTTAAGACCAAAGCAAATTGTGAAGAACTTCAAAAAGATCTCACAAAACTAAGTGACTTGGCAACAAAATGGCAAATGAAATTTAATGTGGATAAATGTAAAGTAATGCACATTGGAAAAAATAACCCCAGCTATACATACAATATGATGGGGGCTAATTTAGCTACAACGAGTCAGGAAAAGGATCCTGGAGTTATCATGGATAGTTCTCTGAAGATGTCCACACAGTGTGCAGAAGTGGTCAAAAAAGCAAACAGGATGTTAGGAATCATTAAAAAGGGAATAGAGAATAAGACTGAGAATATATTATTGCCCTTATGTAAATCCATGGTACACCCACATCTTGAATACTGTGTACAGATGTGGTCTCCTCACCTCAAAAAAGATATTCTAGCACTAGAAAAGGTTCAGAAAAGGGCAACTAAAATGATTAGGGGTTTGGAGAGGGTCCCATATGAGAAAAGATTAAAGAGGCTAGGACTCCTCCGCTCGGAAAAGAGAAGACTAAGGGGGGATATGATAGAGGTATATAAAATCATGAGTGATGTGGAGAAAGTGGATCAGGAAAAGTTATTTACTTATTCCCATAATACAAGGATTAGGGGTCACCAAATGAAATTAAAAGGCAGCAGGTTTAAAACAAGTAAAAGGAAGTTCTTCTTCATGCAGTGCAAAATCAGCTTGTGGAACTCCTTACCTGAGGAGGTTGTGAAGGCTAGGACTATAACAGTGTTTAAAAGAGAACTGGATAAATTGATGGTGGTGAAGTCCATAAATGGCTATTAGCTAGGATGGGTAAAGAATGATGTTCCTAGCCTCTATTCATCAGAGGATGGAGATGGATGGCAGGAGAGAGATCACTTGATCATTGCCTGTTAGGTTCACTCCTTCTGGGGCACCTGGCATTGGCCACTGTAGGTAGACTGATTCTGGGCTAGACGGACCTTTGGTCTGACCCAGTACGGCCGTTCTTATGTTCTTATGTTGTCTATTGTTTTCCTAGAGGGGGAGACCTGGAGATGGATGAGCATATTCCTTCAGGGGCTTGTGTGTGTCTCTTCCGTCTTGCTGTTCGCTGCCACTGTCTTCTGGATGCAGGAGGAAGGTAGAGTCTCCCTGGCTCTGATACTAACAAATGTGTCTACTTCTGATTGTGAGGAGATGAATGAGGTGAATTGAATTAATCTATGAAGAGAGAAGAAACCTACAGTTAATCAAAGGGAGGGTGACCAGATTTAGAGTCACATCTGGAGCTAGTGTAAATCGACATAATTCCAGTGAAGCCAGTGGAACTACACAGATTTACTCCAGCTGAGGATCTGGCCCTCAGTGAAAAACCAGGACAATTGTGGGCTTGTCTACACTGGCAAGTTTTGTTGATTAATGTTGAAAAGGAAAAATCGACAAAAGCAAAGTCGCCAAAGTGTATCTACATTTGCTCCCTCTGTCGACAGATCATGTCCACATTTGGGGCACCTTTGTCGACACTGAGAGCAATGGACTGTGGGTATGTATTCCACAGTGCCTGGCGACACTATCCGTCACTAGGTGTTGTGGGAATGTGTAAATGGAGCGCGGCGCATCCTGGTATGTGCAAAATGTACCGTCATGCACTGCTTTGTGTCTCACCCCTCCAGTGGTTTCTGGCTTCCTTTTGTGCCGTTTTTCCAGCTGTCCTTCTTTTGTAGCGCACGCCAGCATCTGCAATGAGAGAAGATGGATCCCATATTCTCTCCTATACGCTGTAGCTGTTGTGAGGACATTGTGCATGGCAGCACAGTTACTCACAAAGTTACAGAGGATGAATTGCAGGCACCCGAGTGTGATGTGAACGGCAGCAACTTATCAGTGCTTTGTGCATTCACAGAGCAGCTGCATACAGTAGAGCGTCACTTTTGGGCTAGGAAACAGCACTGATGGGAGAGGTCGCATTGGTCATGCAAGCGTGGGATGACAACCAGTGGGTACTGAACTTTAGGATGGATAACGCAACCTTCATGGAGCTATGTGCTGAACTAGCCTCCGACCTGCGGCGCAAGACACCAGAATGAGAGCTGCCTTCCGGTAGAGAAGTGTTTGCAATCGCTGTCTGAAGCTGGCAATCCAGACTGCTATCAGTCAGTCGCCAATAACTTTGGAGTAGGAAAGTCCTCTGTTGGGCTGTGTTAATCCAAGTGTGCAGGGCAATAAATCATCTCCTGATGCCTAGGACCATGACTCTGGGAAATGTGCATGACCTAGTGATGGCTTTGCAGAAATGGGGTTCCCTAACTGTGGTGGGGTGATTGATGGCACCCGCGTTCCAATTTTTAGTACCAAACCACTTTGCCTCTGAATACATCAATAGGAAGGGATACTTCTCTGTGGTGTTGCAGGCGCTTGTGGATCACTAGGGCTTTCACGGACAGCAGTGCAGGCTGGTCTGGAAAGGTGCATGCATCTTTAGGAACAGTGGCCTGTACAGAAAGCTGCAGGCAGGGACTTTCTTTCCAGGCCACAAGTTCACAGTGGGGGATGTGGAAATGCCCATAGTAATCTTGGGAGATCCAGCTTTCCCCTTACAGCCCTGACTCATGAAACCTTACACAGAGCACCTGGACCTCAGCAGGGAACATTTTAACAGCAGGCTGAACAGGTTCCACGTGGTAGTCGAATGTGCCTTTGGCCGTTTGAAAGCTCACTGGAGGTGTTTAAATGGCAGGCTAGACCTTACCAAGGATAATATTTCTGTGGTCATAGCCACATGCTTCACTTTGCATAATCTGTGTGAATCTAAGGGTGAAATGTTTGCTCATATGTGGAGCATTGAGGCAGAGCGCTTGGCTGCACAGTTTGACAGCCATATGCTAGACCTGTCAGAGGAGCCCAGAGGGCTGCTATTAACATTAGAGATACTTTGAGGAAACCACTTTGACAATGAGGGGCACTAAACACGTCTGCTTTGGGAGTTGCTTCCCTGTTGCATTCATTACAGTTTTGGGGCCCAAGATCCGTGCAACACAATGCTTTAGAAGCCTGTTCCTGAGAGTGAATTGATTGCTATACGTTTTTGTAGAACACAGAATAAAAATGCTGTGCCATTAAATACCTTAGCCTTTATTTATTGTTAAAAAAGGTAAAACCTCACAACTGTGTGTAGCTCCAGCTATCATTATGCAAGCTGTGAGAAGGGGAGGAGTGATGGGGAAACTCAGGAGTGTTGTGGAGTGAAAGGAATGTGAGGGCATAGAGGGGCGTGGGGTTGGCAAAGAATTGTGCATCTGCTGCATCTGCGGATCTGCTCAGTCTGCAGCTGTATCAAAGACTTGAGCATCTCTGTCTGATCCTCCATAACTTTTATCATCTGCTCTATCGCTTGCCTAGCAAAAGCAGCATTCTCTTTTCTGTCTTGCCTTTCAGCTTCCCAGCACTCTTTGCATTCTCTGGTCTGTTTCTCATCGCGCTGCAGCACCTTGCGGAACATCTCTTCACGGCGGGGGGGGGTGTGTGTGTGTGATGTGTTAGTAAAAAGGGCATTTTGCTAATAGAAATCACTTTTTATCTGAGACTCTAGGCAGGCACACAACTCTGTGAGCACCTCAATCATGGTGAGTTTCAGAATGGGGGAAGGCGGTTGTGTGTACAGACAGGGAAATCATTCTAAAATTATCCCATAATTTTTCACAGGCAGCCAACCTGCTGGCTGACATCTCGCCAATGAGGGTGACTAGGGAAACCAAGGCTCAGCTTCGGAATGCTTGCAGCTTTCACCCCGGTGTATATGCAGTTCAGCTATGTGCTGCTGTGGTCCCAGCTTCAGTGATTGCTAAATGGCACGATACAGTTTCCTATAATGGGGGACCTAACAAGGCTGCAATCCCTTGGAATCTGCGGCAGAGGATTAACAAGTACCTCTTGGAAACTTTCCAGAGCCTCTCTCTGGAGGATTTCCTGCAGGTCTCAATCAATGTCCATAGATACCCTGCTTGGCCCTACAGATTAGCTACACAGTACCTGCCTCCCACTTTTCGATTCCCTACACAAGCCACAGCAACTCACCCGGAATCTCATCTGCTTCCTGCTCCCCGATGAGCACTTCTGGAGTGGAGAAAATTTCAGCCTCAGGGTTACCCCCTCTTTCAGCAGCATGCGAAGTATCCATGGGGCTATTGGCAATGGAGGTGGGGTCACCACTGAGGATAGCATTCAGCTCCTTAAAAAAGCAGCAGGTCATAGGTGCACCACCGGAGCAATGGTTTGCCTCCCCCACCGTATGGTATGCCTGCCTCAGCTTCTTTATCTTCGCTCTGCACTGCTGCATCTCCCAGTCACAGCCCTTATCGCACAAGCCTTGAGAAATTTTCCCATATGTGTCCCAATTCCTATGCTGCAACTGAACAGACTCCTCTCCCCCTATACTGATCAGATCCAACAACTCAGCGGTGGTCCAAGCGGGAGCGTGTTTGGGGCAATAGCCAGCCATGCTCACCTGAGAAGCTCCTCTGGGAAGCCAGCAAACAGGAAATGAGAGTTAAAAGTCCATGCAAGGGGGAGGAGCGGGTTGGCTGCTGGGCAGTGGAGTTCAAAACACTGACCAGAGCAGCAGCAGGGGAATTGTGGGATACTTTCTAGAGGCCAATAAAATTTGAGAAAACCCTGTGGTGTCTACACTGGCTGTTTGTCGACAATAAAAGGTGGGGAAAAGACAAAAGTCTCTCTCGGGGAAGCTTTTTGTCACCAAAACTAGGGGGGGGTTTCAAAAAAAGTGACCTTGCAGTGTGTACGCTATCGCTGTTTTGTTGCCAAAAGCCAGATTTTGGTGACAAAACTTGCAAGTGTAGACAAGCCTTGTAGCATGCAAGGGGAAGGAAAGGTGGTGCCAACAGTGATTTGGTGAGCTTTCAAAGAGGCATTCACTAGAGGCTTTGGGCATTTGGGGATGGTGGAGGACTCATACAGGTGGCAGATATGGTGGCTCACAGGAAGGCTTCATTTCAGGGCAAGGAGGGTAGTGCAGCTACATGTGGCAGGACTGTCTGGGGTGGACCTTCGGGTGCATGTGCACTCAGCCACCCTGTTGTCAGTTTCACTGGCTGACCTAGGTAGTGGCCTGATGAGGTGACCGGCAGGGTGACAAATGCTAGGATATTACACCGTATTTCAGAAACCTTCCAGAGACATGCATGAATGCCAGAACTGGCTGACTGAGAAATAGGTAGTGTGAAAAATGAAGGAAAGCTTTAATCTTCCTATGCAATGAGAACTGGGCACCAAAATGGCCCCACACAATCCAGTCTGCCGAGACAAGGTCATGGAAGTAACACTCTTTTAGCAGCAAGGTCTTGAGAACTGGTATGTATCCAAGGTCATAGATACTGGTTGCCACAGCTGAGCAGGAAACAGGCACATCTTGTAGATGTTGCAGAGTAGCTTAAAATGGGAGAAGAGGGAGCAGCAAGGGTAGCTGATGTATAATACGGGTATGATCTATACGTTGACTGAAGGTTTTGGTTTATAGTGAATTCAACCCAGTGTTGCCTCTTGGGAAGAAATTGAAACCTCCTTTAAGCTGTTAATGCCTCAGTCTGCAGCACTCAGCACCATCCCTTTTCCAGTCACTTTTCCAGTCCACAGGTGCAATTGTATCCCCACTATAAACGTCATCTCCAGCCCGGGAGCCAAATTCTTCCATCTGCTACACCCCTGCACCCCACTAACTTTGCTGACCTCAATGGGGTGCCACTGGTGTAACTGAGGCCAGACTGTAGTCCCATCTGTATAGTGCCCACACCCAATAATTATCTCTCACTGACATTCACCTTCACTAAGCCAAATTAACCATATCAGTCTCTCTAATTCTGGTTTAATTCTCCCAGGTCTCTCTGCTGCCTTCAAAGTGCTTGAGAGTTTGCTTGTGTATGTGATAAAAGTAACGGCCCTGATATCAGCAACATTGGTGTATCAGCCTGCAAAGCTCAGTGGATTTAAGATCAAACCATGTGAGTCATTCTATGTATGATTCAGCTACTGGGGGACAGGTGGTGAACTGATTTATTTCCTAAATTGGATTGAGGAAAGACCCTGACAGGCCTCACTAAGTTAGAGGAAAGGGCTGTATAGGGGGCTTTTTCTGGTACTAATATTGACATGCACTCACTCTGCAGCCCATTCCCTTCACATTTGCTGCAAGGCCTATCCAACATCTAACTCTTAACCTGCCCTGCCCCAAACACATGACATTAAAAGGTGGAAATATGGGCTGAGGAGAGGGCAGCATTAAAAGACGTGGGATTCGCTTCTGAAACCTCTGGGTCATGAATTAGCATATTGGATGTATCGGTCACTTTACTGCAGTGAGGGGTGAGATAACACTAGCTATGCAGAAGGGATCAGTGAGAGACTGAAGTTATAATCAGGTGGAGCTCAGCAGCTTGATTATGACCAGCAGGGCTGTAGGATGGCTTGTCTGTCTGCTTAGCTGTTGAATTTGCCCTGCCTTTTTAAAATATCAGCTGCCACTAGAAGAGATTTGATTCCCAAACTTCCTGACCGTTTCTTTCCATAACTCTGGTTTGTAATAGAACGCAAAGCCCCATGATCTGACCCGCTTACTGCATGAGGCACTCCTTGGAATCATGCTCTTGTACATAGCAGAAATGTCCTCATATAGGAACTTTTATAACACATTTGTGTGTCTGCCTTCACGTTTCCCTCCTTGTCCCGGGGCAGCGTATCATCCTGGACTCAGCAGCCCCTGGAGCGGTCATATTAGTGGTCCTGTTTGCCAGCCTCCTACTCCAGAAAATCTCCCAGCTCCAAGGTGAGAATAGACCCTCTAGTGACCTAGGTTTACATTGCATGTTTCCCTGAGAACAAACCCTCACCTCTGAGAGCCGGAGGGTCTGCATGGGTGGTTCTTACTGCAGAGTCTGGTGTAGTGACCCCCCATCACGAGAGCCATTTCTATCAAGACATGGGCACAGTGCACATGAACGCTGAATGTGTCTGTGCTGCATGAGTATCCACACACAGCACTGTCCTAACCCCCACAGTCCCATCCCGCCATGCCCTTGGCTCAGCAGAAAACCTAGGAAGGGTTTTCACTTTGGTCACTCAGAAGTCCTAGTCAAGGATCTGGAGTGGATGTCCCCAGGGCAGCACATTTGAATCTCATATAGTATTATAAAATATAGATGTTCTGGTTCTCTCCTCCCACAGACATGTCTTAGCCCTATAGAGGTCTGGCTTAAATGCAAATTTATGTCCTACATTTTAACTCCCCGATGATTTCTTTGAATAAATGTGAAAGTTACTGACAAGCTGTAACTTTCTCTTTCTTTAAAAAAAATGCATACAGACAGAGGCTGCTCACAGACTGTAGATCTGACAGGCTACGCAGTCACCTCATCTGTAATCTCTGTCCTTGGCCTGATAACCTTCTTCATTTGGTGTGAGTATCCTTCTGGTTTCATTCCAGTCAGTGTGTGGTCATAATTTACTGTCTCTCTCTTTCCTGGGTAACTTTGTGTATGGCTCTCTCGCTGCCCCGTGCTCCAAGTGACCTGGCTACAGTCAATGCCTTGGGAGATGTCTTTGACTAGGGGACAGGTTTTTAAAGGTATTTAGGCACCTAACAGCTCTGTGGGAAGATAAAGGTATGTCTCAATGCTCTCGAGGAGGCTCGATTTCCTTCCTTTCCTACCCCATCTACCAACTCTCGTGGGATGCTATTCTCGAGATATGCAACTTCTTGTGCCATTTTCTCAGCATTCGCCTGGTTATCGCAGAGCACTTTGTAACGTATGTATTAACATCTGGGAGTTCTTCCAAAAGCTGTCACTGCCCTGCAGATGAGACTCTGAGAGTATGTTGTTTTCTTGAAGTTAATCTGTATGGTATCAATAGCTCTTCCTCTTGCACTGTCTGAAATACCAGCAAGAGCAAATGCTGCTGGAGATTCTAGTAAATCAGATTAGTACTAGGTAATTAACAGAGGGTGAAGAGCAGGTGATGGGGATTATTAGACAGGAAATTTCATTTTTCCGATCACATTCCTGCCCTTGACTCTAAAATCCCAAAATTTCCACCTTATGGTGGAAAGGGAGGATCTAACAACACGTAGTCTTCGTAGCAAGACTGATTCACCAGCGCGATGCCTCCTGCTGATCCTCTTGGGAATTAGCTCTTCCAGCCCAGAGCATCCTCTGCAGGCCGGTGGCTCGCCTGCTGTTGGTCATGTCCCTCTTGGACCTCGGTGCCTCTTACCCTCGGGTGCTGCCCCTAGCAGTACCTCACAATCTGGGTCTCTCCTCCCAGGGGAACCCCAACCCTCTGTCCCCATCTTGCCTCAGTGGCTACTGACAGTCATCATCTAGACCCTGCTCACTGGGGCAGACTGCCATCTATAAACCACTCATTACTGGCAAGGGGGGTTTTGACCTGCTGCCTCTGTCTATTCTATCAGATTTGCCCGTTACTTTGGGGTATGCTCATTTATTTGGGTCACTTTTCTGGGTGGGAGGGGTTCTGTAATTCTATCAATGTACTGCTTGTGTCACTTGTATTTTCATATGGAGCTCTGCTTCTCCGTTCTGCAAGTCCCCTCCCAATGGAGCTATCTAGCAGGACCTATGTTCCCCAGGGCTGGGTTCCTCCAGCCCCAGAACCGGATGAACACACACACACCCACACATACATTAACAGAGCAAGTCTGAGCGGACCCAGTCAATCAATATTCTCAAGCTGACCCCTTCTATGTCTCTGGACTGGCTGGGCTGGAGGAAGCAGCACTTTCAAGCAGTATCTCCTTAGATGTCGCTGGGCTCCATGGACTGGTCAAGCAGCACTTTCAAGGTGTTACCTTTGTGCATCCCAGATTCAGCATGTGTCATAACTTTAGTCCCAGATTTGGACCTTAGCGTCCAAAATATGGGGGTTAGCATGAAAACCTCCAAGCTTAGTTACCAGCTTGGACCTGGTACTTGCTGCCACCACCCAAAAATTTAGAGTGTTTTGGGGCACTCTGGTCCCCCTGAAAAACCTTCCCTGGGGACCCCAAGACCCAAATCCCTTAAGTCTCACAACAAAGGGAAATAATCCTTTTCCCCTTCCCCCCTCCAGGTGCTCCTGGAGAGATACACAGACACAAGCTCTGCGAATCCAAACAGAGTGACTCCCCCTCTCCGTTCCCAGTCCTGGAAACCAGAATCACCAAGTCAATCTCCCTTCCTCCCCCCCAACCCAGAGGGTATGCAAAGTCAGGCGAACAAATCCAACACACACAGATCTCCCTCTGACTCCTTCCTCCCACCAATTCCCTGGTGAGTACAGACTCAACTTCCCTGAAGTTTCCCAGTAAAGAAAACTCCAACAGGTCTTAAAAGAAAGCTTTATATAAAAGAAAGAAAATTACATACAAATGGTCTCTCTGTATTAAGGTGACAAATACAGGGTCGATTGCTTAAAAGAAATATGAATAAACAGGCTTATACAAAAAGAATAAAAATCAAAGCACTCCAGCACTATATTCATGTAAATACAAAAGAAACAAACTCTTTGGTACTCACAACTTGGAAACAGAAGATTAGAAAGCAGAAATACTTCTCCAAAGCTCAGAGAAAGCAGGCAGACAGAAAACAAAGATTCAGACACAAACTTCCCTCCACCCACAGTTGAAAAAATCCGGTTTCCTGATTGGTCCTCTGGTCAGGTGCTTCAGGTGAAAGAGACATTAACCCTTAGCTATCTGTTTATGACACAACCCCCAAATTGCAGACAGTGGGGAAGCTCACTCAGAGAAAGCAGGCAGACAGAAAACAAAGATTCAGACACAAACTTCCCTCCACCCAGAGTTGAAAAAATCCGGTTTCCTGATTGGTCCTCTGGTCAGGTGCTTCAGGTGAAAGAGACATTAACCCTTAGCTATCTGTTTATGACAGCATGTCCCTATCCCCACTCTCACATCACAATTGTACCAGCAGTCACCTACTTGATGAGCAAACCCCACAGTATTTTGGGAGCTGCAGGGATCTTTAGCTTAGGTAAAAGAAGCATTGCTGTAGAGTGAATGGGGGAAGCTAAAAACACAAAAGAGTAAAGTTCAGCAGGAGAGAGAGAAGCAACCAACTTAACCATAAAAAATATTTATTGAATAATAGTGATAACTACACAAGGAGGCTAAACCAACATAACTTACATTATTAAAGGTTAATACCGAAGATAGAAAGGAAAACAGAAAAAGAGAGAGAGAGAAGGGGATCTCATGGCTCCCTGAAGCTTGAACTGGTCAGGGTTCCCAGGTGATGGTGGTAGCTCAGGGTCCTGAGGGCAGGAGACAGGCAGAGTCCTCAGCATGATCTGTCAGGAGAATATGGAGTCCCAGTGGAACAATGCATAGTTTTGATCTAAGCGTCAGAACACTGACTGGAGGGTGAGTAGGGATTTTTGTAGAGAAAATACAGTAGTTCAAGGGAAAACACTAGATTTGTTTATAGGTAAACTGGTGACTCAAGGGTTTTCTTTAGGCTAGACAATAGGAGCTAATCACTCTTGGCCAGTAGTTTCCCCAGGAATTGAAATTAGGGGGGGTGTTCGAATTTACAGGGGCAGTGTCAGGGCCAATGAGATATATAAAAGAGATATGACTAAAGTAAATATTTTGTTAGGATAATGCAAATTTAACATAAGGATAATGCAAGTTACACCAAAACACATAACAATATAATTTTTTAAAATATATTTAATTTAAATTGACTTTTGAAAAGTAAGCCATCATGGGATAAGAGGGAAGTCCTCTCATGGATCAGTAACTGGTTAAAATATGGGAAACAAAGGGTAGGAATAAATTATCAGTTTTCAGAATGTAGAGAGATAAATAGTGGTATCCCTGAGGGGCTGGTACTGGGACCATTACTATTCAACATACTCATAAATGATCTGGAAAAATGGGTAAACAATGAGGTGACAAAATTTTCAGATGATACAAAACTATTCAAGATAGTTAAGTCCCAGGCAGACTGTGAAGAGCTACAAAAGGATCTCACAAAACTGGGTGACTGGGCAACAAAATGGCAGATGAAATTCAGTGTTGATAAATGCAAAATAATGCACATTGGAAAACAATCTCAATTATACATACAGAATGAAGGAGTCTGAATTAGCTGTTAACACTCAAGAAAGAGATCTTGGAGTCATTGTGGACAGTTCTCTGAAAACATCCACTCAGGCCATGTCTACATCTAAAATTTTGCAGCGCTGGTTGTTACAGCTGTATTAGTACAGCTGTATAGGGCCAGCGCTGCAGAGTGGCCACACTTACAGCAACCAGCGCTGCAAGTGGTGTTAGATGTGGCCACACTGCAGCGCTGTTGGGCGGCTTCAAGGGGGGTTCGGGGAACGCAAGAGCAAACCGGGAAAGGATACCAGCTTCGCCACGGTTTGCTCTCGCATTCCCCGAACCCCCCTGCAAACCGCAGGGAAGGAGACCTGCTTGCTCGGAGGTTCGGGGAACGAGAGAGCAAACCGGGAAAGGAGACCAGCTTCGCCGCGGTTTGCTCTCGCGTTCCCCGAACCACCCTGCAAACCGCAGGGAAGGAGACCTGCTTGCTCGGGGAACGCAAGAGCAAACCGCGGCGAAGCTGGTCTCCTTTCCCGGTTTGCTCTCGTGTTCCCCGAACCACCCTGCAAACCGCAGGGAAGGAGACCTGCTTGCTCGGAGGTTCGGGGAACGAGAGAGCAAACCGGGAAAGGAGACCAGCTTCGCCGCGGTTGCTCTCGCGTTCCCCGAACCACCCTGCAACCGCAGGGAAGGAGACCTGCTTGCTCGGGGAACGCGAGAGCAAACCGCGGCGAAGCTGGTCTCCTTTCCCGGTTTGCTCTCGCGTTCCCCGAACCACCCTGCAAACCGCAGGGAAGGAGACCTGCTTGCTCGGGGAACGCGAGAGCAAACCGCGGCGAAGCTGGTCTCCTTTCCCGGTTTGCTCTCGCGTTCCCCGAACTACCCTGCAAACCGCAGGGAAGGAGACCTGCTTGCTCGGGGTTCCGGGAACGCGAGAGCAAGCCGGGGAAGGAGACCAGCTTGATTACCAGAGGCTTCCTCCTTCCACGGAGGTCAAGAAAAGCGCTGGTAAGTGTCTACATTGGATTACCAGCGCTGGATCACCAGCGCTGGATCCTCTACACCCGAGACAAAACGGGAGTACGGCCAGCGCTGCAAACAGGGAGTTGCAGCGCTGGTGATGCCCTGCAGATGTGTACACCTTCAAAGTTGCAGCGCTGTAACTCCCTCACCAGCGCTGCAACTTTCTGATGTAGACAAGCCCTCAGTGTGCAGTGGCAGTCAAAAAGGCAAACAGAATGTTGGGAATCATTAAGGAAGGGATAGATAATAAGACAGAAAATATCATATTGCCTCTATATAAGTCCATGGTATGTGTACACCTTGAATACTATGTGCAGATCTGGTCACCCCATCCCAAAAGAGAGATATTGGAAATGGAAAAGGTACAGAGATGGGCAACTAAAATGATTAGGGGTATGAAACAGGAGAAGAAATTAAAATGACTGGGAATTTTCACCTTAGAAAAGAGACGACTAAGGGGGGATATTATAGAGGTCTATAAAATCTTGACTGGAGTGAAGAGAGTGAATAAGGAAATGTTATTTAATCCTTCACATAACACAAGAACTAGCAGGTTTCAGAGTAGCAGCCATGTTAGTCTGTATCCGCAAAAAGAACAGGAATACTTGTGGCACCTTAGAGATGAACAAATTTATTTGAGCATAAGCTTTCGTGGGCTACAGCCCACTTCATCAGATGCATAGAATGGAACATATAGAGGAGCTATATATACGTATAAAGAACATGAAAAGGTGGGAGTTGCCCAATCAACTCTAAGAGGCCAATTAATTAAGATGAACTATTATCAGCAGGAGAAAAAAAAACTTTTGTAGGGATAATCAAGATGACCCATTTAAGACAGTTTGACAAGAAGGTGTGAGGAACATGGGGAAATAGATTCAATGTGTGCAATGGCTCAGCCATTCCCAGTGTCTATTGAAGCCTAAGTTGATTGTATCTAGTTTGCATATTAATTCAAGTTCAGCAGTTTCTCGTTGGAGTCTGT
Organism: Gopherus evgoodei; assembly: GCF_007399415.2. Lineage (NCBI taxonomy): Eukaryota > Metazoa > Chordata > Testudines > Testudinidae > Gopherus > Gopherus evgoodei. The sequence goes on along the minus strand of NC_044330.1, from coordinate 67,629,665 downwards.
TTTTGAAGCTTTTCTGTTGCAAAATTGCCACCTTTAAATCTGTTACTGAATGGAGAGAGGTTGAAGTGTTCTCCTACTGGTTTTTGAATGTTATGATTCCTAATGTCAGATTTGTGTCCATTTATTCTTTTGTGTAGAGACTATCCAGTTTGGCCAATGTACATGGCAGAGGGCCATTGCTGGCACTTGATGGCATATCTCACGTTGGTAGATGTGCAGATGAATGAGCCCCTGATGGCGTGGCTGATGTGATTAGGTCTTATGATGGTGTCACTTGAATAGATATGTGGACAGAGTTGGCATTGGACTTTCTTGCAAGGAGGGGTTCCTGGGTTAGTGTTTTTGTTCTGTGATGTATGGTTGCTGGTGAGTATTTGCTTCAGGTTGGGGGTGCTTTCTGTAAGTGAGGACAGGTCTGTCTCCCAAGATCTGGGAGAGCGAGGGATCATCTTTCAGGATAGGTTGTAGATCTTTGATGATGTGCTGGAGAGGTTTTAGTAGGGGGATGAAGGTAACGATTAGTGGCGTTCTGTTATTTTCTTTGTTGGGCCTGTCTTGTAGTAGGTGACTTCTGGATACTCTTCTGGCTCTGTCAATCTGTTTTTTCACTTCAGCAGGTGGGTATTGTAGTTTTAAGAATGTTTGGTAGAGATCTTGTAGGTGTTTGTCTCTGTCTGAGGGATTGGAGCAAATGCAGTTGTACCTTAGAGCTTGGCTGAAGACAGTGGATCATGTGGTGTGTCCTGGATACAAGCTGGAGGCATGTAGGTAAGTATAGTGGTCAGTAGGTTTCTGGTATAGGGTGGTGTTTATGTGACCATTGCTTATTAGCACAGTAGTGTCAAGAAAATGGACCGCTTGTGTGGATTGGTCTAGACTGAGGTTGATGGTGGGATGGAAATTGTTGAAATCATGGTGGAATTCCTCAAGGGCTTCTTTTCCATGGGTCCAGATGATGAAGATGTCATCAGTGTAGAGTAGGGGCATTAGGGGAATGAGAGCTAAGGAAGCGTTGTTCTAAGTCAGCCATAAAGATGTTGGCATACTGTGGGGCCATGCAGGTACCCATAGCAGTGCTGCTGACTTAAAGGTATATATTGTCCCCAAATGTGAAACAGTTGTGGGTGAGGACAAAGTCACAAAGTTCAGACACCAGGTTTGGCATGTAACTAGTTCACAAAACTGGGGGAGGTGTTGGGGAAATTCAAGGAGGATGTACACCCCCGCAGGGGGGTGTAGGGAAATCACTGCTCTTGTCTATGGGTGGTGTTTTCTTCCAGGGAGCTCACATTGCAACTAGGCTGCTCAGTATTTTGGATATCAATCAAGGATTCATTACTAGAATTGATCTGATAACTGCTGAGCTGGGTGTGGGCAGGCGTACGCTCATTAATATCTAGAGCAGAAATTCCCATGATGCAGTGCTCCCCTGCTTTTTCTGGTCCCAGAGTTCAGTGTGGTTCTCTGTTCTCCATTCTGTATGCAAATTGAGATATCTCCCGGTCCCATCTTTCATGCAGATGAGGCTAGGGGAGTTGTATCTGTTCTTCATTCTGTATGCTAATAGAGATGTCTTAATCTTGTCACCCTTGTCAGGAGGGGTCTAGGTGTGTCTCCCAATGCCCTTCATTGCTCTCTACAAGTTTTTTCCTCTGATGGGTTTCCTCTGATGGGTTTTGGTTTAAGCAGAGGCTGGGTTGGGGAGGAGTGTCTTTCATGAGTCAGGCTGGATACTGCACCCGGGTTCCCCAGGAATACAGAGCTGACTTATCAATTCCCAGGCTACACCTCTGTAGTCCCAGTACCTTTGCGGTTCTTTAGCAAGGCCTGCAGCCTGGGGGTTTTCCAAGCTGGAGCTCCCCAGCTCTCTGGCCTTCTATCAGCCCTGCTCCACTCCAGGTACCCTTTTCTCCCAGGCAGCCAGTCCTTCTCTCTCATAAGCTAGAGAGTGTGTCTCCCTAAGCTCCTGGCTCAGAGCCCTTTTATAGGGCCAGCTGTGGCCTGATTAGGGCATGGCCCCAGCTTTGGCTGTTTCCCCAGGGCTGACTTTTAACCCCTTTCAAGATGGAGTGGAGTAACTGCTCCGCTACAGTCTCCAAAAGACTGATTTGCACTCCTCTCTATAGGTGGGCTCAAAATGCCACACAGAGATGCAGTCACCCTCTACACGAAGAGTAATTTGTGAAAAGCACAGGAGCTAACCAGCGTCTCGCTCCTTTGCAGATTGTAGTAGCCAAGGAAGAGAAAATAAACCACATTCTGAAGAGGAAGCAGACCAGGAGGTAGCAGGCCTTGTAACTCACTTTTTATTGTCTATATTTTGAGATTCATCTGCCCCTTCAGTTGTAAATGATTATGATGATTATTATTTGGCTTACAACTTCTACCAGGCAGGAGAGGGGCCTGGCTTGGAGCCAGAACTGAAAAGCCTGGCAGTTGTGGTTCTGAATAATTACATAACCCGTACCAGGGTTTTAGCTGGACTTTCTTTCCCTCCCACCCAAGAACATGAAGAGTGCCGAAGCTTAGCTTACTTTCAGCTTTGAGTTGATCCCCATTGTCACCCATAGCTACAGGGCTTCTCTACACTCCAAAAACTAACAGAACTCGGTTATTTTAAGCTTGGAATGTTATTTTGCCCCAGTTATATAGCCATGGTAACAGGGTGCAAGCTGAGAATTGTAACATCTGGTTTCTCTGGTTGTTCTGAAGCAGAACATGTCTGTCCAGAAGCTAACTCCAGCCCTTTATCAATAAGCTGGAAGCTGAAATAGCCACCCATTCAACAGGGCTGCCACCCATTAAAACACAATGCTGACACCCAATGCCAGATCTGCATATCCTTTTATAAATATAAATTATGCCCCATAGGGTTAGAGGCACGAGCGAGGGAGAGCACCCTGAATGGTGAAGGGAGATCTGATTTTAGGGAGTCTTTAGGCTGTCAAACTTTTTTAAAATAATGATCACAATCCCATTATTTGCAGCGGTGGTGTAGCCATGCCAGTCCCAGGATATTAAAGAGACAGGGTGGGGAGGTAACATCTTTTATTGGGCCACTTCTGTTGGGGAGAAACAAGCTTTTGAATTTACTCAGAGCTCTTCTTCAAATCACTGTAGCTTGAAAGCTCATCTTTCGCCAACAGAAGTTGGTCCAATAAAAGATGTTCCCTCACTCACCTTGTCTCTCGTACTCCTGTTAACATTCCTACTGCCTTGGCTACTGAAGGGCCTCAGCCATGGTCAGAGTACCACCATGCTAGGTTTTGTATGTACACAAAGCAAGACAGTCGTAGTCCTGTAAAGCTTAGTCAAAGTGGATGCAGATCTACACTCTCCCCACAGGGTTTCCACGCTGCTCTTGTCTTCCAGCAGAGATGACCATGGCCCAACAAGTTTTCTAAAATGCTAGTTTTATTCACACAGTCTCTCAGTGGGTTATACCATTGCCCAGGAGCTCTGGCATGCAACTAGCAATAAGGGGGTTTGAAATCCTTTCCCTGTCTGTGCAGGGCCCTGCCACTGTTCTGAAAGTTGCATGGAAGTTCTGAGTTCCCCAGCGCCCCATGGTGAGGCTGGTACTGAGCCCCAGCAGTGGGAGACGATAGGGCACACTTCATGAACATACATATGTTGTGCAGGTGCAGCAGGAGCTTCGGGAAGACATGTTGCAGCAGCCATAAAGAGCATTCCCTAGTCTCATGCCACCAAGAATGATCCGGAAGAAGCTACAATCAAATTTGAAATCCTGTCATCATTATGGCCAGCTCTCGGTAACATTCATACTTAGGGTGACCAGATGTCTCAATTGTATAGGGACAGTCACAATTTTTCGGTCTTTTTCTTATATAAGCTCCTATTACCCTCCACCTCCATCCCGATTTTTCACATTTGCTGTCTGGTCACCCTACCCATACCTAAGTCTGCTTGCAGATACAGACCTGCCTGGAAGTACCTCCACAGCACAGGGAGGGGGAGCCACAGGTGAGCAAACCCATCATCATCACAGGCACAGCAATTCTCTAGCTATTTAATTTCACTGAGGCAACTAATTCAATCTGCTCTTCCTTTCCAAACAATTTGTGGCTTTTCCTTTAAGAAAAACTTACAATTTCTTTGCAAAGAAGTCGATGTATAGTTATTCACTTGAGAAGTACATTTTTTTGATTGTTCATAAGCTAATGCTTCCTCTTGCAAGCCTGTGTGGTTGGTTGCTTATAAACTTTGCCAAAATTTAACCACCTGGGCTGAAATTTTCATTGTCAGGACTCTGCTCAGTCCCCCCTCCCACCCCAGAATTTCACTAAAAAATGGTTCCGCTGTTGCTGAAAGCATGGTTAGGGGAAAATAGGAACTTTTTTGCTAATGTTAACCGAGTACTTTTCCACCCATTTCTTTGAAGTGCTCTTGTTCCTGTGTTTTTGAAGCAGGGATTTTAAGTTGGGCAAAGTTTATAAGCAACCAACCACTCAGTTTTATGGGCAATTTTAAAAGTCACTTGAATTGTATCTGTTTTTTTCCATTGGTCCAAAAACACATGGAAGAGGTACAGATTTTTATTTCTGCGTAAAAATGTAATGTTGAAGCTGGAAAAGCTCTGCAAGGGTAAGGGTCCCTTCAGGAAAATGTCCTCAAGTCATTCATTCTTCTGGGCATTCCGTTCTATTGTTCCCTCCTATAGTGATAGTGATCAGTGTTTCCACCCACAATGGAGATGCAGAAGACTGGGTCAACTCTGCAGTGACTCTGCCTCTACCCTTGTTCTCTGTCTGCACCCTCTACCAGCCCCTTTGGCCTCCCTTGGATTCCCCCTACCATTACTCCCTCTGGGTCTTCTTTCTCTGGAGCTTCTCATGAAGTAAAATCTGTCATTGCAGGTTCTTATCTCTGTAATATATTTGATTTTGATGTATTTTATAAATTGTTAATTAAGGGAATCCCCTTCAGCTCGCTGTATAAATTGATCTGCTCCTTTCCATATGTTTTGCCCATAGAGTTTTCTGCAATCCTAGGGCAGCCAGCAATAACCCCTGTGCCTTTGCAATGGGATGAGGGAAGGGGACCATGGGCTCCCTATTTATGTGATTTGCAAGAAGTGTTATCATTACTCAGGGTACCAAATGTGTTTAAATGATATAAGTGCCTTGTAAAATCTCAGTGCAAGTTCATTTTCATTTCTCATATAATTAATGAAAAATGTATGTATATTGTATATGAGATTATTATATATGTTGAATTTATTATTATTTTTATTTTATTAGTTAGTTTACTATTTGTTTTTTAGTATGAAAAATTGTGTGCTATTTTACAGGCTGAATGACATCATACTCACCTCCCCAATGTCCATCACTAAATCAGGTGATTTTGTCAAGTGTCCGTTGTGCAACATGGTGGTGCCTATCCCTGCCCCGTGCTTCAAGGGGACATGGGGTCCAGGGTGGCCTGGGAGGGTAGTGGGGGGCATGGCGCCAGCCCCAGCAAGTGACCCGGCCCCAGCCTACTCCACTCCACCCTGCCAGCTCCCAGCATTGCTCAGGAGCAGGGCCTTGGGGAAAGAGGCGGAGGCAGAGTGGAAAGAGGTGAGGCAGAGCAGGGCGGCCTGGGGCTGGGTTGCTCACTGCTGCCAGTACCAGCCCCCCTGCTAACCCTCAGGCCACCCTGTACCCCATGTCCCTGCCCCAAACCAGGGGGCTAGGGGTGGTTGCCCTGGTCCATCCTATGGACAGGACAACTCTGCTTGGGCATCACCAAAAATTATACAAACTTGGCACCCATGGAGGTGCCTTTTTCGGTTTTCATGAAAACACATTTAGGGCTAGTCTACACTATAAGCCAGGGATTGGCAAGCGGCCTGGGCCGGTTTGTTTACGTGCTGCATCTGCAAGTCCAGCCGATTATGGCTCCCACTGGCTGCAGTTCGCCACTCCAGGCCAATGAGGGCGGCGGGAAGCGGTGTGGGCCGAGGGATGTGCTGGCCTCCGCTTCCCGCCGCCCTCATTGGCCTGGAGTGGCAAACCGCAGCCAGTGGGAGCAGCAATCGGAGGGACCTGTGGATGCAGCAGGTAAATAAACCAGCCTGGCCCACCAGTGTGCTTACTTTGGCGGGCCGGATGCCAAAGGTTGCTGATCCCTGCTATAAGCACTAAAGCAGCGCAGCAGCGTGTCTGGTGAAGATGCTCTACGTCGACAGGAGAGAGCTCTCCTGTCAGCATGGTACTGTTCACAGCAGTACGATCAGCAGGAGGGGAAAAACACTTTTGAAGTAATAATCGAGATGACCCATAGAAGGTGTGAGGATACTTAACATGGGGAAATAGATTCAGTTAGTGTAATGACCCAGCTACTCCCAGTCTCTGTTCAAACCAAAGTTGCATATTAATTTGAGTTCAGCAGTCTCTCTTTGGAGTCTGTTTCTGAAGTTTTTTTTGTTGCAAAATTGCCACCTTCAAGTCTGTTACTGAATGGTTAGAGAAATTGAAGTGTTCTTCCACTGGTTTTTGAATGCTATGTTTCCTTATGTCAGATTTGTGTCCATTTATTCTTTTGCTTAGAGGCTGTCCGGTTTGGTCAATGTATATGGCAGAGGGGCACTGCTGGTACATATCGCGTTGGTAGATGTGCATGTGAATGAGTCCCTGATGGCATGGCTGATGTGATTAGATCCTATGATGATATGTGGACAGAGCTGGCATCAGGCTTTGTTGCAAGGATAAGTTCCTGGGTTAGTGTTTATGTTGTATGGTGTGCGGTTGCTGGTGATTATTTGCTTCAAGCTGCTGTCTGTAAGCGAGGACTGGTCTGTCTCCCAAGATCTGTGAGAGTGAGGGATCATCTTTCAGGATAGGTTGTAGATCTTTGATGTGCTGAAGAAGTTTTAGTTGGGGGCTGAAGGTGACAGCTAGCGGCATTCTGTTATTTTCTTTGTTAGGCCTGTCCTGTAGTAGGTGACTTCTGGGTACTCTTCTGGCTCTGTCAATCTGTTGTTTTTTTTCACTTCATCAGGTGGGTATTGTAGTTTTAAGAATGCTTAATAGAGATCTTGTATGTGTTTGTCTGAGGGATTGGAGCAAATGCTGTATCTTAGAGCTTGGCTGTAGACAATGGATTGTGTGATGGGTCATGGATGGAATTTGGAAGAATATAGGTAAGTATAGTGGTCAATAGGCTTCCAATATAGGGTGGTGTTTGTGACCATCACTTATTAGCACAGTAGTGTCTAGGAAATGGACCTCTTGTGTGGATTGGTCGAGGCTGAGGTTGATGGTGGGATGGAGATTGTTAAAATCATGGTGGAATTCCTCAAAGGCTTCTTTTCCATGAGTCCAGATTATGAAGATGTCATCAATGTAGTGCAAGTGGAGTAGGGGCGTTAGGGGATGAGAGCTAAGGAAGCGTTGTTCTAAGTCACCCATAAAAATGTTGACATACTGTGGGGCCATGTGAGTACCCATAGCAGTGCATGCTCCCTAACTGATCAGCAATGTAACAACGAAACAACATTAACCAGGACTTTAAGTGTGGAGTTACTGTATTTAACATCATTATAAAGACTGGAGGCAAAGCGGGGTTTGGGGTGGAGGTTGTCAGCTTGTGACCTGCCATGTTATAACCTTGGGTTCCACTGAGGGGTCCCAACCCCCAGTTTGAGAACTGCTGATGTAAAACATTCAATTTGTGAATACCCGGAGAATGAAGGGGTAATCACTAGCAGCCAGCATGACTTTACTAAGAACAAATCATGCACAATCAGCTTGATTCCCTTCTTTGACACGGTAACTAGTTTGGTGGATAGGAAGAAGGTGGTGTACATAATATTCCTGGACTTCAGCAAGGCTTATGACACTGTCCCACATGATATTCTGATAAGTAAGCTGGAGATATGCGGGTTTGGTGGAACCGCTGTTAAGTGGATACATAATTGGTTAAACAACCAGAAACAAAGAGAAGCCATTAATTGAATATCAGATTGGAGGGAAGTCAATACAGAATGGTGGATAACTGGCTTGGCAGCAGCACTGCTGAGAATGATCGGGGAGTTATAGTGGATCACAACCTCAACATGAGTCAGCAATGCCATGCTGTTGCAAATGCAACTTTAGATTACATTAACAGAGACAGAGCATGCAAGTCATGCGAGGTGACAGTATCACTCTACTCAGGGCTGGTTAGGCCTCAGCTGGAGAACTGTGTCCAGTTGAGGTCACTGCTGTATAGAAAGGACATAGGGCAGTGGTTCTCCAACTTATGTATTGATGACCCCTTTCACACAACAAGCCTCTGAGTGCAACACCCCCCGCCTTAAATATTAAAAAATGTGTTTTAATTTAAACACTCATAAATGCTGGAGGCAAAGCTGGGTTTGGGGTTGTCAGGGTCTATTTCCCACTTTGAACTTTAGTGTCCAGAAAGTGGGGACCTGCCTGTTTCCTTCTAAGCTTAATTCCTAGCTTAGATCTTATCACGCTGCCACCAACCCAAAATATAGTGTTTGGGTACACTCCCTGTCCCCCAAAACCTTCCCTGGGGAACCCAAGACCCAAACCCCCTGGGTCTTAAAACAAAGTGAAATAAACCATTCCCCCTCCTTTCTTCCTCCCAGATTTTCCCCTCCCTGGGTTACACTGGGAGATCATTGTGATTCAACCTTCTTGAATCTTAAAACAGAGAGGAAATTCACCTTCCCTCCCTTCACTCCTCCTCTCAGACTCTCCCTGAGAGAGAGAGACAGTGATCCTAACACAGAGAGAAATTAACCTTTCCCTCCCCCTTCTCTCCTTTCCCCCCACCAATCCCTGGTGAGTCTAGACCCCATCCCCTGGGGTCTCACACAAGAATAAAAAAAAATTCAATCAGGTTCTTAATTTTTACTTTTTTCTTTCTTTAATTAAAAGCTTTTCTTTTATCTCTGTAAAATCAAGATGGAAAATGTTACAGGGTCTTTCAGCTTCACCTAGACCAGAGGGACTCCCCCTCCCAGCCTAAGTATACAAGTTACAGCAAACAGAGTTAAAATCCTTCCAGCAAAATACACATTTGCAATAAAGAGAACAAACAAATGCCTAATCCGCCTGCTATCTAGTACTTGCAATATTGAATAGAAGAGACTTTTTCAGAAAGATTGGAGAGCCTGTATACATGTTTAGTCCCTCTCAGACCCCAGAGAGAACAGAGAAGAAAGAAAACAGCACAAAACAAAGACTTCCCTCCACCAAATTTGAAAGTATCTTGTCTTCCAATTGGTTCTTTGGTCAGGTGTCAGCCAGGTTCGCTGAGCTTGTTAACCTTTTACAGGTAAAAGAGACATTAACCCTTATCTTTTTGTTTATGACAGGGGTAGAGGCTGATAGCTCATGACCCCTGCGTAATAACCTCACAATCTCCTGAGGGGTCACAACCCCCAGTTTGAGAAGCCCTGCTTGACAGAAACCTGAGCTCTTCATGGAGTTTAGCCTAAATCCCCTACCATTCACAAAGAAAAATCTCTGATCCAGGCTTGGAAGTACTTTAGGTCCATGCTAGCTGACCTGGCTGGGTAGAGTGAATTAGAACTAGAGGTGCCAACCCTCCAGGGCTGTCCTGGAGTCTTCAAGAATTAGAGATTAATCTTTAATTAAAGACTGTGTTGTGAAGAAATCTCCAGGAATCTGGCCAACCAAAGTTGGCAACCCTAATTAGAACCCAGTCATAGACTAAGGTCAGAAGGGACCATTATGATCATCTAGTCTGACCTCCTGCACAAAGCAGGCCACAGAATCCTACCCATCCACTTCTATAACAAACCTCTAACCTTTGTCTGAGTTATTGAAGTCTTCAAATTGTGGTTTGAAGACCTCAAGCTGCAGAGAATCCTCCAGCAAGTGACCCATGCCCCACGCTGCAGAGGAAGGCGAAAAACCTCCAGGACCTCTGCCAATCTGTCCCGGAGGAAAATTCCTTCCTGACCCCAAATTTAGCGATCAGCTAAACCCTGAGCACGTGGGCAAAACTCACCAGCCAGCACACAGGAAAGAATTCTCTGCAGTAACTCATATCCCATCCCATATAACATCCCATCACAGACCCCTGGGCATACTTACCTGCTGATAATCAAAAAGATCAATTGCCAAAATTAAATGCCAAAATTAAGCTATCCCATCATACCATCCCTTCCATAAACTTATCAAGCTTAGTCTTAAAGCCAGATATGTCTTTTTCCCCCACTACTCCCCTTGGAAGGCTGTTCCAGAACTTCACTCCTCTAATGGTTTGAAATTAGACGAAGGTTTCTAGTCTAAACTTCCTAGTGTCCAGTTTATACCCATTTGTTCTTGTGTCTACATTGGTACTAAGCTTAAATAATTCCTCTCCCTCCCTAATATTAATCCCTCTGATATATTTGTAAAGAGCAAGCATATCCCCCCGCAACCTTCTTTTGGTTAGGCTAAACAAGCCAAGCTCTTTCAGTCTCCTTTCATAAGACAGGTATTCCATTCCTCGGATCATCCTAGTAGCCCGTCTCTGAACCTGTTCCAGTTTCAATTCATCCTTCTTAAACATGGGAGACCAGAACTGCACACAGTATTCCAGATGAGGTCTCACCAGTGCCTTATATAACGGTACTAACACTTCCTTATCTTTGCTGGAAGTACCTCGCCTGATGCATCCTAAAACCGCATTCGCTTTTTTAACAGCCATATCACATTGGCAGCTCATAGTCATCCTGTGATCAGCCAATACTCCGAGGTCCTTCCACTCCTCTGTTACTTCCAACTGATGTGTCCCCAATTTATAACTAAAATTCTTATTATTAATTCCTAAGTGCATGACCTTGCACTTTTCACTATTAAATTTCATCCTATTACTATTACTCCAGTTTACAAGGTCATCCAGATCTTCCTGTATGATATCCCGGTCCTTCTCTGTGTTAGCAATACCCCCCAGCTTCGTGTCATCCACAAACTTTATTAGCACATTCCCGCTTTTTGTGCCAAGGTTAATAATAAAAAGGTTAAATAAGATTGGTCCCAAAACTGATCCCTGAGGAACTCCACTAGTAACCTCCTTCCAGCCTGACAGTTCACCCTTCAGTATGACCCGTTGTAGTCTCCCCTTTAACCAGTTCCTTATCCACCTTTCAATTTTCATATTGATCCCCATCTTTTCTAATTTAACTAATAATTCCCCATGTGGAACCGTGTCAAATGCCTTACTGAAATCGAGGTAAATTAGATCTACTGCATTTCCTTTGTCTAAATAATCTGTTACCTTCTCAAAGAAGGAGATCAGGTTAGTTTGGCACAATCTACCTTTTGTAAAACCATGTTGTAATTTGTCCCAGTTACCATTGACCTCAATGTCCTTAACTACTTTCTCCTTCAAAATTTTTTCCAAGACATTACATACTATAGATGTCAAACTAACAGGCCTATAGTTATTCGGATCACTTTTTTTCCCTTTCTTAAAGACAGGAACTATGTTAGAAATTCTCCAGTCGTACGGTACAACCCCTGAGTTTACCGATTCATTAAAAGTTCTTGCTAATGGGCTTGCAATTTCATATGCCAGTTCCTTTAATATTCTTGGATGAAGATTATCTGGGCCCTCTGATTTAGTCCCATTAAGCTGTTCAAGTTTGGCTTCTACCTCAGATGTGGTAATATCTACCTCCATATCCTCATTCCCATTTGTCATCCTTCCATTATCCCTAAGCTCCTCATTAGCCTTATTAAAGACTGAGGCAAAGTATTTATTTAGATATTGGGCCATGCCTAGGTTATCCTTAACCTCCATTCCATCCTCAGTGTTTAGCGGTCCCACTTCTTCTTTCTTTGATTTCTTCTTATTTATATGGCTATAGAACATTTTACTATTGGTTTTAATTTCCTTTGAAAGGTCCAACTCTACATGGCTTTTAGCCTTTCTCACTTTATCCCTACATGTTCTGACCTCACTAAGGTAGCTTTCCTTGCTAATCTCGCCCATCTTCCACTCCTTGTAGGCTTTCTGCTTTTTCTTAATCACTTCTCTGAGATGCTTGCTCATCCAACTTGGTCTACAACTCCTGCCTATGGTTTTTTCCCCCTTTCTTGGGATGCAGGCTTCTGAGAGTTTCTGCAGCTTCGACTTAAAGTAATTCCAGGCCTTCTCCTCATTTAGATCCACACGTTCTTCAGTCCAGTCCACTTCCCTAACTAATTTCCTTAATTCTTTAAAGTTAGCCCTTTTGAAGTCAAAAACCCTAGTCCCAGATCTATTTTTGTTTATCCTTCCATCTAGTTTGAACTGAATTAGCTCATGATCACTCGAACCAAGGTTGTCCCCTACAACCATTTCTTCTATGAGATCCTCACTACTCACCAAAACCAAATCTAAAATGGCATCCCCTCTTGTTGGTTCTTTAACTACTTGATGAAGAAATCCATCAGCTATCACAGCCAGAAAAATCTGAGCCCTATTATTCTTACTAGCGCTTGTCCTCCAGTCTATACCTGGGAAGTTGAAGTCTCCCATGATCACACAATTCCCATTAGTGTTTACTTCATTAAAAACATTAAAGAGGTCTCTATCCATATCCAAATCAGATCCCGGTGGTCTGTAGCACATCCCAAGCACTATCTCAGGGGAGGCTCTAGTAGCTTTCTTTCCCAGTGTGATTTTTGCCCAGACAGACTCGGTCTTATCCATTCCATCACTTCTTATTTCTTTACAGTTAACCTTATCATTGACATACAATGCTACTCCACCACCTTTGCCGTTATTTCTGTCTTTCCTAAACAGCACATAGACTTCAATACCTGTACTCCAGTCATGACTACTATTCCACCATGTTTCTGTTATCCCTATAATATCCGGTTTCACTTCTTGCACCAGTAGCTCTAGTTCCTCCATTTTGTTACCTAGGCTCCTCTCATTAGTGTACAGACATGTTAATTTTTGCCATTTGGCTTCACTGACATTCTTTACCCGGTTAGGCACAGACATTCTACCACCAGCATCACCTATTAGAGTGGTATCTACACTACCTTTCCTCCTTATGTCAATACTTCAGTCCACGGCTGTTTCCTCTCTTACTTTGTTTTCTTCCCTCTCAAGGTTAAATTCCAGCATGGAGATTACCTGGACATCTCCCAGCCATCTCCCCCAAATTCCTAGTTTAAAGCTCTCTTAATCCGTTGGGCAAGCCTCCATCCTAGAAGTCTATTTCCCGCCTTACTCAGGTGAAGTCCATCCCGAGAGAACAGTCTTCTGTCCATAAATGCTTCCCATTCAGGCTGGAACCCACACATTTTGCAGTGAGGACCCAGCTAAAATCACTTGAGTGCTGACAGCCCTTCAGTGTCTTTCCACAACTCTCCCTAAAGGACAGACAGGTTCTCCTGCTATTGACACAGTTGGTCAGGAAAGTGTTCTATAGCATCTCAGCACAAAGAACCATGGGCTATGCCCCCAGACATGCACCGACAAGTGCAGAAACAGGGAGGACACAATCACATGAATATGGCTTTGCTGTGGGGAGGCTTGCACCTGGGCTCAGCTAACCTGGCTAGCAATTACTCGGTCTAACTGTACAGACATACCTTTACTCACAAGCTTGCTGCTGGAGACACAAGCACTGCACTCAGTAGGCACCCTGAGACTTGGGAAACGTGTACCAGCACTGGGCTGTAGAGGGCACTGCTTTTAGCTGCTGCTGGTCATGGGATCACAGCTGTGCTGCAACAACAAAAAATGTCTTGGCCAGCTAAGCCAAGCTCTTCTTAAACAGATGGCAAAAAGGAGAATGACAGGAAAGTGAAGAAATAAGGACACGAGAGAGCGTGACAGCAGGAACCAAGGTGTTGTTCAGGACGCAGCTGAAGCCTGGTTAGGATGCCTTTCAGAATCAAGAGGATTCCGGTCCAAGAGTGCCACAGTGGTTTTGGGGGTCCCAGAAGATGGTGACGTTTGCTCCTTACAGTCCACGTTTCCCCCTGGTCCACTTGAGCGACCGCCAGACAAACGGTGTCTAAGATCTTTAAAATAAGCCAATTGAAAAAAAAACTGTGTGGTCAATTTCTACCATAAACATTTCTAGAGTATTTCAGCTCATTGTCACCCCAGCCCATGACTTTACCAGAAGCCCTGCAGCCCCTTCATAGGTTTTGTTTCTTTGTCATTTTCTAAGCTAAATAATCCAGCTTGTCTCAGTCTGTGTGTCTTTAACTTCTGCTGCCGACAGCTGCACAGAACTGGCTGTGTTGGACTCTTTACCTTGGGCACTGGAGAGACCAGGCCTCAGCTCAGCAATGCCCATCACCCCTCAGCCTCACTTCAGAGCTAGCACAGACCTGTCACTAAATCCAGAGAGGCCAATTCTCCCTCACCTCGTGGAACCCATGCGTGCTTGGAGTGGTGCTCTGTCCCCCTCTAGGGGCACCCCGCCCAGCTAGCGACTGATGAGTCTGCTACAGCTTTGGCTGAGAGCCACACGGCTTTTACCTCATGCAGTGGAGACTGATGGACTGAGCTTCAGAGGTCCCATGTTCGATCCGGCCCACCGACAACCAGGGTCTGTCAGCATTACACTTGCACCTTGTGCAACCAATTGCACCTGTGCAAAGTGGAGATAATACTAGAGGCTTACACTTCTCAACTTATATAGGCCAACCTCCATTTCCCTGCATGCCACCCTCCCATCCCCCTCCATTTCAGGAATTCTCTGTCACTCCCCGCAATTTCCCCCCCTGCCAGGGGTTCTATGTCCCTCATTCCCTCCTCCTCCTGCATGCCAAGCAGCTGTGTTCCCCCTCAATCCCACTTCTTTCCATGCCCTCCATCCCCATTCCCCCAATGTCTGCGGCTTGTGTGCATCCAATACCACCACTCATTTGACATCCACTTTGCACAGGTATAAATGCTGGCAGAAAGTTCCAGGCAGTAGGGAGCTTGGCCCTTTCCCTCCATCTCCCATGCCACCAGCAGATTTTGTGGCAACATTTCAATCATTTTCCCCACATTATGAAAATTTCTCAACCACGATCAAACAGTGGATGTATTTATCCAGGAGCAGCAAACTCCTCTGAGCCACACAGTACGTGACAAAGTGCTTGTCTATACCAAGAAGCTATTCCAGAATAAGGTACAGTTTGAGTTTAGAGTACTAGAGCTATCCTGCAATAACTCCCCATGTGGATGCTCTTATTCCAAAGTAAGAGTATCTTTTTCTGGTTTAGCTTAATCCAAAAGTGGATTAATTTAAATGCAGCAATTCCTGAATAAGAGTGTCCACACAGGGAGTTATTTCAGAATAGTTTATTCTACAATAGTTATTCTAGTCAATTTCCCCACTCAGAAAAAACCCAAAATGGTGTTAGGAACCTAAAATCAAGCCACTAATTTGTTGGCATACTTTGGCAGGCTTGGAAGTCTCCTGTAACAATGACCCCTTGTTTTGGTGCAGGCATCCCAATATCAACTAACCCAAATATTTTCTCATTCTTATAAATGTCTCTTAATCAGGCCAAAAGTTATGCTGTGCAGCAGCTTTCCTTTTCAATCCTCCATCCCCATTAAGAAAAAAAAAATGAAAAAAAGACTTAAAAAATTTAAAAAGAGAGAGAGGTAGAGATCACACTTTGCTGGAAGTTGTGGGTGGTGTTTTGTTTTTTTCCTAAACACACTATTGTTAAAGTAATGATTAAAAAGTCATAGCAAAATCATTTCTCTGTTTCCAATGTGTTTTCTTTGTGTAACTGACAGAACTTTGCATCTAACCTGTTTCACCCTTTTCCTGTATAGTCAGCAATTTGCAATTCTGGTCATCGGTGTCGGTATGTCACAAAGCAACAGGTGAGGGAAAAAAAATTACACACACACACACACACGCATGAAAAAGTGATTGTTAAAAAAATGGCAGGTGACAGAGCAAAAGTAGGTACTTTTAACTCATCTTTTGGAATGCAGTAGATTTCAGGTAGACAGTTTTCATTGGAAGAACATCTGGTTTAGTAATAAGGAAGAAAAACACACACAAAATGGAGTTACCAAAAAATGCAAGCCCCCACAGCAAGCAAAGGGATTATTTGAGGATATTTAAATACAACTTACTAGAGTCTCCACAGAAACACTGTGTTGGACACTTGAGATGTTTCTTTGAAACATATAAAGCAGCAACTGAAAACAAAACAAAAACAAGAAGTAGTAGTAATTTTCCTGAAAGTTGACTCTTGATACTTCAGGTCAGCATAGATTAAATGACTGTGCTGCAGCCCAGAAAACCCCAGGCTCCTCCTCCTGTTGCAATTTGCAGTGGTCTGTGTGGAACGTGGAGAAACCATATAAGTAAAGGAGTTAAAAGCAGTCACTCGCTTACACTTGCAAAAAGGGGATTTGATTGATTTGTTGTGTGTCTTGTTTTCTCACATGAACATGTCAAGGTCACTGGTGAAACGTTGCCATCACTTAGCAGCAGCCATCTCCTGACTGGATGTGCAAGCCTTTTTAAGGCTCAAAACTCAGTAGAAATACTACAGCCCTGATGTGTGACGAGCCAGCAGCTGAGAATGTGCACGTGGACACTCCCCATGCCACAGAGCCATGCAGCGACTCTGAGCCCAGCACCACAGGGAGGGCAAACAAGTGGCAGCAGGACTCTGTGGCTTAAACCAGTGGTTAACATTTTCTGTGACCTGCACTTTCAATGCTAGGAGTCTCCCTGACAGTCCCAGAGTTGCCAACTCTCGTGATTTCATTGTCATTCTTATGATATTATTGTTTCTTCTTCGAGTGCTTGCTCATATCCATTCCAATTAGGTGTGTGCGCACCGCGTGCACGTCTGCCGGAAGATTTTTACCCTAGCAACACTCGGTGGGTCGGCTGGGCGCCCCCTGGCGTGGTGCCGCCATGGCACCGAATATATACCCCTGCCGACCCGTCCGCTCCTCAGTTCCTCCTTACCGCCCGTGTCGGTCGTTGGAACAGTGGAGCGCAGCTTAGCTGATCTCCACCTCCCTAGCTTTTCGCTCGTTCTAATACTTATTGTGTATATAGTTTATTCTCTGTAGTTCTAGTTCATAGATTTTTGTAAACGTAGTTAGTGTATATAGTTCAGAGGGTCGGGGATTAGCCCTTTCCCTCTCCCGGTGCCCAGGCCCATGCCTGGCTCACCGGGTTTCAAACCGTGCTCGGCCTGCCGCCGGCCAATGCCCACGGGAGACCCCCCATGACTCCTGCCTCAAGTGCTTGGGGGAATCCCACCTTGCAGACAAATGCCGATCTGCAAATCGTTCAAGCCGCGGATGAAAAAGGAGCGGGACTTTCACCTTAAGCAGCTCCTAATGGAGGCAGCCCTCACTCCTCCACCTTCAGCACCGGCTGCCAGACAGTCTGCACCGGGGAGAAGTGCCTCATCGGCACTGGACAGCGCCGGCACCGCGAAGACAGCTCAGCACCAGCCGTCACCGGCCCAGAAACCGGCCTGGCACCGCTCCCTCTCCCCGTGTGCCAAGAAGCTTAAATACCACAATCTGCTGTCAGTCCTTCCATTTGAGAAAGGAGTTCCACTTCCACATGGCTGCTCTTGCATGAGACAGCACAGCATGGGTGGCTCTAGGGAGTCCCCTCGTGGTCTCTGGTTTTGGGCATGGAACACATAACAGCTGGGAACATGCATGGGCAAAATGCATGGTACTAATGTAGTTTCCACTTCTATTAAATCCCATTGGCCACATTCTGCAGTACTCACCCCTGACAACTCCTGGGCAAAACTCCCAGTGGAGGCCCACGAATAAAGATTGACAGATTCTCTCTCCCTGATCTGGGCACACAGGGGACCTACTGTGCGATGCTGCCCGCCCTCAGCTCTGACTCACAAAGGCCTCTCTGTGGGTCCAGCATCCACAATGAGAGAGGGAGAGACTGAGCCAGCCAACGTGGGCACACAACAGCCCTCCTTCAGATGATAAGCAGATGGGGATCAGAGAGTCGAGGGTTTTTTCCAAGAGAGCCTCCACCCAGCTCTTCTGTGTAGCTGCTGCAGGTTCCCCAGTGACAGGGGCTGCAGTTGTACCTGTCCATTATACAGGGAGTGCAAGTGTCGGTGAAGGGAGGAAGCTGGGCCCTGCCCACACATCCCCATGACAGGGATTAGACGCTATCTAGCCCTCAAAGATCATCACTGCTTTTGCTGCAAAGACCTGGCCTTAAGTGGAGTCAGCTGGTGCCCGGGTTTTGCCTTAAGCCTCATCATATGCCAATATGTAACAATCAGAACCTGACATGTGCAGCTGTGACTGCCATGTTTGTGTATGTGAGATTTGGCCGTGTAAAGACAAACTGCATTTATTTCTTGGTCACTTATCCCATCTCTATTTGGCAAGCCTCCTGGAACTGATCTGCCATGTGAACTGCCAGTGGCACAATGGCAAAGAGGAAGCCGCACAGAAAGAAAAAACATATTACTTATCTAGTACAACAACAACAACCACCACCACGACTCCCACAACCAAATTTAAAGGATCTGTGAAAAAAAAATATTGCAAAACCAGCCTCATTTGGGACATTGCCAGTAGAAAGCATCTTCTTCCCTACCTCCACCCCAACCCCCAAGCAAATCTTTGTGACCTGTTAGAGATTTCAATATTAAACGTTGGTCTATAAAGGGTTTTGGAAACTAGAGCTGCAACCAGCCTCTCACACACCCAGAAGTCCAGCTCCTCTCATCACTCAACCCTCCACACCAAGATAACCTGTTGTTCTAGGGCTCTCTGACTGTCCCAGACACTTGATTAGACCAAGTTTTGAATTCATTTCAGTAGAACCACATGGAAGAGTTACTAGCCATCCACCTCCCATCAAGGTTCCTCCAGTGCTTCCTCAACCACTGCTTCCCACCATCCCTCCTTATTGCTAAAGCCAGCCCAGCTGCTAGCCTTGTGCTGGGTCCTTCTGGGTCTCCATGCTCACTGGCTCACATCTCCTGCCCCCACCACCTCCTCCTTCTGCCACCACACTTCATCTTGCACTCCAGAGTCCTTCAAAGAAGAGGTGTCAGCAGCTGACAAAAAGGTAACACAGGGAGCCCAGTATAGAAGAAGCTGTTATGATCAGCTTTGATCAGTAAAGTAGGTGGAAGTAGGTATAGAAGCAGAAAGCAAAGGAACCCAAGAGGAAGCTGGAAGGCAGTGGTAACTGATGGGGAAAGGCCACATGTCTAACCCCCTAAATGTTACCTTCCCTAACGACACTCCATTCACAATGCCTCCTGGCTCACCCTTCAACCACTTCTAAAGTGCCTCTCAATTTACCCAACCCTCTTGCTCAGCATGTGCTTGTCCCTCTCCAGCCTTTTGGCTTATCAATCCCAGAAAAACATCCCAGATCTGAAACCTCTGCTTGACCTGGGAATGAATGTACACAGAGGAGAAAAGCTGTGTATATATTATACACTGATTATTTCATCAAGACCCTACAGTGAAAGTTCAGTAGACATTAAACATAAAAAAACCCAGAACTTGAGACACCCAGGCTTAATTATGATTCCTCTCAACCACTCCCCAAAAACCCACATATAGCCAAATCATTCAATAAATAAAATAAGCCAAGTAATGCACCAAAACACTTGGTTGGTTGGTTGTTTTTCAAATGTGGGTGCTGAGAGTTAAATTTAGGCACCTAAATCCTGTAGTAATTTGATTAGTAAGAAACTATGAACAAAGTATTGCAAAGTGGTTTAATCAGCAAAAAAACTAAGGCACAAAGGCCTTGGCTACACTACAGAGTTGCAGCACTGGTGAGGGGGTTACAGCGCTGCAACTTAGGATGTGGCCACACTTGCAACGCACGGCCAGCGCTGCAACTCCCTGGTTGCAGCGCTGGCTGTACACCCGGTCGAGCCTCGGGTGTAGGGGATCCAGCGCTGGTGATCCAGTGCTGGTCAGCAAGTGTGGACACCCACCAGCCCTTTCATTGACCTCCGTGTCATAAGGAGGTATCCCAGCATACCTTAGAAGCCTCTCTGGTAATCATGCACACTCCACTGCCCTGGGCTCAGCTGACCCCTCCTTTAAATGCCCCGGGAATTTTTAAAATCCCCTTCCTGTTTGCTCAGCCAGGTGTGGAGTGCAATCAATCATTCAATCAATCAGCGACCATGCCTCCATGCCCCAAACGAGCCCCAGCATGGAACAATTCAGAGCTGCAGGATCTCATCAGTGTTTGGGGTGAGGAGGCTGTGCAAGCACAGCTGCGCTCCAGAAGGAGAAATTATGATACCTATGGGCAGATATTGCAGTCCTTGCTGACAAGGGGCCATGAATGGGATGCATTGCAGTGCAGGGTCAAAATTAAAGAGCTGAGGAGTGCTTACTGCAAAGCCCGTGAGGGAAATCGCCGCTCAGGAGCTGCCCCCACAACCTGCCGTTTTTACAAGGAGCTGGATGCCATACTTGGGTGTGACCCCACTGCCAATCCGAGGACCACGATGGAGAGTTCACAGCAGGGAGAAGTGGGGGAGGGTGTAGAGGAAGCCGACAGTGAGGCTACTGGCGTGGAGGGAGACACCCCGGAGTCCCAGGAGGCATGCAGCCAGGAGCTCTTCTCAAGCCAGGAGGAGGCTAGTCAGTCGCAGCAGCAGGAAGTTGCTGGTGAGGAAGAAACTGAGGAGCGTGCTTGGGGTAAGTAGATTTTTATGTTTTGGGAGAGGAGGGTTTGGGTTATGGCTGCCTGCATGCATGCCTAAACGTGGAATAGCCCATTGATTTGCTCTATCACGTCTCTGTAATCTGCCTCAGTAATCTCTTGAAAAGTTGCAGCCAGAGTGTTTGCAATTTGCTTTCTCAAGTTGATCGGGAGAGCCACCGTGGTCCTTGTCCCGGTCAGGCTAACTCGTCCGATCCACTGTGCAGCGAGGGGTGGGGGGACCATGGCTGCACACAGGCAAGCTGCATAGGGGCCAGGACGGAATCCACATTGCTGTAGAAGACCCTCCCTCTCTTCCCAGGTAACACGCAGCAGTGATATATCTGGCAGTAGGAAACTCTGTTGAGAATTTAGGGATACTTGAGTGCAGGGCGCCAGGTTCACAGTCCCACCCCCCAGCCCTGCGGTGCGCTCCTGTCACCCCCCCTTCCCAGCAGGCAGCCAGCCCCGCGGTGCGCTCCAGTGTTCCCCCCACCCCTCCCAGCAGGCAGCCAGCCCCGCGGTGTGCTCCAGTGTTCCAAGCATATTGGTAGCCCCGCGGTGCGCTCTGGTGTTCCTCCCAGCAGGCAGCCAGCACAGCTGTGATTTCCCCCCCCCTCACCAGCAGGATGGCATTAATGCGCCCCTCCCCACCCCGTCAGCAGCTCGCCACCTTCCTGTTCACTACTGTCCCCTGTGCAGGACACCAGCTACGTCCTGTACCCAGTGCAGATAAACCCCAGTGACTCATCGGTCAATTCCCCCTCCCAAGGGGAACTCGGGGGGAAAAACACTCACTCCATTGCTCGCCATGACTTAGCTTCCCTGGCCTCTCTGTGTTATGTGAGGTATGTGCTACCAAAAGTCTAAAAACTCCTTCACTGTGTGATAATAAACAATGTAGCCTCTGTGTATTACATGGTTCTATCTTTCTTTTTTCTAGTGACCTTGACTAATGCAGCCGGATCACCGGCCTCACGTCATTTGCAGAACTTGAGAAGAAATCCCAGAAAATCAAAAGAAGAATTGATCAAATCAGTTATGAATCACTACAACAGAGAAAGTAGGAAGACACAGGAATGGAGAGAGAAAATGTATGAATGGAGAGAGAAAATGCATGAGTGGAGGCAAACAGAAAGCAGGAGAAAGGAATTGGCTAGCAAAAAAGCCTCAAAGCAGATGATAAGCCTCCTGGCTCGCCAAACTGAGTCTTTCGAGTCTCTCGTAGCTATGCAGGCAGATATGTACCGTGGTAACCCACAGCCCTCCCAAAGCTCTCTTTCTTGTTCCCCAGTATTTGCACAAAACACCTTTCTCCAGCAGCCAGTTTCTTATTACCCACATCTGCCCCCAACACCTGTACGATCACCTACCAGCCCTGATAACTATAATTCTTGCCCTGTGCACTCCACCCCCATTACCCTGCAGCATAGTAATCCTGAAGTGCAGCAGACATTGAACAGTAATCCAAATAGGACATATTCAAACCTCTGAATGTACAATCCACCACTCTAACCCCCCTTGCCTTTTATGTACTGTATGTTGAATAAAGGATTTTATGTCTTTTTCAATACGTTTTATTATTGCAGGAAGTGGTAAACTTTGTACCCCAAGGTAGAACAAAGCACAGCAAAGGCACTAAACATTACTGTTGGCTCTCTGCATCAAATTGCTCCCTTAAAGCATCCCTAATCCTTGAAGCCCTTTCCTGGGCCTCCCTATTAGCCCTGCTCTCTGGCTGTGCAAATTCATCCTCTAGGCGTCGAACCTCGGAGGTCCATTCCTCACTGAATCTTTCACCCTTCCTTTCACAAATATTATGGAGGGTACAGCACGCGGATATAACAGCGGAGATGCTGCTTTCCCCCAAATCTAGCTTCCCATAAAGACAACGCCAGCGGGCTTTCAAACGGCCAAAAGCACACTCCACAGTCATTCTGCACCGGCTCAGCCTGTAGTTGAACCGGTCCTTGCTCCTGTCAAGCTTCCCTGTATACGGTTTCATGAGCCATGGCATTAAGGGGTAAGCGGGGTCTCCAAGGATCACAGTGGGCATTTCAACGTCCCCTACTGTGATCTTGCGGTCTGGGAAAAAAGTCCCGGCCCTCAGCCTCCTGAACAGGGAGCTGTTCCGAAAGATGCGTGCATCATGCACCTTTCCAGGCCATCCTGAGTAAATGTCAGTGAAACGCCCACGGTGATCCACAAGCGCTTGCAGAACCACGGAGAAATACCCTTGCGGTTAACGTACTCTGATGCCAGGTGCAGTGGTGACAGAATAGGAATATGCGTCCCATGTATTGCCCCTCCACAGTTAGGGAAACCCATTTCTGCAAAGCCATCCACAATGTCCTGCACGTTCCCAAGAGTCACAGTTCTTCTTAGCAGGGTGCGATTAATGGCTGTGCAAACTTGCATCAGCACCATTCCAATGGTGGACTTTCCCACTCCAAACTGGTTCGCCACCGATCAGAAGCTGTCTGGAGTTGCCAGCTTCCAGATTGCAATAGCCACCCACTTCTCCACTGGCAGGGCAGTTCTCAATCTCGTGTCCCTGCGCCGCAGGGTAGGGGCGAGCTCAGCACACAGTGCCATGAAAGTGGCTTTTCCCATCCGAAAGTTCTGCAGCCACTGCTCGTCATCCAAGGCTTGCAGGACGATGTGATCCCACCACTGAGTGCTGGTTTCCCGAGCCCAAAGGCGCCGTTCCACGGTGCTGAGCACGTCTGTTACTGCCACAAGCAATTGAGTGTCTTCAGCGTCAGGCGTTTCAATATCATCGTCTGACTCCTCACTGTCACTTTGCAGCTGAAGAAATAGCTCCACTGCCATGCGTGATGTGCTGGCAACATTCATCAGCAAGGTCCTCAGCAGCTCAGGCTCCATTTATAACAAAAATTTCAGAAATCGCGCTGCAGAATCACAATGCCGCCAAACTGCTTGGAATGTGTAGCAAAGCACCACGGGGCGTTGGAACAGGAAGCGGAAAGACCCGCACACTTCCTTCCCCTTCCCACAAGCCACTGCGTCAAAATGGGAAGAGGTGCTCTGTGGGATAGCTGCCCACAAGGCACCACTCCCAACAGCGCTGCAAGTGCTGTCAGTGTGGCCACACTGCAGCGCTGGCCCTACACAGCTGTACGAACACAGCTGTAACTACCAGCGCTGCAAAACTGTAAGTGTAGCCATACCCAAAGTCTGGGATGGGTCTCAAGTTCTCTCAGATTCTGGGTGTATTTAGATTTGGACAGGTTGGGTCAGGCTCATTTTAAATACATTCTCATTACCTCTGGATACAAATACATTGCCTAAGCACAGATACTCCATTTAGGGGTTAGATTATTTCAAGGTGCATCTACATCTTTAAATCAATGTCCACAAGTGAAGATAACCCACTTATAATAAAAGAGGCACTTAGGCCTGTGCTTATCTTCAAAATGTGAGAAATTCAGACTGGACATAAAAGGTGCAAAATTTTAATGGTAAGAGTAATTAACCATTGGAACACTATACCAAAGGCTGTGGTGGAGTCTTCATCACTGACAATCTTTAAATCAAGACTGGATGTTTTTCTGAAAGATGTGCTCTAGGAATTATTGTGGGGGAAGTTCTCTGGCCTGTATTACACAGGAGGTCAGACTAGATGATTACATTGGTCCCTTCTGGCCTGGAATCTATCAATCTTCTTGAAAATGTAACCAAGCATTATTCAACAAACTCTGATCATTTTCCTCCTCCTCCTCCCCCCTCCCCACCAACCTACCTCCCCCTAACCCACCCAGAAATACTACTGGGGTCATTTGTTACTGGAATTTGATTTGATTTGATTTGCAATTCTGTTTGTTGCATTAAAATTAAATGCCCACTTACTCTGGATGCCTAGTTTCAGGGAGGTTTCATTCCAGCTGACTTGACTGCTGACTTCGCAGGTGTACACCCCATAATCAGACAGTGCTGTGTTTAGTATACATAAAATGCTGTCATTCTGAAAGAGCAGGAAGCAACTGTCTTCAGGGAGATGCTTGCAATCCTTCTTCCACTGATAGGAATCAACTTTCCCTACTGGCACCTTACAGTCAAATTCGATAGTGGAGCCCACCAAGGAAGAGTTGTTCCAGAGTTCTGGCTGAGACAAGGGCTCCGGGTGAGAGGAAACATTAACATTTTCAAATAAGGCCTTTGTTTTTAAGGGTTTATTAATTTCATTGGGCGGGGGAGGGGAGTTAGCAATTAGAGTTTTATATAAAATTGGGGGGGTTTGGTCTCTGTACATACTGCAATAAGTATTCTCTTTGTAATGTCTCCTAGTGCCTTTTAAGCAGGGGCACCGGAATGGGAGGCTCGGGGGAAGGGAGCATGGACCTCCCACTTTTTACCAGCCATGAGCGACAGGGGGTGGGGAGGCAGAGAGGAGTGAGTGAGGAGGGGCCACGGTTCAGGTGCCCGTGGCCACCCCACCTTTAGGGACCTGCTGCCGCTCTTGATTTTAACATAGTACTATTCCAAACAGAATCACATTAAAAAATACATTATGGAACCTTTACTGGGCACCAGCAAGGTTTACACAGATCATTTAATGTAGAGCACATTAATGCACTTCAGCATCACACCCCCATAGTCCTCACTATTGCTCCGTGTAAACAAGCCCTTGGATACAAGTAACTATTTCTGACATTCACTGGATAAACTGATTTGGGTTTTTTTAAAATCAAGGTGTTTTATCGATATTTATCACTTAAAATTGAAAATCAGAAGACCTAATTATACAACTAGGTTGTTCCTAGAAGCCAAAACTGTAGACGTATTTGAAGGAATGCATTAAGATATCTCTTGGTTATTAACAGATTGAACACTAGTAAGGAAACAAATTAAATAGCACCAGACAGCTCATAAAATTTACTCACA
Organism: Gopherus evgoodei; assembly: GCF_007399415.2. Lineage (NCBI taxonomy): Eukaryota > Metazoa > Chordata > Testudines > Testudinidae > Gopherus > Gopherus evgoodei. The sequence continues at coordinate 67,604,125 of NC_044330.1, read as the reverse complement.
GTCAACTTTTAGCGTCATTATGGGACACATCCTGCACCCATTTAAATCAGTGTTAAAGACCCTATTGAAATCAAAGGTTCAGGATCAGCCCTTAAAGCACAGTAAATTCTTTAGCAATGTTAACTCGGTTTGATTGCACATACATAGTGTGCGGAATTACTCTATGGCATGGTACTTGGGATGTTAACTTTAATGCCTTAAGATAGCCACAAGTTATAGCAGGATTTAAGTTTCCAGGCTGCAATAATAATTGTAGCTGACTACATACCACTTACATAGGCTCACAGAACCACTAGCCACACCCCTACTTTCTTGGCCTAAAGTCACCTCAGCATTAGAGAAAGCTATAAGGGAACAAAGATTTGCACAGCTCCCCTGCTCCGTCTTTCTGCTGCATTCCCCCTTTGCCCATGCAAGGCCATTAGTACCGTTCCACCACAATTTGTCCCTTATATGTCTGTAGACTGATGCTAATACACAGCTCCCTTCCTTCAATTCAATACACACAATAATGGAACATTACTACACTCCAGCTCCAGTTCAGCAAAGTTACTAAGCATGTGGTTTACTTTAAGCACCTGCTGAAATCCCCTTTATTTCAACGGGAGTTGAATGTCTTGCTGAGTAGAAGTCTTTAACAAACAAACAAACAATTATTACAATCGGTAACTCTCCCACGACTTTCATGCACTATGACTGACAATGCATTAGATCAAATCCATATTGACTATTTCTTATTAAGATTATACTTCAGAAATAAAACCATCAAGTGGCTACTTGCATTGTTCATCTGTCATTTTTCAAATAAAAGCCAAGACAGTTAAAGAGTCCCACTAATTATTATGTATATTGCAGTAGCACTTACAAGCCTCCAATAATGGCCCAGGACCCCACTGGGCTTGGCACTGTACAAACACAGAACAAAAAGACTGTCCCTGACAAAGAGTTTATAATCTCACTCCTAGTTTCCTACCAAAGCAGAATTATGCACTTGTAAAAAATTACTTCTGTATTTGCAGGAAGGAAGCAGAGAAGCTTTACATAATATTACTCAGGTTCAAAAACCAAGAGAATAAAAAAAGATACTTGCCTCTAAGGTCGTTAAAAATTAGTGCAACATTTCTGCCAAAAATTCCCACCCCCAAATTATCACAACAACACTTGGCAAAACTGGGCAAGCGCGGTGTGGTTTAAAAACAATGTTTCAGGAAATAAAACCCCCTCAGTATATATATATATATAAACTCAAAGCTTAGCAGTCGCGAACAAAAGAACTCCTGTCTCTAAAGCTAAATCCAATTGGCATAGAGCATTATGAAATAAGCTATTGCACAACAAGACAAGTCATGGTGCCGCATCCTGTTTGGAAGGAAATTCCCCATCATAATCAGAAGGGTAACTTCCCATTCATGCTCCATCTATATGACACTTCCTGATTGCTACGCAACTATGCAAATCTATAGATGCATCATGGGCAAGTGGAATGTAGAGTTGCAGAGATGCATTTTCCATGGGATATGTTGCGCATTCTTATCTAATTCAGTGGTTAAATAAGAATTAGTATAGAAGTGGAGAAAGTTATCAAGACCATTGAGGGTGGCACTTACCAATAACCTCCAGCCGGAGCCACTTAGTTTTGTGGGAGTTTGTTCTAAAACTGTACATTCCTCCATCTCCCAACTGCAATTTTATTTGGAGAGTCCAATGGGTTTTGCTGAACTCAACGTTCCCATTATACGAAGGACGCAAATCAACTTTTGATTGCTCCTTATAATATACTATGATGGACATAACTGTGGAGGAGACATTTTTATAACCCCAGCGTACAATCCCAGTGCTAAAATTCAGGCCTGGTCAAGAGAACACCACAGTGCAGCCTACAGCAGAGATCAACCTGTCTGGTGTCGGTGTAAGATTGGCAGAGTAACATGGAGAAAGAGTCCGTGCTGAAAAAGACAGGAACACAGGATATTTCAGGTTAATTATTGTTCTGCATAATCATTCACGTAGGGAAAGCTGGGGATCTAACCCGTGTGACCACAGAAAGTGCTCCAGCTCACCTGTACTGTGAGTCAAGACTAGAGTGAACTGGAGCTCTGTGAACCACAGGTTGTTTTTTTTGACTCACTGGCAATTAGGAAATAAAAATTCATTTTGGTTTAATCCAAACAACATTTTTCAAAATATTTGGTAATCAAACAAATTTGAAATACTATTTTAATTCCAACCATTTTGAGGTGGGGGGGGCTAAAATTAAGTTAGACAGGGCTAGAGCCCACTCATATGAAGAAACTCACACAGGGGTCAGGAAAATCCAAAGTTCCTTCCTCTGAACCAGTCTATTTTTTTTCTGATGAAGAAACCAGGGTAAAAAGAGTGCCATGCGAGTCATCACTAAAAGAGGCAGGAGCCCATACTTGAAAAATGGGAGTGCTAGACAGAAGTGTATTTCTTCGGCTTTAAAAGGCCTGGTGCTAGTTACTGCTTGGGTAAATGCACTCCAAAAAAAGGGGGGGGAGGGCCTGGAATGTGTGCTGTGTATGCCCCTTACAGGTGACAAAGATGATTAATACGTGTAGACATTCCCTTGGCTTGAGAGGTGTCCCTAATACTATTGGATGTATGGCCCAGAGGCTCAGCTGATGTAGAATCAGAATTGGAAAGGACCTCAGAACGTCATCTAGTCCAACCCCCTGCTCAAAGCAAGACCAATCCCCAGATATTTGCCGCAGTTCCCTAAATGGCCCCCTCAAGGATTGAACTCACAACCTTGGGTTTAGCAGGCCAATGCTCAAACCATTGAGCTAGGCATCTGGCTGTACATAATTTATCAGTTCAGGTGCATTGTTAAATTGATTCTCAGCACACTGTTATTAGAATACCTTCCTGGACAGTGCAGTGCAAATGCATTAACTTGAAGGACTTTTTTTTTTTTTTTTTAATACTTTCCCTAAAAGTCAGGAAATTCCATTATTACAACATCCATAACCATGGAACTCAGCTACATTACACATACATGATACATATCCATTAAACAGCATTGGTCAGTAATGAGCGACTACTACATGGGCCCCCACTCTGCCTTCAGCTACATCTCTGCAACCCCCCATTGGCTTCACTAAAATAAACCATGATTGTTTGTATCTGAGAGCAGAATTTGACTTGCTATCATAAACGGAGAGTTAAGAGTTAATGGAACAGAAATACTTCATATCTCTTTTGCCTGTAAAGGGTTAACAAGATCAGTAAGCCAGGCTGTCACCTGACCAGAGGACCAATCAGGGGACAGGATACTTTCAAATCTTGAGGGAGGGCAGTTTGTGTGTGCGCTGTTAGTGTTTGGTTGTTGTTCTCTCTGGGGGCTCAGAGGGACTGGACGTGTAACCAGGTTTCTCTCCAATCTCTCTGATACAGGCTCTTATAAGTTTAAAATAGTGAGTACTGGATAGATAAGGTGAGCTAAGCTTATGTTTGTTTTCTTTATTTGCAAATGTGTATTTGGCTGGGAGGAGTTTCATTTGTACTTGTATACTTAGGCTGGGAGGGTATTCCCAGTGTCTATAGCTGAAAGACCCTGTACCTATTCCATTTTAAATGTACAAAGAAAGAAAAAAAAGTAAAAATTATCTTTAATTAAAAGCTTTTCTTGTTTAAGAACTTGATTGTCTTTTTTATTCTGGTGAGACCCCAGGGGACTGGGTCTTGATCCACCAGGAAATTGGTGGGGAGAAAGGAGGGAAGGGGAGAGAAAGGTTAATTTTCTCTCTGTGTTAGGATTACTTTCTCTCTCAGGGAGAGTCTGGGAGGGGGAGAGAGAAGGAGGGGGGAAGGTGAATTTTCCTCTCTGTTTTAAGATTCAAGAAGTTTGAATCACAGTGATCTTCCAGGGTAACCCAGGGAGGGGAAGCCTGGGAAAGGCAACTGTGAGGGAAAGGGTTTACTTTCCTTGTGTTAAGATCCAGAGGGACTGGGTCTTGGGGGTCCCCGGGCAAGGTTTTGGGGGGACCAGAGTGTACCAGGCACTGGAATTCCTGGTTGGTGGCAGCGCTACAAGCACTAAGCTGGTAATGGAGCTTAGAGGAATTCATGCTGGTACCCCATCTTTTGGACGCTAAGCGTCAGAGTGGGGAATTATACCATGTCACTTGCCATCTGCAAAAAGATCCCTTCAACATTGCTGTGGGAACCATGACCTACATTTTCAAGTTACTAGTGATTTTGGGGGTTGGCCCTCCAAACTGAGTGCTGCCCTCCGAAAAGCTGATCCCTTTAAGGTGTCTCCTGTCAAGCACCTAAGGTCAGAGACACCTAAAAATATTAGGAGTACTTGTGGCACCTTAGAGACTAACAAATTTATTTGAGCATAAGCTTTCATGGGCTACAGCCCACTTCATCGGATGCATAGACTGGAACATACAGCAAGAAGATATTTATACATACAGAGAACATGAAAAGGTGGAAGTAGCCGTACCAACTGTCAAAGGCCAATCAATTGAGATGATCTATCAGCAGGAGAAAAACTTTTGAAGTGATAATCGAGATGACCCACAGAAGGTGTGAGGATACTTAACATGGGGAAATAGAATCAATTAGTGTAATGGTCCAACCATTCCCAGTATCTATTCAAACCTAAGTTAATTGTATTTAATTTGCATATTAATTCAAGTTCAGCAGTCTCTGAGACACAGATCTTGGGAGACAGACCAGTCCTCACTTACAGACAGCCCCCCAACCCGAAGCAAATACTCACCAGCAACCGCACACCATTCAAAATAAACACTAACCCAGGAACTTATCCTCGCAATGAAGCCCGATGCCAACTCTGTCCACTCATCTATTCAAGGGACACCATCATAGGACCTAATGACATCAGCCACACCATCAGGGGCTCATTCAGCTGAACATCTACCAATGTGATATATACCATCATGTGCCAACAATGCCCCTCTGCCATATACATTGGCCAAACTGGACAGTCTCTATGCAAAAGAATAAATGGACACAAATCTGAGATCAGGAATCATAGCATTCAAAAACCAGTGGGCCCAGCCTCTCTAACCACTCAGTGAGACTTGAAGGTGGCAATTTTACAACAAAAAACTTCAAAAACAGACTCCAGAGAGAGACTGCTGAACTCGAATTAATATGCAAATTAGATACAATTAACTTAGGTTTGAACAGAGACTGGGAATGGTTGGGCCATTACACTAATTGATTCTATTTCCCCATGTTAAGTATCCTCACACTTGCTATGGGTCATCTCGATTATCACTTCAAAAGTTTTTTTTTCCTCCTGCTGATGATAGCTCATCTCAATTGATTGGCCTCTGACAGTTGGTATGGCTACCTCCACCTTTTCATGTTCTCTGTATGTATAAATATCTTCTTGCTGTATGTTCCAGTCTATGAATCTGATGATGTGGGCTGTAGCCCACAAAAGCTTATGCTCAAATAAATTTGTTAATCTCTAAAGTGCCACAAGTACTCCTGTTCTTTTTGCGGATACAGACTGACATGGCTGCTACTCTGAAACCTAAAAATATTAATTAATTTTGGAGATTTAGGGCCTTATCTTTAGAGTTTCCTGATTGCAGTGCTTATATTCTAAACCTGAACACTGCAATGAACAAGAACTGTGATGTGGCATTATGCAGTAGCTTTCAAGTATTGGTATATATTCTTGTCTACATGCATGCTGACAGCTTGAATTAGTTTTTACCTGTAACATGTGTGATGCTTACTGCTGGAATTTCATGGACCCAGATCAACACCGTGAGAGAAAACAAACCAGCAGCTATGAGGAAGACAAAGTAGTTTTACTGAAAAGTTAGTAAAATAGTTGAAGGATTGTATGTAGAACCATACATTTACACAGTGTTTCCTGAAGATTAAGACAAACGACTTGTGCCATAAAAACAGAAAACTCGAAAATTCTGCAAAGCCCTTTTATAAGGTCATTGTCAGAATAACGTGTGAGTGCAATATGTCAAAATGATAGCTATAATATGTATAATACTTGTGCATATACAAATTCATTGGCTAGGCAAACTTACAAACTAAGGTGAAAAGGGTGTTATATCTAAAACCACAATCCTGCAAAGACAGTTAGGCGTGTGCTTAGCTATATGAATGGAGTAATCCCACGGAAGCAAATAGGAGCATTTGCAGAGTGTAAAATTAAGCGGGTTGATCCCGGTGCGGTTCATTGCAGGATTGGTGCACCTTGGTCCTGCCTCTCCTCTGCCTATGCATACAATAGCTGAGTCTCCCTTGGTCTAATTTCCGCTGTTGGGTTTGATGAGGGATAGTATCAGTGAGGCAGGTGGTATTGATGACCTCTTCTGGCCTTAAACCAATGTTTCCCAAACTGTGGGTCACAACCCCACATGGATCATACTATGAGAAAATGGGGTTGCAGTTGTGCAGAGGATACCACGCAGCATGATCGCTCATGTACAGTGCATGCGAGGTCACAATGCACGGAAGGTGTGATTTTGCTCTACAAAATGGCATCCTCCATGATGTCTGGGGTCCTGGGAGGAAATAATTAATTAAAATGGGGTCATGCTGGCAAAAAGTTCGGGAACTCCTGCCTTAAACTCTATGATTAAGACCTAAATAATCCTTCACTCTACATTCCTCCCTCAAAACTAATAAAAAAATAACCCTATTTCCAGACTCATCAGGATGAAACACATTTGGCATGGCTAGGCCAAGATGCTTTGGATATTGTATGAGGCAAGGAAGAGAGAAATTTCAGACGGAATCGCCAGCTTGCTTCTGCAATGCCCGTCTCTTCAGATTAACGAGTAAAATTTGCCCCGAGCTTTAAAAAAGTAAGCTCTACTGTGGACTAAGATGTGGTATGTGAAATTTCAAAGAGATGTTTGATTTTGGAGATATTAGGCTAGGGAAGTATGCGTGCATATAAAGACTTTTCCTATAACAGGAATCTAATGCCAACCTTAACCACAGAGAGATGACATTTCTCCATAACACAATAACAAGCTGTTTGCATATTTAAAATACCATATTATGCAAAGTGTAATTTCTTATTTGTTTTAATGCTTGCACAACAGTTTATTTTTCTCTTTAAAATCTGGAATTTTAGCCAGTCCTCAGCCTGATTGCAGAGGCCACACTGAGCCTACCATTTTAACTGTGTGCACAAGTGCACTTCTTTGACCCTTACGGTCACATGACTAACACCCAGTTAGAAACCTAACCATGTGGCTCACTGATGCAATCAAATAGACAGATTTTAGGGGCAAAACTCTGCCCTGAAATATTCACAAAAAAACTTTGCAGCAAATAAATATGCCTGAAGTTTTGTACCATCCACTTTTTTTAAAAAGAGTTGCAACACTCATTTCCTACTTTCAAAGCACTTCACTTTTTAACCTTTGGGCCAAATCCTGCAAACACTTGCATACATAAATATATACTTAATTTTATTCACATAAATCAAAGTGCTTAAATGTTTGCAGCCATTCTTAAATATGAAGTGCAGGTGCAAGGGTTGCAGTTTTACTAAATCCTGCAAGCACTTCTTTACATGCTTAACTTTATGCATGCACAAAATGCCAGCTACATGTGCAGGATCTGGCCATAAAGTTCCACAGAGAAGTATTTGGGGGGGGGGGAAATCAGAAAATGAGAAGACTGCCAGAGGATGTTGTAATTATTATATATGAACGAACGTGTAGATGGCTTAGACCAGTGGTCCCCAACCTTTTTGTGGCCAGTAGCACGTTCATGTTTTCAGAAGACTGTGGCGGGTGCCAACAATTTTTCAAGGCTTATTTTGTATTTGTACATCATATTTAATATTCTTCCCACTCTGGGTTGAAATAATATGTACGTTGTCTCTTATTTGAACCACTCATTTTGGAGCAAAATGTTAAAAAAATAATAAATTGCAAAGCACAAGAAAACAGCAGTATCAGTGCAAGAAGAATATTCACATACAGGGCCAGCTCCAGGCACCAGTGAAGCAAGCAGGTGTCTGTGTCAGCACACGCAACGGGGCAGCATTTGGACCATTCTGCAGAGGCAGAGCGTTTTTTGTTTTTTTTTTTTTGGTGGGGGGGGAGGTTGGCAGCAGTTCTGGGCAGTGCAGAGAGAAGCCTGAGAGAAGCTGCACAGCTTGCAACCCCGGAGTAATCTGTCCCCAGCAGGCGGGGGGCCCTGGCATCTCTCCCCTGCTGGGCACGAGGTGGGCCCTGCGCCTGCCAGGGACAGAGAACACTGGCGCCTGCAGCCCTGGAGTTCTATGTGCCCGGCAGGAGCGGGGTCATGGCTTCTCTGTGCCCGGCAGGTGCGGGGCCGCAGCTTCTCTTCTTGAAGCCAGAGAGAAGCCGCGGCCCCGCGCCTGCCGGGGACAGAGAGCACCGGCGCCTGCAGCCCTGGAGTTCTCTGTCCCTGGCAGGCGCGGGGCCAGAAGAAGCTGCAGATCTGGCCTGCTGGGGACAGAGAGCACCGGCGCCCGCAGCCCTGGAGTTCTCTGTCCCCAGCAATCACAGGGCCGTGGCTTCTTTCCCTTGCTGAGCACCAGGCGGGTGCACATAAATGCCTCGGCGGGCACCACGGCGCCTGCGGGCACCGTGTTGGAGACCATTGGCTTAGACACTTTAGAATGTGCCAAGTTTATCTCTAGTATAAACTCTGTTGAAATTAATGGAGGATGAATTCACCATAGATTTAACATGAATATCTTTACTGTGGCATATTACATGCTTAAGTGTCAGCAGTTTTTAATAAAAGACAAATAATTCTGACAGATGCCCAATAGCTTCAAGACATGCCTGCACAGGTGAGGAGTAGCCGCTAGCAGAACTCATTTTTAGAGTACACCACATGATTTATTTGCTGTGTAATTGGCACACACCCAACCTGCAGGATGCAAAGATGCCTTCCATTCTGAAACCTGCTTATTTCCAGTGTGATATGTGAGGAGTTCTGTGCTGCTCCCAGCTTCCTAGATGATCCTGAAGGCGTTAACAGGCACTCCAGTTAAAAGACAGGAAACAAAGGGTAGGAATAAATGGTGAGAATAAAGAGAGGTAAATAGTGGTGTCCCCCAGGGGTCTGTACTGGGACCAGTGCTGTTCAACATATTCATAAATTATCTGGAAAATGAGGTAAACAGTGAGGTGGCAAAATTTGGAGGTGATACAAAATTACTCAAGATAGTTAAGTCCAAAGCTGATTGCAAAGAGTTACAAAGGAATCTCACAAAACTGGGTGACGGGGCAACACAACGGCAGGTGAAATTCAAGGTTGATAAATGCAAAATAATGCACATAGCAAAACATAATCCCAACTACATACAAAATGATGGGGTCTAAATTATCTATTATCCATCAAGAAAGATTTTTGAGTCGTGGATAATTCTCTTAAAACATCTGCTCAATATGAAGTGGCAGTCAAAAAAGCTAACAGAATATTGGGAATCATTGGGAAAGAGAGAGATAATTTGACAGAAAAATATCAAATTGCCTGTATATAAATCCATGGCATGCTTGCATATTGAATACTGCATGCAGAATTGATCACCCCAGCTCAATAAAAAGATATATTGGAATTGGAAAATGTACAGAGAAGGGCAACAGAAATGATTAGGGGTATGGAACACCTTCTGTATGAGCTGAGATTAAAAAAACTGGGACGTTTCAACTTGGACAAGAGATGACTAAGGGGGTATATGATAGAGGTCCATAAAATCATGAATTGTGTGGAGAAATTAAATAAGGAAGTGTTATTTATTCCTTCACATAACACAAGAATGAGGGGTCACTCAATGAAATTAATAGGCAGCACATTTAAAACAAACAAAAGAAAGTATTTCTTTACAGTCAGCCTGTGGAACGCTTTGCCAGAGGATGTTGTGAAGGCCAAAACTATAAAAGGGTTCCAATAAGAACTAGATAAATTCATGGAAAATATATCCATCAATGGCTATATTAGGCAGGGAGGGACAGTGATGCAACACCATGTTCTGCGTGTCCCTAACTTGTTTGCCAGAAGCTGAGAAGGGCGATATGGGATGGATCACTTGATGATTGCCTATTCTGTTCATTCCCTTTGAAGCGACTGGTATTGGCCACGATTGGAAGACAGGATACGAGAGTAGATGGATGATTGATTTTACCCAGTGTGGCCATTCTGATGTTCTTACACAGAACCCAGATGTATTTGCCCCCTGCTGTAACCCCACTAGACCAGACATGGTGGGCAAACTTTTTGGCCTGAGGGCCACATCGGGGTTTCAAAACTGCATAGAGGGCTGGGTAGGGAAGGCTGCACCTCCCCAAACAGCCTGGCCTCCGCCCCCTCCCACTTCCCACTGCCTGACTGCCCCCCTCAGAATTCCTGATCCATCCAACCACCCCTGCTCCTTGTCCCCTAACTGCCCCCTTCCAGGACCCCCCACCCCTAACTGCCCCCCTGGAACTCCACCCGCATTCAAACCCCCCGCTCCCTGTCCGCCCCGACCCCTATCACACCCCCTCCTCCTGACAGGCCCCCTGGGACTCCCACACCTGTCCAACCCCCCCGCTCCCTGTCCCTTGACTGGCCCCCAGGACCTCCTACCCCTTATCCAACCCCTCCCCCCCCAGCTCCTCACCCCCTTACCATGTCACTCAGAGCAGCATGTCTGGCAGCTGCGCTGCCTGCCTGGAGCCAGCCAGCTGCCTGGCAGGAGCTCGCAGCCGCCCAGAGCACTGGCAGCATGGTGAGCTGAGACTGCTGGAACGGGGGACAGCAGGGGAGGGGCCGGGGGCTAGCCTCCCCAGCCAGGAGCTCAAGAGCCGGGCAGGACGGTCTCATGGGCCGGATGTGGCCCGCGGTCCATAGTTTGCCCACCACTGCACTAGACCCCAGCTCCCCTCCCAGAGCTGAGCTCGAACTCAGGAGTTCTGATAGGGTCTCTCTTGCTGCAATTAGTAACAAAGTAAGAATACACATTAACATTTTAAACCTAGCCAGTGTCCCTTAAGTGACTTGCCACAAGATAGCAAAACATGTTAGAATTAGAGCTGAGTGGGTCTAATATTCATTTAGTTTTCTTTCTTTTGTATGGGAATTAGATGCAGTGTTCCTGCCAGCTAATTGCTAAATTATCTGCCAAAAAAACTACTTTTCAAGTGCCTAAGTAGCCCCTGGAAAACAGTTAAAGTTGTTCCCCTCCCCCGATCTGAAATGACTCATTTCCTCCCTAACTATGAGACTGTCACGGCCTCAGGCAGGTTTTGCTTCACAGCTACTTCTCACCGCGGAGGTCACCGCAGACGCTGTGCGCCCCCGCACCTGCGATGGCTCAGCCCAGCAGCGGTTTGAGAGCGCCAGCGATCAGCCCTGCCCAGCCCCACGCTGACCAGGGGAGAATCGCAGCCAGCCCCGCCCCGGAGCCCGGCACACCCAGCGAGCCAGGCACGGCTAGGAGCGGAGCAGGGTGTGGGGGTGTCACCTGAGCTCCAAAACGCTCCATGCTGCCTGAGTCAGCTCCCCTGCTACCGCACAGCGCGATCAACTGATCCACAGCTCGCACCTCCCAGCTGCAGCCCCCACGAACTTCCTCCAGCCCGGAGCCGAGCCGAGCCTGGCCTGCTCCGCCCGAGAGCCAAGCCGCGCTACCGGCTCGTCTGAGGAATCAGTGAAGTAAACAATGGCTTATTGTCTCACTTTGGGAAGGAGGCGGGCCGGTGCCAGTTGTCCGCCAGGACGTTTCTTGCATCTTCCTCTAGTGTGAATTGTTAGACCGGGGTAACCCTAACATCAACTATAGAATCACAACATTCCTCTCACACATTAAAGCTTTTTTTGGGGAGGGGGGCGGAACCGACACAAAATGCATTTATGGAAAGATTGCAATTTACATTTGCTTAGCTAGAGCCCAAGGCTTTGTTCCCAGCTTTGTCTCACACTTTTTACATGGTCCCTGGCAGGTCATCTAATCTCTAGCTAAAATTTTCACACTAGAAGATGACTGAGTCAGGTCACAAAATAAGTAGCCTTGTTTTTAGGAGGTGCTAAGCACATGCAGCTCCACTGAAGTTAACTTTAAGACCAAAATAATCATTTTTCCATGCCCAATGTGAAATTTCTCGATACTTTAAATGACTGCTTCTTGGAGCAGCTGGTACTGGAACCCACAAGTGGGGAGGCAACTCTCAAATTTAGTCCTGAGTGGAGTGCAGGATCTGGTGCAAGAGGTAACTATAACAGGACTGCTTGGAAATAGTGACCATAATATAACAACATTTAACATCCCTGTGGTGGGAAGAACATCTCAACAGCCCAGCACTGTGGCATTTAATTTCAAAAAGGAGAACTATGTAAAATGAGAGGATTAGTTAAACAGAAACTAAAAGGTACAGTGACTAAAGTGAAATCCGTGCAAGCTCCATGGATGCTTTTTAAAGACACAATAATAGAGGCTTAACTTAAATGTATACCCCAAATTAAGAGAAACAGTAAAAACTAAAAAAGAGCCACCGTGGCTTAACAACAATGTAAAAGAAGCAGTGAGAAATAAAAAGGCATCTTTTAAAAAGTGTAAGTCAAATCCTAGTGAGGTAAATAGAAATGAGCATAAACACTGCCAAATTAAATGTAAAAATATAGTAAGAAAAGCCAAAGAGGAGTTTGAACAATGGCTAGGCAAAAACTCAAAAGGTAATAACAAAATGTTTTTAAGTACGTCAGAAGCAGGAAGCATGCTAAACAAGCAGTGGGGCCACTGGATGATTGAGATACAAAAGGAATGCTTAAGATGATAAAGTCATTGCAGAGAAACTAAATGGATTCTTTGCTTCAGTCTTCATGGCTGAGGATGTTAGGGAGATTCTCAAACTGGAGCCAGCTTTTGCAGGTGAGAAATCTGAGGAACTGTGACAGATCGAAGTGTCACTAGAGGAGGTTTTGGAATTAATTGATAAACTTAACATTAACAAGTCACCAGGACCGGATGGCATTCACCAAAGGTTCTGAAAGAACTCAAAGGTGAAGTTGTGGAACTATTAACTAGGGTCCTTTAAAATTGATGTCTGTACGCAAAGGCTGGAAAATAGCTAATGTAACGCCAATATTTAAAAAGGGCTCTAGAGGTGATCCTGGCAATTACAGACCAGTAAGTCTAATGTGAGTACCAGGCAAACTAGTTGAAACAATAGTAAAGAATAAAATTGTCAGACACCTAGAAGAACATAAATTATTGGGCAAAAGTCAACATGGTTTCTGTAAAGGGAAATCGTGTCTTACTAATCTATTGGAGTTCTTTGAAGGGGTCAACAAACATGTGGACAAAGAGGATCCAGTGGACATAGTGTACTTGGATTTCCAGAAAGCCTTTGACAAGGTCCCTCACCAATTAAGTTGTCATGGGATAAGAGGGAAGGTCCTTTCATGGATTGAGAACTGGTTAAAAGACAGGGAACAAAGGGTAGGAATTAATGGTAAATTCTCAGAATGGAGAGGGGTAACTAGTGGTGTTCCCCAAGGGTCAGTCCTAGGACCAATCCTAATCAGCTTATTCATAAATGACCTGTAGAAAGGGGTAAAAAGTGAGGTGGCCAAGTTTGCAGATGATACTAAACTGCTCAAGATAGTTAGGACCAAAGCAGACTGTGAAGAACTTCAAAAAGGTCTCACAAAACTAAGTGATTGGGCAACAAAATGGCAAATGACATTTAATGTGGATAAATGTAAAGTAATGCACATTGGAAAAAATAACCCCAATTTTACAACACACACACACACACACACACACACACACACACACACACACACACACACACACACACACACACACAAAATGATGGTGGCTAAATTTAGCTACAACAAATCAGGAAAGAGATCTTGGAGTCATCGTGGATAGTTCTCTGAAGATGTCCACACAGTGTGCAGAGGTGGTCAAAAAAGCAAACAGGATGTTAGGAATCATTAAAAAGAGGATAGAGAATAAGATGGAGTATATCTTATTGCCCTTATATAAATCAATGGTACGCCCACATCTTGAATACTGCGTACAGATGTGGTCTCCTACTCTCAAAAAAGATATACTGGCACTAGAAAAGGTTCAGAGAAGGGCAACTAAAATGATTAGGGGTTTGGAATGGGTCCCATATGAGGAAAGATTAAAGAGGTTAGGACTTTTCAGCTTGGAATAGAGGAGACTAAGGGGAGATATGATAGAGGTATATAAAATCATGAGTAATGTGGAGAAAGTAGATAAGGAAAAGTTATTTACTTGTTCCCATAATACAAGAACTAGGGGCCACTAATTGAAATTAATGGGCAGCAGATTTAAAACAAATAAAAGGAAGTTCTTCTTCACATAGAACACAGTCAATCTGTGGAACTCCTTACCTGAGGAGGTTGTGAAGGCTAGGATTATAACAGGGTGCAAAAGAAAACTGGATAAATTCATGGGAGGTTAAGTCCATTAATGGCTATTAGCCAGGATGAGTAAGAAATGGTGTCCCTAGCTTCTCTTTGTCAGAGGGTGGAGAAGGATGGCAGGAAAGAGATCACTTGATCATTACCTGCTAGGTTCATTCCCTCTGGGGCATCTGGCACTGGCCACTGCTGGTAGACAGGATACTGGGCTAAATGGACCTTTGGTCTGACCCAGTATGGCCGTTCTTATGCTGTATTTTAATTTTGAGCTCAGTCTGCCACTAAATTAGGAGAGGTTCTTAAAAGGGAAAAAAAAATCTTAGTTGCAAAATTAAGTTAAAATATTTTTGAACAATTTTACAGGCACTTTTGCAACCTTTAAAAAAGGCACAATAAATTAGGTTAATAGCTAACACTGTACTGACAATGAAAACTCTTTTTTTAAAAAGTGTATAGGTGAGGTTAAGTACAAGTTTAAATAAACACTAAAGGAAATCATTAATTGTATTGATTCACGGGACAATAATATCAGAAGCAAATACTGGAAGGAAGAAGTGATAAAATATTTTCTTTATTTAGATTTAAATCTACCAATCCAAAGCTCTAGGCACCCTTACATAATTAATTACACAATAAATACTATTGAGTCTCAGCAGCATTAAAATCAGTTCCAGGGAAACTTGGCCAGCTGGCCACCTGTGGTGTTTAGATGTGCTTGTAATTACTAGAGCTGGGAGCACTGGCTATTGGGAGTCTGAAAGGACAGGAAACCGGAAGGAGAGGGGAGGAGCTGAGGAGACTGATGTAGAGTTACACAGGGTTCAGCAGCTTGGTACAGAGTTTTCCACGATAAAAATAAAGTCCTGTTGAACTTGTTAGTACCTTGCTTGGCTGATACAACACCACCTCTCCATATTGTTTCCAGAGCCCTTATCAGAGAGATATCTTTTGCAGCATGCCTAGGAAGTTACCAGAGGTGGGCTATTTTGGACCAAGAGGAGCAGGTTCTAGAGCCTTCACAGAGAATGTCCTGACAACTGCCCCGCCTCTTTTATAATGAGGAGGACCTAGCCTGAATGCCCCTACTGACTGCAGCTCCGGCAGCATGGCACGGCACGGAAAAAGCAGCAATCCCTCAAGCAGGCCAGCACCAAGCCAGTCAGGCCTTTGTAGGTCATAACCAGCACTCTAAACTCCACCCAGAGACCAAGAGGCAGTCAGTGCCACTCTCCTGCTGACATAGCTAATGCCACTGGTTGAGGATAGTTAATTATGTCGATGGCAGAGAGTGGCTACATGGGCTATCTTACAGTGGTGCAGCTGCAGCGGTACAGCTGTGCTGCTGTTAAGTCTCTAGTGTAGACATAGCCTCAGTCTCCAACTGGTTTTAAAGTGTAGCCGCCTGCGGAGTGTGCTGCAGTAGTCTAATCCTGAGATGACAAAAGCCTGGATAAGAGTAGCAAGGTCTGCATCCAAAAGGCAAGGTCACAGCCTCCTACCCTGTGATGTACCTGGTTTATAAAAACCCCATAAAAACAAAAAACCTGACATTGACTGGGTTACCACTGTCACATGATCAAACAGTAGTTAGGGGTCTACAAATCATCCCTAAATAGTAAATTCTAGATAGACGTATTCCCCCAGAAGGGCTGATACTACCTCTTCCACCTCCCCCAGCTACTTCTCCCAACCCTCCATCACTGCTTTCTTCTCTCGGTTTGACCCTCATCCATGCTCAGCTAGATACCAGCTGAAGTGAGGGGAACTCACTGCTATGGGATATCATTAAGGCCAGGACTCATCTTAGCAGGATTAATTTAGGTTTGGATATTTATATGCAGAACAGATACATCCAGCATTATAATAGTGAGGATTGAACACACAAATGTTGAAATGGCTCATTCTTCAAACCTTCCTTGACACTCAAGACTTAATTCTTCAGAGTGTATGTTAATCCAACAACTGAGAATTCAGAGACCTTCTTGGGATAGATTTAATGGAATCTGTCATGCCCCAATGATTTAAGAATAGTTATGTTAAGTGAAATAGAGTGTGATTCTAAATGTATGTTTGACTGAGTAATAAAAGGTTGAAGAGCCAGCCTAATAAATAACTATCCAGGAACATTCGGCCAAAGAATGCGCAGGATGGAGATAATCTGATGTCCCCATAGGGCACCCCCAACTGCCCCAAGGACGGAGGGGCCAAAGAACAAGATAACAACAAGCTGTCACTGCTGTGCCATCTGCATGATGGACTGTCATTTTAAACATGAGAACAGTGATTAATTGTCACTTCAAATTGAAAACAGCATGACAAAGCAAATCCTATGGATTTAGATGAATTCCTATAAAAACAGACCCTAAAGACTGAGAACTTTGAGTGTGGTTCTGCAACCACTCTCCAGGAGCATCAGATGCGCATCTGACAAGATTCAGCTCCATCCTCATGTCCAGGCCACCTGGCCAGTGGCTTGGCACGAGCAACTCTAAGACTGGTAACAGGAGAAAAAGGGAAGAGGTGTTGCCTTATATATTAAAAATGTACACACTTGGACTGAGGTGGAGATGGATATAGGAGACGGAAGTGTTGAGAGT
Source organism: Gopherus evgoodei (assembly GCF_007399415.2). Lineage (NCBI taxonomy): Eukaryota > Metazoa > Chordata > Testudines > Testudinidae > Gopherus > Gopherus evgoodei. Next base: position 67,587,128 of record NC_044330.1, on the reverse strand, counting down.
CTCTGCGTTAGGATAAAAGGGGTAAAAACAAAGGTGATGTCGTGCTAGTAGTCTACTACAGGCCACCTAACCAGGTGGAAGAGGTGGATGAGGCTTTTTTTAAACAACTAACAAAATCATCCAAAGCCCAAGATTTTGTGGTGATGGGGGACTTCAACTATCCAGATATATGTTGGGAAAATAACACCATGAGGCACAGACTATCCAATAAGTTCCTGGACTGCATTGCAGACAACTTTTTATTTCAGAAGGTTGAAAAAGCTACTGGGGAGAAGCTGTTCTAGACTTGATTTTAACAAATAGGGAGGAACTTGTTGAGAATTTGAAAGTAGAAGGAAGCTTAGGTGAAAGTAATCATGAAATCATAGAGTTTGCAATTCTAAGGAAGGGTAGAAGGGAGTACAGCAAAATAGAGACAATGGATTTCAGGAAGGTGGATTTTGGTAAACTCAGAGAGCTGATAGGTAAGGTTCCATGGGAATCAAGACTGAGGGGAAAAACAACTGAGGAGAGTTGGCAGTTTTTCAAAGGGACGCTATTAAGGGCCCAAAAGCAAGCTATTCCGATGGGTAGGAAAGATAGAAAATGTGGCAAAAGACCACCTTGGCTTAACCACGAGATCTTACCTGACCTACAAAATAAAAAGGAGTCATAAAAAATGGAAACTAGGTCAGATTACAAAGGATGAGTATAAGCAGACAACACAGGAATGCAGGGGCAAGATTAGAAAGGCAAAGGCATAAAATGAGCTCAAACTAACTATGGGAATAAAGGGAAACAAGAAGACTTTTTATCAATACATTAGAAGCAAGAGGAAGACCACAGACAGGGTAGGCCCACTTCTCAGTGAGGAGGGAGAAACAGTAACAGAAAACTTTGAAATGGTAGAGATGCTTAAAGACTTCTTTGTTTCAGTCTTCACTGAGAAGTCTGAAGGAATGTCTAACAGTGAATGCTTATGGGAAGGGGGTAGGTTTAGAAGATAAAATAAAAAAAGAGCAAGTTAAAAATCACTTAGAAAAGTTAGATGCCTGCAAGTCACCAGGGCCTGATGAAATGTATCCTAGAATACTCAAGGAGTTAATAGAGGAGATATCTGAGCCTCTAGCTATTGTCTTTGGAAAGTCATGGGAGATGGGAGAAGTTCCAGAAAACTGGAAAAGGGCAAATATAGTGCCCATCTATAAAAAGAGAAATAAAAACAACCCAGGAAACTACAGACCAGTTAGTTTAACTTCTGTGCCAGGGAAGATAATGGAGCAAGTAATTAAAGAAATCATCTGCAAACACTTGGAAGGTGGTAAGGTGATAGAGAATAGCCAGTATGGATTTGTAAAGAACAAATCGTGTCAAACCAATCTGATAGCTTTCTTTGATAGGATAACGAGTCTTGTGGATAAGGGAGAAGCGGTGGATGTGGTATACCTAGACTTTAGTAAGGCATTTGATACGGTCTAGCACGATATCCTTATCGATAAACTAGGCAAATACAATTTAGATGGGGCTACTATAAGGTGGATGCATAACTGGCTGGATAACCATACTCAGAGAGTAGGTATTAATGGCTCCCAATCCTGCTGGAAAGGTATAACAAGTGGGGTTCTGCAGGGGTCTGTTTTGGGACCGGCTCTGTTCAATATCTTCATCAACGATTTAGATGTTGGCATAGAAAGTACTCTTATTAAGTTTGCAGACGATACCAAACTGGGAGGGACTGCAACTGCTTTGGAGGACAGGGTCAAAATTCAAAATGATCTGGACAAATTGGAGAAATGGTCTGAGGTAAACAGGATGAAGTTCAATAAAGACAAATGCAAAGTGCTCCACTTAGGTAGGAACAATCAGTTTCACACATACAGAATGGGAAGAGACTGTCTAGGAAGGAGTATGGCAGAAAGATCTAGGGGTCATAGTAGACCACAAGCTAAATATGAGTCAACAGTGTGATACTGTTGCAAAAAAAGCAAACGTGATTCTGGGATGCATTAACAGGTGTGTTGTAAACAAGACACAAGTCATCATTCTTCCGCTTTACTCTGCGCTGGTTAGGCCTCAACTGGAGTATTGTGTCCAGTTCTGGGCACCGCATTTCAAGAAAGATGTGGAGAAACTGGAGAGGGTCCAGAGAAGAGCAACAAGAATGATTAAAGGTCTTGAGAACATGACCTATGAAGGAAGGCTGAAAGAATTGGGTTTATTTAGTTTCGAAAAAGAGAAGACTGAGAGGGGACATGATAGCAGTTTTCAGGTATCTAAAAGGGTGTCATCAGGAGGAGGGAGAAAACTTGCTCACCTTAGCCTCTAATGATAGAACAAGAAGCAATGGGCTTAAACTGCAGCAAGGGAGATTTAGGTTGGACATCAGGAAAAAGTTCCTAACTGTCAGGGTAGTTAAACACTGGAATAAATTGCCTAGGGAGGTAGTGGAATCTCCATCTCTGGAGATATTTAAGAGTAGGTTAGATAAATGTCTATCAGGGATGGTCTAGACAATATTTGGTCCTGGCGTGAGGGCAGGGGACTGGACTCGATGACCTCTCGAGGTCCCTTCCAGTCCTAGAGTCTATGAATCTATAAACTATAACCACCACCTTGCAGAACCTGTGTGTGTATAAATAAGTGTGAATGAATGTGAAATTGAATGAAATGTTATGTTATAGCTATAACTGACTGCTTACTAGAGCTCTTTCCAGATTCACAATAAATGTGGCATTTTGTCTTATCCCCTTTAATAACATCCTGCTAGTTTTTATTTTATTAGTATAACAAGAAGCAGGATTGAAGATAAGAGGAGGGGTTTCCAGGCCTTTTATATTCTCTGCCCAAAGGACACCCCTTTGTTCTTCTTAGGGAAAAATCACAGCAACAAGACGGAGTCTGGAGTCACATGTCTATGCAAGACTCAGTTTGCAGTCAGACACCATTTTTTACGTTAGTTTGAACGATCCCAGGAAAGCTCAGATGCGGATTGGCGTCTCCGAAAGTCCATCATCAGTTAAATGTTTCTTGATTGTGCACTTAATCTTCAAATTCCTTTCTCAAGAAGCTGATCAAATGTTTCACTGAGGCTACTTAGAATCCAAACACATTGAGATACAAGTACACAGCCAATATTCATAACTTCAGCTATAAAAATGATACACACAGATTGCATAATCATAACCAGCAAATCATAACCTCTTTATAGACACCTCACCCAACAACCTTTGTACAATATTTGCTGCAAATATATAACAGTGGATGATCTACATGGTCACACTTTATGTCAATAACATCACAGAGAGTTCAGAGACTTCCTTAGGAACGGATTGGCCCATAATTGATTACTGCATGGTTTCTTGCATCTTTCTGTGAAACATCTAGTGCTGCTCACCATACAGTGCTTCATTAATTATTCCAGAAATTGACTAGGACATCACACAAGACATTCAAGGAAGTTCTGTTGCAAGCTCCTTTCCCCAAAAGATGCTTCTGACAAAAATCTGAATTTAAAACACAACATACTCATGAGCTGGATTTAAAAATGAAGACACCTGGAGAGAGTGAAAGATTGCAAGAAAATGGATGATTGCACATGTTAGAGTTAAATGAAATGATGTAAGAAAACCTAACTCCCAGTTTTAATTAGTTAAAAACCTGCTTACCAGTGACAACACAGGCAATCATATATATTCCAACTGGGAGCAGCATCCATATTCTCTTTTTGTATTGTGCAAACAGATGTTTTAAAAAGTGTTTCAGATTAAGCAATAGATTTTACTTAAAAATGTGAGATGTATAATATTAGACCATTTTTGTAACACTCTCGGCCAAGCCAGGAAAGATATCTAGTGGCTTCTGGAGGGGACGGAATGCACTCAACTGTCATTACAGTTTGACCTTAGATAAGTAAGAAATTCTCACCACAAATCTTTAAGTATCTCTGGGCAAATAGATAGAAACAGACCCAATGCATTCCTTACAAAGATTATAAGTGATTCATAGGCTTAAGTTAATCGCACAAAACTGAAAACATCTGCCTTGCCCCTTCCTCGAGGCCTCTCCCCTTCTCACTACACCCCCCATCCCTCACTCTCCCCTATCCTCACTCATTTTCACCAGGCTGGGGCAGAGGGTTGGAGTGTAGGAGATGGGTGAGGGCTCCAGCTGGGGTTGCAGGCTCTGGGGTGGGGCCAGGGATGTATGTAACATTATACACGTAAATCAGGTCCTTATAAAAAGTCAAGTAGTGTAAAATGTATTTTTGGAAAATTTTATGCAAAGTTCAATAATTTAGTTGTAAACTGGGACCAAAAGTCCATTGACAGATGTCTATAGCATCCCCCAAGAAACCAAGGGATTCAGCACATGAATTTAAAACCAGAAGAGGAGGAAACTGTTCATAGTCAACAGGGCTACACCAACCCAGCATACAATAATGCAAGATTAACATTAACAGCACAGAGTGAGACCACCATCACACCAGGACACTATTTTCATGATTCATTTTAGCATAACGTCAGCATTACACCAAGGAAGTAGCACTAGCAGCACAATGAGATAAATACAGCCACATGTGCATGCAGAAAATTCACAGTACAAGCACGCTGGGATCCGCACAGCAGGATAATAGTGTCAGTTTAGTTCTCAGTCTGAGTCCATCCCCACTAAACTAAGTCCAAAGTTTCAGCTAAACACAAGGGTACCTGTAGATAGTTGTGCCAGTGTAGATCCTGCTGTTAGTACAATAGGAGGAATTGAATGTCAGGGCACTAATTCCCAAACCCAGTGCAAGGCAATATGGGATCCAGGCACCTGGTCCATAGAACCAGAATTTGTACTCACAGGAGACTGGGATGAAGTTAGAGAAGTTACAGAAGGCAATGCCCAAGAAACAAGGCATTGACCAAATGGCTGGGTGGATGTTAAACAACCATCACCACCCATTGTGTGCAGCAAGTGAATGACAATTAGTAACTTAATGACCACCATCACCAGATAATTACTCAACCCTGGGACTCAGCAATGCCTCCCCCTCCTCCTAACATGATCACAAGCCCTTCCCTTAGGAGACAATTCAGGTTTCCCCTGATAGGAAAGGGAAAATCAGGCTACCTTTCCCTGCCCCCCAACATGGTGCCTGGACTTGTGTTTGCCAGAGCACATGGACTAAACTAAACACATACTACAACAGCAGATAGTTCGCTCCAGCCTTCCCTTGGGAGACAATTCCATTCACACCCCCAAGGCAGAGATTGTACTGTTATGAAGATCTCCCCTGATAGTTTTCCTCTCTGACTCCTACCCCCAACCCCTATCCCTTCCCCACTGCCCCTTCCCTTCCACCCCTCACTCCCTAATCAGGCAGTCACCCAGATGCCAGGGAGGGGGAACCAAGCACACTACATGACCACTGTCTCTGAGAGGCAGGCATCTGCCTGGGCAGGGAGGGCAAGCAGGGACACCACACTCCACAGGAAATGCGCCTCCCACCCAACCAATGCCTGTCCTGGTCCAGCAGCCCGGGTGCAGGGGATGCTTTTGGAGATGCCTCTGGCTGAGCTCCCTGCCCCCCACCATGCAGGTGGCCATCCCACCAGCAGCCAGGTGCTGGCTCTCACAGCCACCTGGAGAGTTTCCAGTCTCCCCCAGCCACCCTCACTACAAGAAAGACCCCCTTTGAAATACACTTACCAGCTGCTGCTACTGGCTGCCTTTAGCTGGGCGAGAGATTAGGAGATGCTGCTGCAGAGTCAGAGAAAGCACACCTGCCGCAGTGCCACAAGAAGCAGGTAGGAGAAGGAGGCGGGGTCTCTCAGCTGCTCAGCCCCTTGCTCCAGGAGCAGTTCCCCTCGCAGATTGGCTGGTGGTCAAAAACCAGCTAAACAGTGAGCACTCGCACTCCCCTCACTAGCTACTCCCCGCCCCTGCCAAACAACTGATGGCTCGTGGGCCTCCATGGGACCCATAAACAGTTGACTGGTGGGGAGGTGCCTGCCCCTGCCCCCTATAGGGGCATGTCCTGACCAACCCCCTTCTATCCCAAGGCCCCAGCCTCTCCTCCTCCCCAGGAGCCCAGCTTGCTGGAGCTCAGTTCTTTCTGAGGCAGGGAAGGGGTAGGGTTTATGCAGCACACTAGGGGAAGCCAGCAAATCCTGCCTGCAGGAGCCCAGCTTGCTGGAGCTCAGTTCTTCCCCTCCCCTCCCTGCCATGGGATCAGCTGTCTCCCTACTGGTGGGAGATACAGCTGATTGGCGGGGGCGGGGTATGCAGCAAGCTGGGGGAAGCCGGGCATGCCGAGCTTCAGAGCAGAGCATGGGCCTCGCCCCTGGTGCCATGGTAACCCCACCTAAGGCATGGCTTTTTTGAAAATGTGCTGAGGGGAAGCAGCTGCTTCCCCTGCACCCCACTTGCTACGCTACTGCTCCTCCATTGCCTTTTTACATATTACCTATCACAGGGATCAGCAATTTTTGGCACGTGGCCTGTCAGGTAAAGCCCCTGGCAGGCTGGGCCGGTTTGTTTATCTGCCGCATCTACAGGTTCGGCCAACTGCAGTTCCCACTGGCTGCAGTTCGCCATCCCAGGCCAATGGGGGCTGCAGGAAGGATGGACCAGCACATACCTCAGCCTATGCTGCTTCTCGGAGCCCCCGTTAGCCTGGGACAGCAAACCACGGCCAATGGGAGCTGCGATTATTTACCTGCCGCATCTGCGGGTTCAGCCAAACTGGCAAGGCCCGCCAGAGGCTTTCCCCGGTGGGCCGCGTGCCAAAGGTTGCCCATCCCTGACTTATCAGGCAGTAGTCTCTCATATCCAGCTCTTACAATAGATTAATGTATTCGTTACACACTACACCCCCTCATGGCCCTCCATCTGTAAAACCATGCTCCCTTACCATGACTCTGTGGGGAGGAATTCAGCTGTATAAGAAAGCTCTACAAATATCTGAAATCAAACTTTTCCTAAATACAGGCACTAATTCAGGAAGTCACCTTGTTCAGCGTAAGCACATGCTGAAAAGTAAGCATGTGCTTTCCTGAGTCAAGACATCATTTCTTTATTTATCCTAGGCAAGATTGTATAGGTGGCAAAGTCCAATATATGACCTGTGTCTCTACTATAATATTTACAGATCAGATTGGTTAAAAATAGTTTTTCCACTCATAGCTGGACTGTATTTTAAGGTAAAATAACTCAGAGTCTCCCAGAGTAGACACAAATGCTTAGTATCTTTAGGAAGGTCTTTCTAATCAAATCATGGTCTCATTTTTAACCCTGATGGGGAGTGAGACATCTGTCTTTAAACTACTCACTGAATCATCTAGTCTGACCTCCTGTAAATCACAGGCCACCAACACCACCCAGTGCCTGCATACTAAACCCAACAACCAAAGTGAGACCAAAGCATTAGAGCCCACAGGAGACTAGACTACAATGTGCCACAGGCAGAGCATAGGTGAGATTGAGGTGCACCAGTGGCCAAGTCCCTGCAATGGCAGGGAAATGTTTAAGTAAGATATATCCAGATAATCCAAGAAAGTGACCCACATGCTGCAGAGGTCCCACAGCATGCCCTAAAGTCATTGCCAATCTGCCCTGGGGGAAATATCCTTCCTAATCCCAGATACATTGACCCGGAGCACGCAAGTAAGAACAAGTCAGCCAAGCACCCGAGAGAATATTCAGTGCCCACTCAGAGCCCTGGACCTCCCCGTCCGATGTCTCATCTCCAGCTGTGGTCATCTCGGATGCTTTCAGGGGAAAGAAATTTGAAAACAAAAACAAAACCGGGGGTGGGGAGGAGATCCCTTCCTGACCCCTGAAGGTGTGGCTAAAACCCTGAAGCATGAGCTTTTAGGCACATAAATCATAAACCAGAAGTGAGCCCCCAGGCTGCTGTGCCCTACCTCCTGCCATCACAAGCAACCCCATCATACAATTGCTCTAATACATTTGTCAAGCTCTCTTAAACCTAATTAAGTTGTTTGCCTCTCATTGGTCAAGGATTGACTATTGAATATAATCCAGGATGGAAGGAATTCCTCACTGCAAGAGGATAGAAAGAAATTTCAGCTGATTGTTTAAATGCCAACTGTAGCTGCTCAAAAGTTTTGATACTAGAAGCGGTCCCAGTGCACAGAGTGCAAGAGGAGTGACATTTATTGTGAGAATCCAGTTTTTCCACACTGGTATCACCACCATATGTGTGATACTTATGTTTGGATGTAGATAGATGCCTAGATATATTTGGCAGTAATATCCATTTAATAAGTTGCACAAGTCCAACCCTCAGAGCAAATTTCAAGCCACGACCATATTTGAAAATAAAAAGACACATGCACCACCACCCACACAACATTTCCATCTTTCCAACAAAGCAAGTGATTTAACCCCACCACAGCTACTCTGATAAAAGATGTAGGACAGGCAGTTTTTAGTCCTAGACTAGCGACAGATTTACGAAAGATTTTCAAAGACAGAAGGGGCAGCTAGCCTCTGAAAGTCCCACTGAAAATCCAGTGCAGGGAGAGAAATAGATGCGTTACCTCATTTGGGAGCTGTCAATTGCTTAAGGGCCTAGGATGCAGACCTTTTGCACGGGAGCAGTTCTTACACATGCAAACCATCCCATTGTCCTCAGTGGTGTTTCTTTTGGACCACTCATGGGACTAAGGTTTAATCAGGATTGGACCTTTAATTTCTAACTCTGGTTGATCACAAAATATCTGCCCTTTGAAAAACAACCAGCACCACCAACAAAAACAAAAACAAAAAAACCCTTATCACAGTGTAATTATGAAGACTGGTAAACAAATCTCAGATTATTTGGGGAGGTTTATAAAATGTATCAACTTTTTGTTTCCTTCTGCTCCTGAAGTGTATACAGTTTAGCTTGTGGCACTAGGAGAAAAACTGGCACTGCAGACAGAAGGGTATGAGAAATAACGGCAACAGTATTTTTTTAAAAATTTTCCCGAAACAGCTTTTCTGTGCCAGCCTGTGGTATATACAAAGGTTTTGATGGTGTGGGCGGTTTGGTATGAAGGTTTCTTGGCTTTGTCTTTTAGCAGTAATGGGAGGACATCTGACTCAGGAAATGACTGGGCTACACCACACGACAGGACCTTTTGAAGACTATCCAAACTCACAAGCCCCCTGGAAGAAAAGGCAGCTTTGCAGAACAAGTTCTAAGCTTCACCACTGAGGGTGAGCCACATTCCCCAATGTGGGCAACTTCCCTGCGGTGGGCAGGTTCAGACCTCATAGCGCAAGTCAGTTACAGACACACAACAGCCCTTAACTGCTACACTTCAGTACACTAGAGTTTAGAGGGGAGAAGGAACTCTGACAGATGTGGGGACCCACATGAAAGCCCCCTAAGCTTATTTCTACCAGCTTAGGCTAAAACCTGGTATGCTGCCACCACTAAGTGATTTATCAAGAAACAGGGAAAGGATCACTTGGAGTTCCTCTTCCCCCCAAAATAGCCTCCCAAGCCCTTACACCCCCTTTCCTGGGGAGGCTTGAGAATAATATCCTAACCAATTGGCTACAAAGTGATCAAAAACCCCCTGGGTTTTTGGACAGTGGAAAAAATCAGTCAGGTTTTTAAAAGAAGCATTTTATTAAAAAGAACATGTAAAAATCATCTCTGTAGAATCAGGATGAAAAATAACTTTAGAGGGTAATCAAAGAGCTCAGAGGAACCCCCTCTAGCCTTAGTTTCAAAGTTGACAACAAAACAGGGATAAACCTCCCTCTAGCAAAGAGAACATTCACAAGTTGAGAAAACAAAGATAAACTAATACGCCTTGCCTGGCTGTTACTTACAGGTTTGAAATATGAGAGACTTGTTCAGAAAGAGTTGGAGAATATGGATTGATGTCTGGTCCCTCTTAGTCCCAAGAACAAACACCCCAAAACAAAGAGTACTGTATCTATTGGGTGTCTGTGAAGTGGGCGGGCAAAGCCCACCCAATGCTAAAGGATCCCCCCCCAGCCTAAGGGGAGGACCCACAGGACCACAGAACCCACTGAGTTCGGGGGACAACTAATAAAAGAACAGGGACAGGAGTGAGGTCAAAGGGTCATAAGAAGGGAACCTGATGGGGACACCGAGCAGAGAACCCCGGACAGCGCCCACTGCTCCTCGAAGGCGTCAAGCGAGCCAGTGGACGCCACCCAGAGGAACTCCGCCCGGATGCGTGATCGGACCATGAAGCGGAAGCAAGCCCCACAGTCACCGGAGTCTCCATCGGCCAACCTCCCCTCCCTGGTTGCATGGATGGCCTTTTTCGCCAGGGCAAGGAGGAGGTTGACCAAGAGGTCCCGGGACTTCGTGGGGCCACGGATAGGGAGTGTGTAGAGAAGGAGGTGAGGGGAAAAGTGCAACCAGAAACGTAAGAGGATGTTAATGAGGAGCCGGTGTAGGGGCTGCAACCTGGCCAAAGAGTTCTGTAGCAGGGTGCTTACCCCTCTCCTGCCCTGAAGGGCTTAACACAGCCTAGGAGAGGGCTGTGGCTGGGGCAAGAAGCCTGGTTTGATTGGGGAAATTAGGCTCAGCTGTGGCCATGCCCCAGTCAGGCCGAGCTGGCCCCTATATGAGGCTATGAGCCAGAAGCCAAGTCAGTCTTTCTCTGGCTGTAGAGGGAGATTGGCCTGGCTGTAGGGAGTTAGAGACAGGGTACCCGAGTGAAGCAGGGATGGGGAAAGGCTGGGGAGCTCCAGTCTGGAAAGCCCCAGGCTGTGGCCAAGCAGAAGGCAAATAGGTACTAGAGGTTGCAGAGGGCAGCCCAGGGGCAGGCAAAGGGAGCGGGTCCATACCCAACCTTGCTAGTGATGAGTAGGCTGATACTGCAGTCTGCCCCAGGGCATGGGGGCTAGATGATGACTAGCCTGATACTGAGGTGAGGTGGGGATAGTGGATGGGGGTTCTCTGGGGAGGGGAGACCTTAAGATAAAGGGGTACTGGGTCCTGGGAGGAACATGGGGGGCCAAGAGGCAGCAGGACGCTGGCCAGAAGGCGCTTCCGAGGCTGGAGAGCTAATTCCCAGAAGAGACCAGCAGGAGATGCCACAGAGGTAAGTCCACACCCTTACAAGCACAAACAAAAGCCTACCCCACCCCCCAAAGATTTGAAAGTATCTTGTCCCCTTATTGGTCCTTAGGGTCAGGTGTCAGCCAGGTTACCTGAGCTTCTTAACCCTTTACAGGTAAAAGGATTTTGGTGCCTTTGTCCAGGAGGGTTGTTACCCTTTTTCCCTTTGTAGTTATGACAACTTCTAAGGTGCATCTTGATTTCAGTGGCAGTGGAAGAAGGCACTGCAGTTGATGTCAACGGCACGCTACAGCCCCAAATGCTCCAAGCCCGTGCATCCCCCTCCCTGCCCTTCAGGGACAGATCCTGCTCCCCTCACTGACCAATGGCAGCCAGCGCTGGGAGGTGGGGGGCGTATGGCAGACCTGGCAAAAGAATTGACTCGAGTGATATGATCTGCCAGGATTGGGCTTTCCAGGACAGTGAGCTCTGTGCCACAAGGGGCCAGGCCACAGATGCTGCAAAACAGCCCAACCCCCATCTTAGTCTGCAGTCTCCGAACTTCCCTGTCGGTCCCCTCCCACCCTTCCTCCAGCGCCGCGCCTTGGCCCCTGCACCATTCTCCCTCGCTCACCTGAGAGCAGCGCCCGTAGGCTGGAGCCCCCCAGAGTGTGCATGGCCGGAGCGCTGTCCCGGCCAGCACAGAGACTCGCAGGCACTAAATCAGACACTCCTTCCACCTGGGGTGGCTCTAGCTTTGTTGCCGCCCCAAGCACGGCAGGCAGGCTGCCTTCGGCAGCTTACCTGCGGGAGGTCCCTGGCCCTGTGGATTTGGTAGCTTGCATGTGGGAGTTCCCCAGTCCCAAGGCTTCGGCATATCCGCCACCAAATTATCACCGAAACCACGGGACCGAGGACCTCCCACAGGCAAGCCGCCAAGGCTGCCTGACTGCCGCCTTGTCAGGGACTGACAGGGCACCCCCCGTGGCTTCACGCCCCAGGCATGCACTTGGAGCACTAGTGCCTGGAGCCACCGCTGGCTTGGAGTTTGTTTCTGATCAGAAACTCATCAGGGAGAAGGGAGCAACACAGAACTCCGCCTGTGGGTGTAACTGACTCACATTGATTTGGGGCAACAGGTTTTTTGAACAGCACCTGAATCTGACAGATTAAAACTCCAGAATTCCTTGGAATTTCACACCATGTTTGAGAAACTTTTTCTAAGGAATTATTCATGAGCGTGCCTCAGCGTTTGTTGATACCCATCCTCAGGTGGAAAGCAGCGATGGCTCCAGGCACCAGCACTCCAAGCATGTGCCTGGGGCAGCAAGCTGCGGAGGGGCAGCCTGCAGGTCTCTGTGAGGGCAGCAGTCAGGCAGCCTTTGGCAACATGCCTGCAGGAGGTCCCTGGTCCCACGGATTCAGCGGCAATTTGGCAGCGGGTACTGGTGGACCTCCCACAGGCATGCAGCCGTAGGCAGCCTGACTGCTGTGCTAGGGGCGGCAAAAAAACTAGAGCCGCCCCTGCCTAGGTCATGCTGGAGTTGAAGATTAAAATAACCCAAAGGGATTAGTTTGTGTCATTAAGTTTAAGCACAGAAGTATCCAACAAATATCATCTTGTCTGACCTCCCCCATCTCACAGGCCACCCACAACACTCAGCACCTGCACACTAAACTCAACAACTGAAATTAGATCACAGTATTACGGCAGCTAGAAGTTTAAGATAATATGTCTCCAGGAATTGTGTGTTCATAAAGGCAAGAAATATGTATGGAAGGTAGGCAAAATTTAAAATGGTGGGGGGGGGGGTGGGAAGGACCTAGATTCTGGGCCTATAGCTTGCATTGGAGGCCAATGTTGCCCCATGTCGTTTTAAAGGGGTGAAAGTGAAAGCATTTTACGGGGCAATTTGGGGACCATAGGATGTTGGAAATTCTTGCAGGAAAAGGGTTAATCAAATTGTCCCCGGGGAAGGGGAATAATATTGAGATGCCCAGTGATTGGGAGTTGCCCATTCATCCTTCAGCACTTCCATTAAAGGCAGTAATTTAGGGGTTTGTGTTCACTGCACAATTAATTCCAGTGTTGCCAGGCACAGTAACCCTTAATTTGAGGTGGGAAGTGCTTACTGGATTAGGATTTGGGAAACCTGGGGTTCAATTCCCTGCTCTGCCACAGACTTCCTGTATGACCTTGGGCAAGTCTCTTAGCATCTCCATTTCCCATTTGTAAAATTAGGATAATAATAGAACTTCCCTGCCTCTCAGGGAGGATAAATATATCAAAAGATTGTGAAGGTGCTTTGAGATCTACAGCTCAGAAGAGCCATATATGAGTTAGGTATTATTATCTGAGTTTGTTGGCCATAAGCAGCTACAGCTCAAATTAGCCCACTTGTTCAGCTGCAGCTCAAGTGTTATTTCATAGTGTGGCCACTCTCAAGTTAACTTCTCTCATTTGAGCCAGGCTAACTCATGTGCACCTGAGTCTTTACTGAAGAGTTTTTTCTTTCGCTGACTCTTGACACAGTGGCTTTGTTTTTGCTTTACTTTGAGATAGTGAATTGATGTTAGCTATTCTGCTACAAAAACATAGTGGAGATAAGGCACTATAGTGTTGCCACAAGGAAATTAGGCAAGTTCAACCAGGAAGGGTGGGTGGGTAGGCATATATAGTGCTGAGTCTGCCTAGCTATCTCCCAGTCAAAACTATAAGTGCTTTGTCTTTGCTTATAGTTTGACAGCAAGATAATAAATGTGCAATAACTATCTCCTTGTATAACAAACAATAAAACAAACCATAAAACCCACATCTGTCAGTGAAAGTCAAGTTGGGAAAGAATGGGACTGTCTGGGATCAGATATGTTTCCTTTTATTTTTTAACAAGTCAACTCCATATATGGAAGAAAAGGAGAGTGTGGGTAAAAACTTTTTTACAATTTTTCCAGCCTGATGACCATTTCATTTACCACCTCTCTTCATACTCCTGTGTTCTAATTCAGTTTTCTCCATAGTAACAATCAATTAAGAGCAAAACAATATTTTAACTATCCCTACAGGGACTCAGGAGCTATGAAGGCATATAGATATATATACTTAATTTCCCCAGTTTGGCTGGAGCTATCAAAATGCCACATCTACCTGCTGATATAGCCCAGCTTCACCCATTTACAGCTTCTTCATGACACAGGGAATAAACACTTCTCACAACAGCACATCCAGGATTCTTCAGCAAAGAAACCAAGTTGACACTGTCCTGTGATGATTTCCATGGTGATTTCACAGGGCACAAAAAGTAGAACCCAATCCAGTGCAAAGCTTCTTTTATTTTAATCCATAAACCAGCTCAGAAGTCCCAGAGTTAGCCAGCTGGATCTCCTGTCAAACCCAAGGGATTCATAGGAAAGAGACACACACCTTGCTCCTCATAGCTTTATGCATTGTATAAGTGGGTAGTAGCATCTCAGTCAGTAAAACACATAAGCATGTGCTCAAATCTAAGTATGCCAGTAATCCCACTGGAGTCCTGGGAGGACTCAAGCACTTAAGTTAAATGCATGCTGAAGTGCTTTGCTGGAATGGGATCCTGGCTTACTTTACCTGAGGATGATGGGCCTGGGATGCAGCCAGGAAAACATCAAAAACTAGCATAGTGTAACTGGCGTAGAGAATGAAGAGTACAGATAACTTAAAGAATGAGAAGTACTTGTGGCACCTTAAAGACTAACAAATGTATTTGAGCATAAGCTTTCATGGGCTAAAACCCACTTCATCGGATGCGTGGAGTGGAAAGTACAGTAGGAAGATATGTACACACAGAGAACCTGAAAAAATGAGTGCTGCCATACCAACTGCAACACGAGTAACAAATCAAGGTGGGCTATTATCAGCAGGAGGGAAAAAAAACTTTTGTAGTGATCATCAGGCTGGCCCATTTCCAACAGTTGACAAGAAGGTGTGAGTAACAGTAGGGGAAAAAATTAGCATGGGGAAATAGTTTTTACTTTGTGTAATGACCCATCCACTCTCAGTGTTTATTCAAACCTAATTTAATGGTGCCCAGTTTGCAAATTAATTCCAATTCTGCAATTTCTTGTTGGAGTCTGTTTTTGAAGTTTTTTTGCTGGAATAGTGCGACTTTAAAGTCTGTAATTGAGTGACCAGGGAGGTTGAAGTGTTCTCCTCTGGTGAAACTGGACAGTCTCTACACAGAAGAATAAATGGACACAAATCAGATGTCAAGAATTATAACATTAAAAAACCAATGTACATGGCAGAGAGACATTGCTGGCACATATCACATTGGTAGATGTGCAGGTGAAAGAGCCTCTGGTAGTGTGGCTGATGCAATTAGGTCCCATGATGGTGTCCCTTGAATAGATATGTGGATAGAGTTGGCAATGGGCCTTGTTGCAAGGATAGGTTCCTGGGGTAGTGTTTTTGTTGTGGTTGCTGGTGAGTATTTGCTTCAGGTTGGGGGACTGTCTGTAAGTGAGGACTGGCCTGTCTCCCAAGATCTGGGAGAGTGAGGGATCATCCTTCAGGATAGGTTGTAGATCCTTGACAATGCGCTGGAGAGGTTTTAGTTAGGGGCTGAAGGTGATGGCTAATGGAATTCTGTTACTTTCTTTGTTGGGCCTGTCCTGGAGTAGGTGACTTCTGGCTCTGTCAATCTGTTTCTTCACTTCAGCAGGTAGGTATTGTATTTTTAAGAACGCTTGATAGAGATCTTGTAGGTGTTTGTCTCTGTCGGAGGGACTGGAGCAAATGCAGCTGTAATCCGATGAAGTGAGTTTTAGCCCACAAAAGCTTATACCCAAATAAATGTGTTAGTCTCTAAGGTGTCACAAGGATGCCTCATTCTTTTTGCTGATACAGACTAACACAGCTACCACTCTGAAACCAGGGCTGGCTCCAGGCACCAGCGAAGGAAGCAGGTGCTTGAGGCGGCCAATGGTAAGGGGCAGCACGTCCAGGTATTTGGCAGCAATTCAGCAGCAGGTCCCTCAGTCCCCCTCTCCTCTCTTCCTGCCACAGAAGAATGAAGCAGCGCGACTGAGCTGCCACAGAAGTGGCACCGATCGTGGCTTTATCTTTTTTCCACTTCGCTGCTTGGGGCAGCAAAAAAGCAGGAGCCGGCCCTGTCTGAAACCTGTCAGATAACTTAGTGAAACAGGTGTCCTGGGCCTTGTCTTTCAAGGGGAAAAAGGTGTATTATCACATTTTAGAAACACATGGTAAAACGAGACCTTTTTTCCTAGTGTGGATGCAGCTTTGGGGTAATGGAATAAACAAATGGGTGCTCCAATCCAGGGGACTGGAGAAGTTGACTCTTTCCTTTCTGTAGGCAACATCGTCCAATGCTCTGTTGCTTCCTGGAAATAACAGCTCCTCTCTCCTCTCCCCCAGCTGCCTAGGTAACCCATTCCAGTGCCTCATCACCCTACTAGTGAAAAAGTTTCATAACAGCCAACCTAAACCTCCCCCACTGCAACTTGAGACCTTGTTCTATCATCAGGTACCACTGAGAACAGTCTAGATCCATCCTCTTTGGAACCCCCTTTCAGATAGTTGAAAGCAGCTATCAAATCCCCCCTCATTCTTCCCTTCTACAGACTGAACAATCCCTGTTCCCTCAGCCTCTCTCCATAAATCATGTGCTCCAGCCCCCTAATCATTTTTGTTGCCCTCCGCTGGACTCTTTCCAATTTTTTCACATCCTTTTTGTAGTGTGGGGCCCAAAACTGGACAGAGTACTACAGATGAGGCCTCACCAATGTCAAACACAGGGGAATGATCACATCCCTCGATCTGCTGGCAATACCCCTACTTATACAGCCTAAAATGCTGTTAGCCTTCTTGGCAACAAGGGCATACTGCTGACTCATATCCAGCTTCTCGTCCACTGTAACCCCTAGGTCCTTTTCTGCAGAACTGCTTCCTAGCCATTCGATCCCTAGTCTGTAACAGTGAATGGGATCCTTCTGTCCTAAGTGCATGCCTCTGCACTTGTCTTTCTTGAACCTCATCAGGTTTCTTTTGGTCCAGTCCTGTAATTTGTGTAGGTCCCTCTGTATCCTATCCCTACCCTCCAGTGTATCTACCACTCCTCCCAGTTTAGTGTCATCTGCAAACTTGCTGGGAGTGCAGTGCACACCATTCTCCAGATCATTAATGAAGATATTGAACAAAACCAGCCCCAGGACTGACCCTTGGGGCACTCCGCTTGAAACCAGCTGCCAACTAGACATGGAGCCGTTGATCACTACCTGCTGAGCCCGACGATCTAACCAGCTTTCTATCCACCTTATAGTCCATTCATCCAGCCCACACTACTTTTAACTTGCCAGGAAGAATACTGTGGGAGACCGTATCAAAAGCTTTGCTAAAGTCAAGGAATAACATGTCCACTGCATTCCCCTCATCCACAGACCCAGTTATCTCCTCATAAAGGCAATTAGGTTAGTCAGGCATGACTTGCCCTTGGTGAATCCATTCTGACTGTTCCTGATCACTTTCCTCTCCTAAGTGTTTCAGAATTGATTCCTTGAGGACCTGCTCCATGATTTTTCCAGGGACTGAGGTGAGGCTGACTGGCCTATAGTTCCCCGTATCCTCCTCCTTCCCTTTTTTAAAGATGGGCACTACATTAGCCATGAGTTTTCAGAGATAATGGCCAATGGCTCTGCAATCACATCCGCCAACTCCTTTAGAAAAGGAATGGATAAGACACAAAACAACATAATAATGCTATATATGTCCACATCTTGAATATTGCACACAGCTCTGTTTGCCCATCTCAAAAGAGAGATATTAGAATTGAAAAATACAGAAGAGGGCAAGAAAATGATTAGGGGTATGGAGTAGCTCCCATATGAGGAGAGATTAAAAAGACAGACTGTTCAGCTTAGAAAAGAGACTACTAAGGGGGGATACGATAGAGGTCTATAAAATCAAGACTGGTGTGGAGAAAGTGAATAAGGAAGTGTTATTTACTCCTTCTCAAAAACACAAGAACCAGGGGTCACCCAATGAAATTAATAGGTAGCAGGTTTAATACAAACATAAGGGAATACAGTGCTGCTTCACACAATGCACAGTCAACCTGAGGCACTCGTTGCCATGGGATGTTGTGCAGGCCAAAAGTATAACTGGGTTCAAAAAAGAATTAGATACGTTCATGGAAGATAGGCCCATCGATGACTATTAGCCAAAATGATCAGAGACGCAACCCCATGCTCTGAGTGTCCCTAAACCTCCGACTACCAGAAGCTGAGACTTGATGACAGCCAGGGGATTGATTACTCGATAAACTGCCATGTTCTGTTACTTCCTTCTGAAGCACCAGGCATCAGCCACCATTAGAAGCAGGATACAGAGCTAAATGGACCATGGCTCTGACCTAGTATGGCCGTTCTTAGGTTATAAGTCTATTGAGGAGATTCCAATGAGGTCACCCCAGAACAGCAAATTTAGAGAGAGTTACCAGAACTCTAGGGAGGAAATAATTCCACAATTTCTATGAGTCACAGGATACTTGTGGATGTCAGTAATTTGACCCCAACCCTGTGATGGAAATGTCACAGCAGAAGGCAGATTTAGTTTATTACAAGTGACTAGCTGATTGCACTCCATCACTGATAAGCTGATTCCAGCCACTGATTAGTTGGAATACTTTTGCCAGGTGCCCCCCCAAATCCTAATCCTTGGTTTTGGTGCTGGCTTTTCATGATCCAGCTGCCATATATTTTCTGATACTTATTCATGAACATTCAGCTCATTGAACCCACCCAATATTTAATTGACTGATCAGAAATTTTATTGAAGCCCCATCCTGTATAAAGCAAAACACTTAAGGGACATACTTGGGCCTAACATTTTTTACCTACTTCTAAGCAATAACAAAATTATATCTGAGATTATTTTTTCACCGTTTCTCTTATTTTTGGTTGTTTATTTTAGTTATTTGACATTAGAGAAATATGTTTGTAAAACCACAAAAATTGGCAGAGGGACCTAGGGCAGGAACTTTCAATGCATCTTTTGAAATTCACTAGGTTTCTAGTTGACAGTGACCCTTTAAACAATATTTGATTTGTAAGGACAGTTGGAGAGGGAAAGAAGAGTGGAGTTGTTACCGAAAAATGAGCAATGGCAGGAGAAGCATTAGCATTTGTAAAGATAGTGTCTACTAGAACAGTAATTGGCACGGATTCTTTTTCCCATGTAAAATATATAACAGCTATACATACAAAGTGTTGTTATTTGTCTTAACAGTGAATATTCGTTTGACTTCTCTGACCTCAAGTATAAAAGGATGCTAAGTGCTGAAGGCTGGAATGTCATTGCCCTGATAACACTGTCCAGAAGCTGCTCTGAGCTGTTACTGATGCTCAGTGTTACCACTGTCTGGGGATTGGTCCTGCTTTGAGCAGAGTGTTGGACTAGATGGCCTCCTGAGATCCCTTCCAACCCTGATATTCTATTCTCTCGCTATCTCTGGCACACCAAGGCTCTAACACAAGCATAGAATGCAGCCTGCTATTTCAGCAGACCTCCCTGTGATTTATAAAGCACGACCACTGGCATAGTTCAGTGACAACAGCACTCAGCCAGGTGTATTGCCCTCAAGGCACAGTGCTAGTGCCCTAGCTCCATGGTTACAGGTACACTAACACTGAGTGTCCCATAGCAAGGAAAGGCTCAGTCAGCAACAGGAATTTCTGCTGTCTCCTTGGCCATACAGAGGGCTAAGAGGAGGTACCCCGACATTTCTAACTGAGATAAACAACTTGCGTACTGCCTCACATATTTTATGATATCTACTTGTTACCTTCCCTTGTATTACATTCAAGTTGTCTCCGACAAAACTTCTTCTTACTCTGGTGTTAAGTCAGGATGTCCCCGAGATAATCTTTTGGAGAATGTTCCCACACACCCGCAGTATCTGCTGCTACTTAAGAGTGCCTTGGTTTTTACCAACGCTAGCACTACAGTGAAGTTATAAATATCTATTTTAGTAGATGACCTGACTTTGTTTCACAGCCTCTGGTCTTGCCCCAGGCTCAGTGCTCCAGGCTCTCTTCTCCTATACTCTGCTCTACTCTAGAAAAAGCAGCAGCAGGCTCTTCTTCGGTTGCAATCAGGTCACTAATTTTGAGTGGAACTCTCCATTGAAATAAACGAAGATTTAAACTGACGGGGCAATATGGCCTTGAGGAAAATTTCTTTCAATACATTGAGTACAACATCCTTTCCCCCCAGCAGGCAGCTAGGTAAAAGGAAAAGGTGAGGTAGTGCATTAGCACAAGTGTTGCATCTGCAGAAGCACCTAAATGACTTATACACATAATTCACTTTTGAAAATGGGACTTAGGACTCTAAGGCTACATCTACACAGGGATAAAAGCTCCCCAGCTCAGCCAGAGCTGCCTTGGGCTAGCAAGACTCAGGATAAGGGGCTAAAAATTGCTGTGTGTAGACATTCAAGCTCAGGCTGGAGCCCAAGCTCTTTAATCCCTCCACCCTTGCTGGGTCCCAGAGCCAGGGCTCCTGCCCGAGCCTGGAACTCTATACAGCAATGAAAGAGCAACAGCAGCTTAAGCCCCGCAAGCCCAAGATGGCTGGTATGGGCCAGCCACGGGTGTCTAGTTGTTCTGTAGACATACCCACCCTAAGTGTTTACCCGTGTTCTAAAGGGAGATGTATATTTCTGTTCATACATTTTATCTTTGGAGACAGCTTTACAAACAACCCAGATGACCAAGGTAATTTCTAAGCATGACTACTAACTAAACTGAACATAAAGTGGATCTTCTTGTTTGTGCTAAATACAGCTTTAGAGCCACTGGCCCCTCTTGGGCGAAGTGCATAAATTCATAGATTCTAGGGTCAGAAGGGACCAATGTGATCATCTAGTCCGACCCCCTGCACAAAGCAGGCCACAGAATCTCACCCATCCACTCCTATAACAAACCCCCAACCCATGCCCGAGTCACTGAAGTCTTCAAATTGTGGTTTGAAGACCTCAAGCTGCAGAGAATCCACCAGCAAGTGACCCACGCTGCAGGGGAAGGCAAAAAACCTCCAGGGCCTCTGCCAATTTGCCCTGGAGGAAAATTCCCTCCCGACCCCAAATATAGTGATCAGCTAAACCCTGAGCATGTGGGCAAGACTCACCAGCCAGCACTCAGAAAAGAATTCTCTGCAGTAATTCAGATCCCATCCCATCCAACATCCTATCACCAACCACTGGGCATACTTATCTGGCGATAATCAAAGATCAATTGCCAAAATTAGGCTCTCCCATCATACCATCCCTTCCATAAACTTATCAAGCTTAATCTTAAAGCCAGATATGTCTTTTGCCCCCACTACTCCCCTTGGAAGACTGTTCCAGAACTTCACTCCTCTAATGGTTAGAAACCTTCATCTAATTTCAAGTCTAAACTTCCTAGTGTCCAGTTTATACCCCTTCGTTCTTGTATCTACATTGATACTAAGCTTAAATAATTCCTCTCCCTCCCTAATATTAATCCCTCTGATATATTTATAAAGAGCAAGAATATCCCCCCTCAGCCTTCTTTTGGCTAAACTAAAGAAGCCAAGCTCTTTGAGTCTCCTTTCATATGACAGGTTTTCCATTCCTGGGATCATCCTAGTAGCCCATCTCTGAACCTGTTCCAGTTTGAATTCATCCTTCTTAAACATGGGAGACCAGAACTGCACACAGTATTCCAGGTGGGGTCTCACCAGCGCCTTATATAACGGTACTACACCTCCTTATCTTTGCTGGAAATACCTTGCCTGATGCATCCTAAAACCGCATTAGCTTTTTTAACGGTCATATCACACTGGCAGCTCATAGTCATCCTGCGATCTACCAATACCCCAAGGTCCTTCTCCTCCTCTGTTGCTTCTAACTGATGCGTCCCCAATCTATATCTAAAGTTCTTATTATTAATCCCTAAGTGGACTTTTCACTATTAAATTTCATCCTATTACTATTACTCCAGTTTACAAGGTCGTCCAGATCTTCCTGTATGGTATCCCGGTCCTTCTCCATGTTAGCAATACCCCCCAGCTTTCTCATCCGTGAACTTTATTAGCACATTTCCGCTTTTTGTGCCAAGATCGGTAATAAAAAGGTTAAATAAGATTGGTCCCAGAACCGATCCTTGAGGAACTCCACTAGTAACCTCCTTCCAGCCTGACAGTTCACCCTTCAGTACGACCCGCTGTAGTCTCCCCTTTAACCAGGTCCTTATCCACCTTTCAATTCTCATATTGATCCCCATCTTT
Source organism: Gopherus evgoodei (assembly GCF_007399415.2). Lineage (NCBI taxonomy): Eukaryota > Metazoa > Chordata > Testudines > Testudinidae > Gopherus > Gopherus evgoodei. The sequence goes on along the minus strand of NC_044330.1, from coordinate 67,564,803 downwards.
TCCAATTTGACTAATAATTCCCCATGTGGAACCGTGTCAAATGCCTTACTGAAATCGAGGTAAATTAGGTCTACCGCATTTCCTTTGTCTAAATAGTCTGTCACTTTCTCAAAGAAGGAGATCAGGTTGGTTTGGCACAATCTACCTTTAGTAAAACCATGTTGTATTTTGTCCCAATTACCATTGACCTCAATGTCCTTAACTACTTTCTCCTTCAAAATTTTTGCCAAGACCTTACATACTACAGATGTCAAACTAACAAGCCTATAGTTACTCGGATCACTCTCTCCCTTTCTTAAAGATAGGAACTACGTTAGCAATTCTCCAGTCGTACGGTGCAGCGCTACATTGTTCCAGGAACAGCTGAAGGAGAGATTGGGCTGGGATGTTGAGCCAGGTACACAAGCCAGTGCAGGGGAGAGGTTTGTTCCTGCTTCCTACCCACCCCTGTTGGAGCAGTTTGAACTCCTGAAGATGCCTGCAGAGAGCAGTCCCTTACTCCTATTAGCTGGGGGACTGGAATTAAGTTTGCTCCTTGTGCCAGTCATTCATTTTGGAGGGAGGAGACTCCTTGCAACTTTCCTTCTGCACACCCACAAGAGGGCCAGGCATAATTTTGTTCTTCATGAAGGCTCATTTTCACTGTAAGAACCAAATCCTGATCCAGCTGAAGTCAGTGGCAAAATTCCCCAAGGATTTTGGCTTTAAATCCCATTGGGTACAATTATGTAAAACAATCAGGTAAACTGATATGTGCAGCTGTGATCAGTTTCTAGAAGACAAACTCTGTGTTATTTTAGGTCATACCTCCCCCATCTTTTGATATAACCCATAGCATAGATCCACCATAAACCAAATACAGTTCTGTGATCAATGGCTCAATTGCAAGGGAGTTACAATACTTTTACTCACCTATTACTAGAATTATGACAGCAGTTATGACAGCAACTCCCCAAATGACTCCATTTGAAACCACAGCTGAAGAATCTGTGTGAAGAAATTACACTTTCAGATCAGCCACTCTCTGACCCTCCCTTGTGGAAAATGTGTCAAGAGAGAAATAGCCTTTCCTTTAAAAGAACTTTGCAAGCTGCCCTTTCAAGTTTGAATATTAAGTGCTGTTTGGTAAGATTTAAAAAAAAAAAAAAAAATTGTTGCAAGTTGTCTCTCTCACATCAGTAAACCTTACTGACCCCAACCCTGTTGTCATCCAGGTCTAGAAAGGCCAGATGTCCAAATTTTTCCATGACTCTTGCAGCTTTGATTAAGTCAGTCTGACTTAGTTTCAGTACAAGCAGACAGGGCAACAATTGTCCTTCTGTGCTCACTCCACTCCCCCAGTGCTTCCTCATCTGGCATCACTCAGCCCTCACCTATATACACTGGTACTTGCATTCTCCCACTTTTTGTGCCTTTCACTTCTGGTACAATGCACTAGCAGAATGATCACTGAGGAGGGGCTTATGGTAGTTTATTTAGTAAAAATAAATCCAGAGGTGAAAGTAAGCCAGTGTGCCGTACCGGGACAGCCCGGCTTCCCCAGGCTGGAGCCCCAGGCCTTTTAAATTGCAGCCAGAACCTCACTGCTGGAGCCCTAGGGTAGCGGGGGACTCCGGGGGTTTATTTAAAGGGCCGGGGCTCACACTGCCTCTACTGCCCTGGGCCTTTTAAATAGCTGCTGGAGCCCCGCCGCCACTATCCCAGGGCTCTGGGGGCTATTTAAAGGGTCAGGGCAGTAAAAGCAGGGGAGTCCTGGACCCTTTAAATAGCCCCCAAAGCCCTTGAGTAGCGGCAGGGCTCCCGTTCCCTGTACGTTCCCAGCTCTTTAAATAGCCACCGAAGCCCTACTGCCAGAGCCCTGGGGTAGCAGCATCGGCTGGGGGCTCTGGCAGCGGTTTTAAGGGCCCAGGGCAGTAGCAGCAGCTGAGCCCTAAGCCCTTTAAACTGCTGCCAGAGCCCCCAGCTGCCACTGCTACCCTGGCAGGGGAGGGCACTTACCACTACAGGGTGGCCCAGGGCTGGCTCTGACCCACCCCATCCCTGCCCCTTCCACCCAAGGCCCCACCCCTTCCAGGGGCCAAAGCCAGCCCCAACCCAGCCCCATACCAGTAAGTCCTTATTTCTACTGTCACCCCTGAATAAATCACTTATAAAATAAACAGTGATACTACTGCTGTATTCTCTCTCTCTAAAACTGGTACATCTCTATTTACAAGCCAGAGCCTATTACTGTCACCAGATAACGTGGCACTGCATAGTGCCTACAGGATGGGTGGCAATTTTAAACATCCTATTTACTTCTTTCTATAGGAAGGAAGACACAGTTTTACTGAGATTTTAAATTAAAGAGCCCCCAACTCCAAAGTCTTCCCATAGTTCAGTGGGTTTGGTCTAATTTCTATTTTAAACCATATCAAAATATTTTCATATGAAAATGCATCAGTTAAGTACAGAGGACCAATACTGGTGCCAAGCTACCTGGAGATGATTTATACTCCTAGCCTGGGCTGGGACCATTTATTTAACGCACTTATTTCTGGGCTCTCAATTGGGTAATTATTTTTTGTTGGCACTTGGGGCCATATTACACCATCCATCTTTAAGCTTAAATCTGATGGCACAAATGGACCCTTGTTTAGGAGTGCAATCACTCCTACATTTGCTGAAGACACTTAAGAGCATTAGAACTTTGAAATGACCCATTCAAATACCAAATTGAATAGATGTGCACCTGAGATGAACTCATGGGTGTATTTTTGAAAATGCAGCCCATTGAATAAACGCTGATCATTGTGTGTGTGCACACACAATTTCATAAACTCTGAAACAGCACAAAGTTAATTCCTATAATTAAACAATAAAAATTGTAAAATACTGGAAAGAGAAATTCCCACTTACCATTGATGATCAATTCCAGAGAGGTTTCATTCTCACTAACTTCGCTGGTAACTTTGCATGAGTAACTGCCACTATCAGCCTGTGTTGCGTTCAGTATGAGAAGTACACTGTTATTCCGAGAGAGTTGGTAGTGACCATACTTAGAGAGAGGCTTATGGTCCTTTCTCCACTGATAGGAATCCACCCTACCTACTGTCACATTACAGACCATTTCAATGGTGGAGCCCGCCAAGGAAGAGTTCCTAAAGAGTTTCGGCTTGGATAAGGGCTCTGGAAGAGAGGGAACATTTTGCTACCATTATTCCTAAACACTAAAAAAATGCAACAGCATTTCCCCAACAATGATTTAAAGATATCACTTAACTATTAATAGACACTATCTTCAGTCTTAAAGGAATACATTTCAATAACACTGGATGGCACAAAGTTATGCAATGTTGATCTTTATTAGCAGTGTATGCTAAGGCCTTGGCTACACTGGCACTTTACAGCGCTGCAACTTTCTTGCTCAGGGGTGTGGAAAAAAACCCCTGTGCGTAGCAAGTTACAGCGCTGCAAAGCACCAGTGTAAACAGTGCCCCAGCGCTGGGAGCCCGCTGCAAACTAATCCCCAGGGGGAGGTGGAGTACCTGCAGTGCTGGGAGAGCTCTCTCCCAGCGCTGCTGCTGCGACCACACTCGCACTTCAAAGCGCTGCCGTGGGAGCACTCCCGCGGCAGCGCTTTGAAGTGCGAGTGTAGCCAAGCCCTAAGTAAATAAATCCCTACTAAGGCAATATTATGATTGAGATTTAAACAATGTAAATCAAGTCATTTGCAATTATGGCTCCCATAGCATCCTTAATGCTCCTGTTTTGTAGTATGGTATATTATATTACAGTTCTGAACACATCAACCTTAATGTCTTCCCAAGCAGCTAGAGTCATTTGCTGCAGAAATCGGAACTTCAATTTCGTCTGTGAGAAAATTCTTCCCGCCCGCAACCATGAGAATGCCAGAAGATGGCTCTTGAGACTCTGAAAAGATAAATGAACAGCTGAAGAATATAAGTGAAAAGGCTTGTTCTCTCTTTATGTATTTAGGCCCCAGTTCAGGAAGTCAATGGGAATTAAGTGATTCCAGCTATGAAACTAATTAAACAAACATAAAAAACATCCATTTTAGCAATTTAAGACTATAAAATGGGAAGAAAGTAAGGAATTAACAACATTTAAAAATAAATTAGATTTTTTTTTTATTTATGAGGGTACAAATGATTACTACACCCAAAGGTATATTCATGGAGATAAAGTATTTTTCTCATAAGTATTTGCTAAATCTGGCTACTGTCAAATGTTTTATGCAGTTCTTTGGCCTGTCAATTTAAATTTGACCCACATTTTACATTTTGTTAAAACAAATATAAAACCTAAAACTAGAATAATTGTTTTTAAAATTCCAGTGAAACAATTTCAAACAAGTAACTTTCCCATGCATTATGTTCACAGCATATACGTAAAGAAGTTAGATAAAACAAATATTCTTGCTGGAAGGTTGCACTTAAAACTAAAGTTATTTCTTAGAATTCAGAATGCTAACAGACACATAAAGCAGGCTACTTCCTTAAAAAACAGAAGCACAATTCACCCTACCTCTTTCTAAATTATCTGGCTGCAGACTGACTCTGATCAGATTCTTCCTTACAGAGCCCTCATCTACAAGTACAGCCAGAAAAACCCCAGAGAATTTAAAGCGATAGATCACAATTTTGACATGGATTTCAATACACCACACTCTGCAGTATATGAAACCCAAACACTAGCAGCATTAGAAAATAAGAAAGCCAAACTGGCTTAATAGATGTTCAGTATCCTAGCTGAGATGACTGCAAAAAGAAATGGAGAATAAATACAGTTGGGACAAATTTTAAAGAATTTTTAATAAAGTGTTATCAGGAGGGGGGAGGAATACCTCAGTGGTTTGAGCATTGGCCTGCTAAACCCAGGGTTGTGAGCTCAGTCCCTGAGGGGACCACTTAGAGATCTGGGGCAAAATAAGTACTTGGTCCTGCTAGTGAAGGCAGGGGGCTGGACTTGATGACCCTTCCAGTTCTAGGAGATAAAAATAAAATAAAATGGAGATATCCTTTTAAAACCCATTTTTGACACAGAAATGAATGAAACATAACGTTTATTTCCTCTTTTTTGTTTTGGCTGTTTTAGACTGTGTGTGTAACAGTCCAGGAATCCTGCCATTGCTGGTGCTGCTGATAATGTATGAAAACACTCAGTATAAATGGGCTTCCAGGAATAAGTTATGTGTCAGAGTTTAAGGCAAGTCAGGACCACCAGTTCATCTAGTCTGTCTTCCTGTCTATTGCAGGCCACCAGCACCACCTACTATCCGCACACTAAACCCAACAACCAAATGAGACCAAACTATTCCAGCCCACAGGCAGGCAAAAAAAGAGGGACAGAAGCCCACCAGTCCCTGAGGCCCCTACAATGGCAGAAAAATGATGAAATGAGCTATACCCAGATAATCCTGCAAAGTGGAAAGTGATCCACATACTGCAGAGGAAGGTGAAACACCTTCTCCCCTCTCCCTTCCAGGATCACTGTCAATCTGCCCTGGAGGGAAATTCCTTCTTTACCCCACATCTGGCTATCAGTCAGACCCTGGGCATTGAGCAAGAACCAGCCAGCCAAGCACCTGAGAGAGAGAACATTCAGTGCCATCTCAAAACACTGGCTCACCCTGTCCAATGTCCTATCTCCAGCTATGGCTATTTTTGATGATTCAGAGGAAGGAGACCACTCTCCCCCACTCAGCACTCAAATATAAATCAAGAGAGGAAGTTTAGATATAAAGAACTAAGGCCCATATGATGCAAATACTTATTCAAGTGCTTCCTTTACCCCACAGGGAGTCCTATTATCATTGGTTATTTCAATCTAGGCAGAATTACCTACCTGAAAATTGCCTTTGTATTTTGAGGAGAGAAGCTGTGCGTATTGTTTTATTGCTCAAGTGCCAGTAAAATCCATTACTATATTTTGGTAAGTCACTCCTCAAAATAATCAAGACAATAGTAAATATGGGCAAACCTGAGATCTAGAAGTAAGATTTAGTGAGTCAAAATTTCACACAAGAGCAATTGGGGTGACACTTAAAAAAAACAAACAAACAGAAAAAAAAAAAAAAAAAAAAAAAAAAAGAACCTGTCCTGTTCCAAAGCTAAACGTAACCAGTGTTTGATACATCTGGACAAGTCATCATCAAAATTAAACAACAAAACTACCACAGAAATTAGTTCCCCTCTATATATGGCCAGGTCCACACTACAGCATTAAATCGATTTAAACAGCGTTAAATCGATTTAACTCTGTAACCGTCCACACTACAAGGCACTTAATCGATTTTAAGGGCTCTTAAAATCGATTTCTGTACTCCAGCTAAACGAAAGGAGTAACCCTAAAATCGATATTACTAAATCGATTTAGGGTTAGTGTGGACGGATATCGAAGTTATTGGTCCTATTCTTTTACTGAGCTACCCAGAGTGCACTGCTCTGGAAATCGATGGTACCCTGGCACCATGGACGCACACCACCAAAGTAATGTGCCCTAGGCCACGTCCAGACTAGGAATTAAAATCGATTTTAGATACGCAACTTCAGCTACGAGAATAACGTAGCTGAAGTCGAATTTCTAAAATCGAGGTACTCACCAGTCTGGACGGCGCTGCATCGATGTCCGCGGCTCTCCGTGTCGATTCCGGAACTCCGTTCGGATTGATGGAGTTCCGGAATCGATGTAAGCGCGCTCGGGGATCGATACACCGCGTCCAGACGAGACGCGATATATCGATCCCCGAGCAATCGATTTTAACCCGCCGATGCCGCGGGTTAGTCTGGACGAGGGCCTAGTGTGGACACGTAAAATCGATTTTATAAAACCTGTTTTATAAAATCGATTTTACTAATATCGATTTAAAGCTGTAGTGTGGACGTAGGCTATGTCACACATGCAACAATTCCCCCTGCCCCACTCCCAGGAATACTGTGCTGAAGTCCTTTTTGGGGAAGTAAAGGTTGGAGAAATAGACCAGGCCTGATATATAATGCAGATTCTTCTCACCATCTGAAGTGATATAGATGGTGTAAGAATGCAGTGTGTACAATATATGCCTATTGCCTCTATGCAGAATCAATCCTAGATAGGGAAAAGCTCACATGAAATTAGCACAAGAGTGGAAGAAAGGTTAATGAACATAGCACTTACCTATAACCTCCAGCTGGATCCATTTGCCATTTTTCTCCTCCTCTTGTCTCCTTAATCTGTACAGGCCTCGATCTGCCAGTTGCAATTTCAGTCCCAGGGACCAGTTGGACATGCTAAATACAACACGATCCTTATACTCTGGTAAGATGTCCAGTTCTCGTGATGCCACGTAATAAAGTACGACAGTCACTTCAGTGTCATTTTCATTTTGTTTATACTCCCACCGTACAAACCCAGTGGTGTCAATGTGATCTGGTCCAGGGAGCACCACAGTGCAGCCCACAGCACCAACCACCCTGCCTTCTGTTGGTGCAAGACCAGTGGATTGACATGCAGAAACAATCCCCACTGCAAGAACAAAACAGCAACATTTAAGGTTAGATTCAGTTACTATGGTGAAGTAGAAGCCATCCCACAATTAAAGTTGTAACCTGCCTTCCATTATAACCCAGATTTTGCCCTCACCCACCTCACAAGATAATTTTTGTATCATATTTTGCATGTAATCATTATGCTAGTTTGTTGCTAAGCACAGTCAACGTGTGTGGTGCAGTAAAAGAAAATTAATCATCATCCAGAGTCTTTGGCAGAGGTGGATTTACAGTAAAACACAGGGTGCCCAGGGCCCCAGGGCCAGGCAGCTGCAGAGGCAGAAGCATGGTCCTGCCAGCACCTGGGGCTCCAGTCCTGCTGCAGGCTCCGCACCCACCAGCAGCCACCCTTCCCCCTCCCCCTCCTCTTCCCCTGAGTTTGCCGTATTCCCACCCCTTCCCCTCACTCCTAGCACTTCCCCACCACTACCAAACAGCTGTTTGCCAGTGCTCAGGTCGCTCTGGAAGGGAGGGGGAGGAGTGGGGCTACAACGCACTCCCGGAATGAGGCAGGGAAGAGACAGGGGTGGGGACTTGTGGAAGGGGTGGGGGGAATTGAGGCAGGGTGGAGCAAAGGTGGGGCCCCCGCACTCCCTCTACACAATCCTCCCCAACCCCCTGCTATGAGCTGCTCAGGGTAGGGGGCTGGGGCAGGGAGCACCCCCATGACCCCAGCCCACGCCCCCAGCCCTCTGCCCTGACTCCTGCACCCTCCTCACACACTCCCAGCCCTGACTCCTGCATCCCCCCACATCCCCAGCCCACCCTGACTCCTGCACCCCCTCACACATCCGCAGCCACCTGCCCTCCCTGACTCCTGCACCCCCCTCACAAAGGTATGTTGCAACTTCTAATGCTGAAGCATGATAAATTTAGCAAAGAGCCTCTCCAATTGCTGGAGGCTAGATTGAATTTTCAGACAGGCCTGTAGTCAGGGAGCTCCTGGCGTGGGGCGCACCCAGCGCGACAGAGAACTGCTTTAAACACAGACAAATGCAGATCAATCTTGAACTAGTCCAATAGCTGATTTTCCAAACTTGGTACTAAGGAAAGGAGAAGAGACCTGCCGCAGTGCGCAGCTTTTAAAGGCAGCCCAGACTCCTCTCTCCCGGGCCGCCTGAGCTCCCCGCCGGGACCGCCCTGGCCGCTGACCGCCGCATCCGCAGGTGACCAAGTCACTACGGAGCCCTCCGGCTTCCCCAACTTCGCAGCCCCGCCAACGGCCCCCTCACCTGAGAACAACGCCACCAGCAGCCAGCCCGCAGGGCGCATTGCGGCGGTGCACCGCTCCGAGCTCTGCCGACTGCTGCAGTCCGGAGCTGCGTGCCCCAGCCTGTATCCGCTCCTCTCCCTGCAGACCGGAAAGTGCCTCCGCCTGAGTCATTCTCCCCAGCGCCAGGCGGACGAGAGCACCAGCCCTGTTGGTACCTGCTTTGGGGGACTGGAGTTTTAAACATCTGCCTGGAAAACACAGGGCGGGGCTCGGCCCCAGGCACTTGCAGTGCTATTGAAAAGTATTTTGCAGAATGGGCAGCTTCTACAATTTTCTTTTTAATGGCACTTGCTAGGATTTAAACAGTTCATTCTGCATGTTTTTTCCGGAGAAATGAACCTGTGTTTCGTGATCAGTTATTTTAGGTAGCTGCTCCTGCATGACTGGATCGAACAAAGCTAGATATTCAACGAATTTTTAAAAGTTTCCATTACCTGGTGTGTATGATTTTTCATTTCTACCATGGCGGCTGAATGCTAAATTTTGTCCAGCCAGAACTCTCACTAAAGCTCTAATATTTGTTGCCAATATTCTTCTTTTTCCTTGATCATACTTAAATTTTCTTCATCAGTAGTTTTTCCTTTTTTTATTGTAGTTCAAGTTCTTTCCCGTTCTGAAAACATTCCAAATGTTCTGTACTGCTTTTACATGAAGAGAGAATTAAAGAGATGTTTTTCCAGTCCTTTGAACCATTTTCAGTAAGTGATGTATCAGTTGCTTAATTTCTAAACAACTTGCAGCAAAAGCAAAACACAGAGTCCTTTGACACTTAATATGGTAACCAATTTTGATGAATTTCTTTCCCATTAATGAGTTTTCTCTTGCAATGCTGAGCAGAGAATTTCCTTCTATTTCCATCCTTAGGGAAGGGAAATTAATGAACTTGTTCGGGTCCATGTTCCACAAGAATTTGCCGCATATTTCATCACATCTGTGCCATGAAGCTGTAACTTGTTTGAAACTTCTTCATCCTTTCTTCCTTTTACTTCATTTACTTCAATTTCTGCATGTGTCTCTGAAGATGAATACATTTTCTCCACTTCCATATCAGTCTGATGCTGTGAGCTGCCTTCATCTAGAAGTAAGTTTCCATTACCTTGAGTTTCCAAACTGCTTTTTTTGTGGATGTGGGCTACCCTCACCTCAAAGTAATATACCTTCATCTTGATGTTCCAGACTGCCTCCATGCAGATGTGAACTAACCTCCTCTCCAAGTAAAATTCCTTCATCTGGATACTATGAACTGCTTCCATCTTTATTTGGATTAAAGAGAAGATATTTCTCTGCTGCTGTTTTGCTTTGTTCTTTTCCTTCTCAGCCTTCCATTTACAATACTCAACTCTTGAGGGTTTTCTTTTTCGTCTTTCTGTCATGGGGCATTTGAATATCATTATGTACTAACTGTGCTTCTGACTGCAAGTATTATAGTGTTAAAGATGGCTGACACACCCACCACTTGGTTGACGATTTAAACCACATTGCAGCCATCCCAACTCATCTTTTCACTACTTAAAGGTGTCATAAACAGATAGCTAAGGGTTAATGTCTCTTTCACCTAAAGCACCTGACCAGAGGACCAATCGGGAAACCGGATTTTTTCAACTTTGGGTGGAGGGAATTTGGTGTCTGAGGTCTTTGTTTTCTGGCTGCCTGCTTTCTCTGAGCTTTGGAGAAGTAGTTCTGTGTTCTTATCTTCTGTTTCTAAGTGTAAGGACAAAGAGATCAGATAGTAAGTTATATGGTTTCTTTTCTTTGGTATTTGCATGAATATAAGTGCTGGAGTGCTTTAATTTGTATTCTTTTTGAATAAGGCTGTTTATTCAATATTCTTTTAAGCAATTGCCCTGTGTTGTGTCATCTTAATACAGAGAGACCATTTGTATGTATTTTTCTTTCTTTTTATATAAAGCTTTCTTTTAAGACCTGTTGGAGTTTTTCTTTACTTCAGGGAAATTGAATCTGTACTCACCAGGGAATTGGTGGGAGGAAGAGATCGGGGAGATCTGTGTGTGTGTTGGATTTGCTAGCCTGATTTTGCATTCCCTCTGGGGGAATAGGAAAGTTCTTGCCACCTTCCAGAGGCTGGTAGATGGTCTACTAGCTGGAATGGGAGAATTTGCAGTTGCCTACCTCGATGATGTGGCCATTTTTTCAGACTCCTGGCCCGAACACCTACTACATCTGGAAAAGGTCTTTGAGCGCATCAGGCAGGCAGGACTAACTGTTAAGGCCAAAAAGTGTCAAATAGGCCAAAACAGAGTGACTTACCTGGGGCACCAGGTGGGTCGAGGAACCATAAACCCCCTACAGGCCAAGGTGGATGCTATCCAAAAGTGGCCTGTCCCACGGTCCAAGAAGCAGGTCCAATCCTTCTTAGGCTTGGCCGGATACTACAGGCGATTTGTACCACACTACAGCCAAATCGCTGCCCCACTGACCGACCTGACCAAAAAGACCCAGCCAAATGCCGTTAAGTGGACTGATGAGTGTCAAAAGGCCTTTACCCAACTTAAGGCAACGCTCATGTCTGACCCTGTGCTCAGGGTCCCGGACTTTGACAAGCCATTCCCAGTAACCACGGATGCATCTGAGCGTGGTATAGGAGCAGTGCTCATGCAGGAAGCAACAGATCACAACTTCCATCCTGTCGTGTTTCTCAGCAAGAAACTGTCTGAGAGGAAAAGTCACTGGTCAGTCAGTGAAAAGGAATGCTATGCCATTGTGTACGCCCTGGAAAAGCTACGCCCATATGTTTGGGGATGGCGGTTCCAACTACAACCTGACCATGCTGCACTAAAGTGGCTTCATACTGCCAAGGGGAACAACAAGAAACTTCTTCGTTGGAGTTTAGCTCTCCAAGATTTTGATTTTGAAATTCAGCACATCACAGGAGCTTCTAACAAAGTAGCTGATGCACTCTCCCGTGAGAGTTTCCCAGAATTCAGTAGTTAAAAAGTGTTCTTAAAATGTAGAAGTCTGTTAGTTATATACTTAGGGGTATATGTAAAGGTGCATGTGTTGTATTAATCTGTTTATTTTCAAGTTCTAGAAGGAAATCGCCGCCAGTGAGCTTCCCCACTGTCTGCAATTTGGGGGGCGTGTCATAAACAGATAGCTAAGGGTTAATGTCTCTTTCACCTAAAGCACCTGACCAGAGGACCAATCAGGAAACCGGATTTTTTCAACTTTGGGTGGAGGGAATTTGGTGTCTGAGGTCTTTGTTTTCTGGCTGCCTGCTTTCTCTGAGCTTTGGAGAAGTAGTTCTGTTTTCTAATCTTCTGTTTCTAAGTGTAAGGACAAAGAGATCAGATAGTAAGTTATATGGTTTCTTTTCTTTGGTATTTGCATGAATATAAGTGCTGGAGTGCTTTAATTTGTATTCTTTTTGAATAAGGCTGTTTATTCAATATTCTTTTAAGCAATTGCCCTGTGTTGTGTCATCTTAATACAGAGAGACCATTTGTATGTATTTTTCTTTCTTTTTATATAAAGCTTTCTTTTAAGACCTGTTGGAGTTTTTCTTTACTTCAGGGAAATTGAATCTGTACTCACCAGGGAATTGGTGGGAGGAAGAGATCGGGGAGATCTGTGTGTGTGTTGGATTTGCTAGCCTGATTTTGCATTCCCTCTGGGGGAATAGGAAAGTTCTTTTTGTTTCCAGGATTGGGAACAGAGAGGGGGAGTCACTCTGTGTAGTTTCACAGAGCTTGTGTCTGTGTATCTCTCCAAGAGCACCTGGAGGGGGGGAGGGAAAAAGGATTATTTCCCTTTGTTGTGAGACTCAAGGGATTTGGGTCTTGGGGTCCCCAGGGAAGGTTTTTCAGGGGGACCAGAGTGCCCCAAAACACTCTAATTTTTTGGGTGGTGGCAGCAAGTACCAGGTCCAAGCTGGTAGCTAAGCTTGGAGGTTTTCATGCTAACCCCCATATTTTGGACGCTAAGGTCCAAATCTGGGACTAAGGTTATAACAAAAGGTTAAACAATCAGTAACATACACTCACTTATTAAAACAGTTAGTTACAGTGTTTACATGGAAACAAAATGACCTTTTTCAACGTTATACCAGTTGTTTGGAAAGTAATCCCCTTCCTCACAGTTACCCTCTTGGAGTGTGATGTCATCACTTTTGTAGTCTATCAATTAAGCATTAACACTGTTACTTTTCCTTTGTGGACCTTATTTATTACATGTGAACCAGTTATAACAAAGAAAAGTTCATAATTGTACAGCCCAATAATAACGCTAAGGTTTAATAGCACATAAAGATACTCACATTTTGGATTTATAATGCTGAAAGATGTTATTCGTTGGCACCAAGAAACTCAATTTTCTACAGTATTCACTTGATTCTTCACCATCTACCTGCGACATGTATTAAAATGACCATTTGACGTGTATCAACTCGCGATATCTCCATTCTACATGAATATCCGACTATGGGAGCTTGATGTATATTTAAGTTAGATGTCACTAGCATTGCAGCTCTTGCCACTGATGGATGTGTTTCATTGTGGCTGAGTTATTTCTTATCAAAATCTTGACCCTATGTTCCAAATTGGAAAAAAAATCGCTACCATATTATTTATTTTTGCAGTAAATAAGAGTTGACATATCAGAAATGTAGAGAAATGAATTATAATTTATATTCCCTCCACACACACACACGGGAATTGAAATAATAACATCTTTGTTATTTTCTTTGTATTTGTTTTATCTTTTTCATTTGATTTTTTCCCTTGAATTTGGTGCCCCATTTAATTTGGCACTCTAGGTGACAGCCTAGTTTGCCTGTATGGATAGGCCATCCCCGCACACAGATGGCATAATCTGTGCATTTCATTACTCCAAACTCCTGGGACTGGAACCGCCACATTCCTTCTCAAATACAAGGCTGTGGGTCAGTGGTGGATTTAGAATTAGTGGGGCTGTGTGCTCAGCTTCATTTTTGGGCCCCTCCTTAGGAGCCAGCCAAGAAAAAGAACATTCTCTCTTATCTCCCCCCACCCCCATTTTTCATTCTTTATTTCTTCATCCTCTTCCTATAAGTAATAGGAAGTACATGAAAATAAAGTGAGGTACCTTGATTCTATTTGTAGTCCAACTGATTTTTCCAGAGACCACTTGAAAATCGCGGAGGGTCTCAACAGACCACTTAATGATTGTTCCAAATATTGATTGTACTGTTAGCCAACTATTATAAAGTGCTTTGTATAAGAGTGCTTTATTTAAAAAAATGGCGGTGCGGAGTCTTGCCACGACTTAGGATGTGGGAGGGGGCTCAGGGCTAGGGGTGCAAGGTCTGGAAGGAAGTTAGGCTGCGTGAGAGGGCTCAGAACTGGGGCAGGGGGTTAGGGTGTGGAGTGCTTAGCTGGGGCAGCTCCCTTTTGGTGCGAAGGGTGCAGGAGTCAGGGTGGTCAGGGGGCTGGAGGAGTGGGGGGTTCAGGAGTCAGGGAGGGTAGATGGGTGGGGGTTTGAGGGGGTGCAGGAGTCAGGGCTGGGAGTGTGTAAGGGGGTGCAGGAGTCAGGGAAGAGGGGGAGGGGAGGGGCCTAGGGAGGTGTGAGGGAGTACAGGAGTCACAGCTGGAGGTGAAAGGTCTGTGAGGAAGTTAGGGTTCAGGAACAGATTGGGGTGCAGGGTCTGGCCATGAGTTAGGATGCAGAAGGGGGCTCAGGGTTGGGGCAGGGGGTTGGGGTGTGGAGCGCTTACCTGGGGCAGCTCCCATTTGGTGTGAGGGGTGCAGGTTGGGATGTGGGGTGTGTGTGTATAGGAGCTCCCATTTGGTGCTCAGGGTGGGGCTGGGGATGTGTGGTGAGTGCAGGTGTGTGTGAGGGGGTGCAGGAGTTGGCTGGGTGTGTGTGAGGGGGGTGCAGGAGTCAGCACAGGGGGCTCGGGGTGTGGACTGGGGTTGTGGGGGTGCTCCCAGCCCCCTGCCTTGAGCAGCTCACAGCAGAGGTCTGGGGGTATGTGTATGAGGAGCATGGGTCCCCACCTTTGCTCCACCCTTCCCCGATTCCACCCCCCTCCCCAAGGCCCCACCTCCATCTCTTCTCCCCAAATCGTATTTTAAATCGATTTATTGTAACAGGTGTAAATTCCTGTGTGGACACCAGGGCCGGCACTACCATTTAGGCGACCTAGGCAATGGCCTAGGGCACCAGAATTTTGGGGGGAGGTACTATTTTGCCGGGGAGGCAGCACATGGGTCCGGTGGACCTACCGCAGTCATGCCGGCGGCAGGTCCACTGGAGCCTTTACACCAGTGCACTGCCCGCTGGCATCATTGCGGCAGCTCCAACGGAGCCTTTTCAGCAGCAGACCGTCTGCCGGCATCACTGCGGTAGGTCCACCGGACCCGCGGGGGGTGGTGAAATGGCTGTCCGCCTAGGGCGCCGGAAACCCTGGCGCCGCTCCTGGTGGACACACACAACCTGAGAACCAGCTCAGATTTAGGTTAAGTGCTTAACTTTAAAAATACAAATTATCCCAGTTAAATAGAAGGGAGTACTTGTGTGCCTAAAGTCAGCATACAAGTAAGTCTCTCTCAGAGACTTAACAACAATCATTTACTACTTTTCTCTGGAGGCCGTAGCCAGTGTCAAACACACTGTCTCTAAGCACAAGCAAGTTACATAGGAAAACCACAACAAAATATGCCAAATGACAAAGAAATTTACAAAAGTCGGAAGCCAGCCTTGCAGATTAAAAGCGTTTGCTTTACGTGAGGCCCTAATTAATTCCTAAAAAGGAACAAGGAAAGTCTCCAACAGGGGCAGAGGTTAATCTTATTCTCTCATAAGAGAAAGTCCATTATTAAATAGATCTAGTGTATACCCAGGCCCGGCAATAGGGTTATCGGAGAGAAAGGATGGCCCAGGGGCTTGGCACTGAGCTGAGTTCTAGTCCTCTCTCTGCCACAGACTTTGCACGACCTGCGGCAGGTCACTTATCCTCTCTGTCTCTGTTCCTTATCTGCAAAAAGGGCCCAGACTTCAGGTGGCTGGTAGTGTAGGTATTAAAGGCAGGGAACTGACAGAAATCCACTAGGTGCTGGAAACAGGAGCAGAGGAACAGGGTTCTATATGCTGTGGTTGGGCTTGTTTTACCATGGCACAAATTTTTAAACATTAAACAGAAATCTGTCTGCTTCCTCTGTCCGCACAAAGAAACTAAACATGTGGCAAAAACTTTCACAACTGGCATTTGTCAAACGTTTCCTAGGTCCAGTCCTTCCCTGAAAAGACACCATTCAGCCAGATCTGGTAAACTAATTGAGGAAACCAGATGTGAGCAGCAAATTCCAATGGTAACAGACACTCATCAGAACAGCAGCCCCTCTTAACATTAGCTACTGAACTGATCTATTATGGTAGCGTTACGTGATGATCAAGAATAAACCAGATCTAACTGTGTCAGATTTGGGGACTTATGCAAACATAAGACTATGCAGTACAGTACAGACATTTGCCAGTCCACACGATGAATCACTATACATTTCTATTTCATGAAAAAAACTTTGTATTAGAGATACAGTAATGCAGCCTCATCTCCCAACACACACAGGGAGAATAATATTAACCTACAGTTCAACAACTGCATTGCTTCAGTTTTGAAAATAATCTCTTATCAACATACAAATTAAACAGATCAATTAATTCTGTTTCAAAGAACAATTTAACATTGAAAAGCGGTATATGTCTATTGGTCAGACTCAAAACAGGGCCAGATTTACAAGGGGAGATTTAGAAATTGTAGTAATCCAAGTCATTTATTATTTACATTATTTACAAAAATCACAACATGTGACAAAAATATATTTTATGTCATTGTCCTCAAATATTCTTTTTTTAAATGGGTCATTAACAAAATACCTCCAAGAAATTATTAATCTGCCAGATTTTGGAGATGATTAGGAAATTGTACCTCCATTTTATTAGAAGTTAGTCAATTACATCCACAGCCAGGGTTTCAATCTTTAGACCTACATTGCTGTACTTTCCCCCCTCTGTGTTTGTGTAAACTATAGAATCACCCTGGCTCTCCCCCCTGTTTTGTATAACTGCTTCTGGTTGTTCAGGATTTCTAGCAGGAATGGCGTTCATATTTAACCCACAACAGCTACTCCCTTTGAGGAGAAATAAAGGTGCATTTCCCAGTGTGAATTCCTTGCTCGAAATTTCGGAGCCCAGGATTAAAACAACCAAAAGGGACTAGTTTATGCCTCCATGGAAAGATTCTCTCAAGTCACGCTATATTCAGAGAGGCAACATAGCAGCAGGAATTTCTTGAGGGTAAAAAGACAAAGGGGGATGCTGATTCTGCTTTTTGCAGGTTTCAGTGGGAGTAGGTTCGAACACGAGCTGCTTTACATGAGTCCAACAGGATTAATAAGCAACTTTCATGCGGGTCAACTGAGGGAGCACAGTTTGAATAGCTGGACAGTATTTGTTGTAGAATTTTTTTAATCCCTGTCATTTTGGGATGCCACTGTTCCTCGTACTAGGACCCCAGTCCCTCAGCACTCACCTACCAAGTCACTGCCTAAATAGCTGACATTAATGGAACTGCTGTGCGTTACATTCCGAACGCTCTCTTTGCACCCGGGCTGTGTGTAGACCCTCTGTAATGGTTAGCACCTTGAAAGTGTCAAATGATAACGGACAAGGAGAAGTGACTGATCTGACTGAATTCAGCTCCCTCGAGTCAATGGAAAGAATCCGATTGACTTTCCTGGCAGCTGGGAAAAGAAGCATTGAAATTCCTGCCCAGGAAAGTAGGGAGAAAACCCTGTACAGCAGGGGTCAGCAACCTTTCAGCAGTGGTGTGCCGAGTCTTCATTTATTCACTCTGATTTAAGGTTTTGCGTGCCAGTAATACATTTTAATGTTTTTAGGTCTCTTTCTATAAGTCTATAATATATAACTAAACTACTGTTATGTGTAAGGTAAATAAGGTTTTAAAATGTTTAAGAAGCTTCATTTAAAATTAAATTAAAATGCAGAGCCCCCCGGACCTGTGGCCAGGACCCGGGCAGTGTGAATGCCACTGAAAATCAGCTCACATGCTGCCTTTGGGTCACATGCCATAGGTTGCCTACTCTTGCTGTACGGTTACATTTCGTTAACTACTTCACACACACACCTTTCCCAGAGCCAGTGCACCTGTCACAAGCCCAAAGATTAGTGTCCTTGCGGTTCTTTTGCTCTGAAAATCATAGCAATTGAGCAGATTAACAGAAACAGGGAAGTTAGATTTATTTGCTCAACATAGTCAAATGCAGCCACGTGCTGTATGGTTAGCTGTTTCTATCTGATCACTGAAAAATTCAATCCAGTCCTGCTGCACTGATACATGCAGAAGTGTAACAATTGAATTTGATGAGGATGCCGTCCGCTTTGCTGCTGGGACCCTCTGCCAACATAGCTACGGCCCCATACATTCGTAACTACAAGCAAACAACTGCCCTAGTGTATTGTGTAATTGTCTGAGCAAGCAGACAGAGAACCTTTCCATGCACACTGTGCAGTATGCATTACTAACGCTCCTAATTGCCTTGAATGAGTTCATACAAATTTCGTCAGACATGCAAATTAAACAAACACAGATTCAGCAGGGCTAAGCTCTCTCCCACTCATTACAACCAACCAGAAGGATTGCACTTAGATTTTAAAACCTGAGAGCACACCCCCGCAGCCTGGAGAGCAGTTTCTGGTCAGGATATCTTCTGTGGGAATCACACAGGATTCAGTCTCTACATAAAAATAGTCATACTGCATCAGACCAAAGGTTCATCTAGCCCAGTGTCCTGTCTTCTGCCAGTGGCCAGATACTCCAGAGGGAATGAACAGAACAGGTAACCATCAAGTGATCCATCCCCTGTGGCCAATTCCCAGCTTCTGGCAAACAGAGCTTAGGAACACCATCTCTGCCCATCCTGGCTAATAGCCATTGATGGACCTACCCTCCATGAACTTATCTAGTTCTTCTTTGAATCCTGTTATAGTCTTGGCCTTCACAACTTGCTCTGGCAATGAGTTCCACTGGTTGACTGTGCGTTGTGTGTAGAAATACTTTCATTTGTTTTAAACCTGCTGCCTATTAATTTCATTTGGTGACCCCATAGCTCTTATTTACTTTCTCCACATCAGTCATGATTTTATAGATCTTTGTTATACTCCTCCCCCTTAGTCATCTCTTTTCCAAGATGAAAAGTCCCAGTCTTAATCTCTCCTCACATGGTAGCTGTTCCATACTCGTAATCATTTTTGTTTCCCTTTTCTGACCCTTTTTCAAATCCAATATATCTTTTTTTTTAATGTGGGGCAACCACATCTGCATACAGTATTTAAGATGTGGGCGTGCCTGAAGGAAGAGTTTAGGGATTCTATAAAGAAGAAGGAAGATGTGTGTTTCCAGTTGAGGGAAACCAAGAAACAGCTGGATAACTAAAGGGGCACCTCAGAGTAGTACAGATCATGAGACCTCCCTACCCCCAAGGGTTGTAGGCTTGAGGGGAAGGGTGTGTGATGGGACACCTGTCCCACACTGGGCTCTAAGGGGTTGCTAGAGCCTTAGGAAGGCTGTGCAGGAGGCAGCCAATCAGGGCTAAGCAGGCCCATATAAAAAGGGAGCAGCAGGGAAGAGGAGGGCAGTTCTCTGCTAGGAGCTCAGGGGAGAAGGACTGTGTTTCTGGAGGGGTGAGAGCACGGCCAGCATCCTGGACAGAGCAGAGCTGCTAGCAAGGACCGAGGGAGTGAGACACAGCTCCTGGTTGGCTACTGGGATTTGTGGGCTGCCCTGAAGCAAGGGCAAAGAGGATGCTGGCACCACAAGGAAGTGGGAGACAATTCACTGCAGTAGGCACTAAGGGACATGACTGAAGAGTAGACTGCAGGTCCCCTGGAAGGGAGGAGCAGAGTGTGTGGCATGTCACTGAAGAGGATCCTTGGAGAGATGTGGGTCCTAGAGCAGGAGTGATGGCGGCAAGGCACCACCCAAAGAGGGCGCACTAACATGCAGAGCAAATTCCCATGACAGCCAACAGGAGCTGCCAGAATGATGCATGAACCCCATTACACCTGGGTAGTTCTGAAAATCCCACAAGGACGTACTTGCAACTTGAGGTGCCTAAATGCCTTTAAAAACTTGCCCCCTACTGCTTTTTCTAAGTATCAGTTTGTTGCAGCTCCCTTCCCTCACCTGCCCCCTCTCCCTCTGCAACACCTGAATCTCTAAGATAATCTTATTTTTATTTCCAGAAAAGAGCAAGTCTGGTGTAGTATCTGCCTAGCATTCTCAGTATGAAGAAATCATTTTACTTCTCAGCAATATCCTTATTGCTTCTTTAATCCAGTGGGCCCACCAAGTCTTTCACAGGCTCCCTGCTTCTGATGTACTTAAAGCTTCTCTTATTGTTTGTCATTACATTGTTTGCAGGGATTTTATGCTTTTTGTGCTTCTGAAGGGTTAAAATCCATGTGCATTTTATATAACAACCACTCCATTGGTATATGAATTGTACCAGCTCTTTCTCAGACCCAAAGTCCAGAGTTTGGTCTGTAAACCAGAGGCTTAGCAAATAGTGATCAGCTAAGAGAAAGCTGGGGTAAACAGATAATCTTGTTTTGTTTTTGCTAAAATAGGCCTGGTCAGCAAATTGGCAGGTGTTGGAGCTAAGAACTAAATAATTGTGTCTTATTCAGAGTTGCAAATTGAAGAAAGGATCCGTGTTCCTACTGTGTCAGTCTCTTCTGTAGGGAACGTTCTTCCCACAGATCCAACCTTGAGTTTATGAAAAGTTGGCACATGTCATATAAGATATGGCATCCTGCCACCTCCCTTCCCAGCGACCAATGTCCTGCCTTAAGACATAAAGGAGACAATCTGTATTGTCATATACTTTCACTGTTTCTTTGCTTTAACCCTTAGGAATGTACCTGTTGGACGATCAAAGGAGTTGCTCCATTTCTATGGACCCCAAATCAGAATTCAACATATATATTTTATACTAATAACATTTTATCAAAGTATTAATTAAATGTTAACTTGCTAACTTGAGACCATGGGCAGAGACATTATGTAACCTTTTAACCATTGGCTAATGTGCTATCTTGTCTTGCTGCAAAACCTATCCCGGAGTGTGGTACTGCCTACCTCGTCACTTTCCCCCGCCCATGGAAAATCTATATATTCTATTGTAATCAATTAATTGACAGTGTCTCTGAACCTAATAAGCCAGGTGACACTCTGCCAGCACTGTGTGTAATAAACTTCTATGCTTGACCTCTACACGGTGTGGATTTATGTCCTTCACTTCAAAATCCATTCTGATCTTTCTAATTTCCCTCTGACATAGCACCTGCTGTAATTAATGTTCTTGTTTACTGGTTTCACCAGGGTTATAGAATCATAGAATATCAGGATTGGAGGTCATCTAGTCCAAACCCCTGCTCAAAGCAGGACCAATCCCCAACTAAATCATCTCAGCCAGGGCTTTGTCAAGCCTGACCTTAAAAACCTCTAAGGAAGCAGATTCCACCACCTCCCTAGGTAACCCATTCCAGTGCTTCACCACCCTCCTAGTGAAAAAGTTTTTCCTAATAGCCAACCTAAACCTCCCCCACTGCAACTTGAGATCATTACTTCTTGTTCTGTCATTTGCTACCACTGAGAACAGTCTAGATCCATCCTCTTTGGAACCCCCTTTCAGGTAGTTGAAAGCAGCTATGAAATCCCCCCTCATTCTTCTCTTCCGCAGACTAAACAATCCCCGTTCCCTCACCCTCTCCTCATAAGTCATGTGCTCCAGCCCCCTAATCATTTTTGTTGCCCTCAATCAAATAACGGGTTCTATCTTGTATAATGTTTCCAGCCTGATGAAGGAAAAACATATTTCCAAAAATTTGCTCTCTTTACTAAAAGGACTGTGCTTGCAATTTGAATCTGCTTTCCCATTAAAGTTTATTTCCAAAGTTCTATCATACAACATCATTCAAATAAAATTATTTAAACTACAGCATCGTGAGGGACTGGGACAACTTTATTTAATATTTTTTAAATCTTTGACTATTTAACAGATACGACCCTAGAATATGATTTAAGCTAAAACATGCATTAAAACGGTACTCTTAATTTATTTTGTGTAATCAACTGTTTCCGAGAAAACTGTTTACAAATTTTAATCTGCTTAGAATGATACAAACAACTTTACTTATTACCTATTTTTCAGCTTTGGAACCATAAATTTTAAATGTAATAATAAATAATAACCACAAATTATTAAATTAGGAAACATAATATTACTTCTTGTAGCCAGGGGCAGTCGACGACAAGCCTTTCTTGAAATATGAAATAAAAATGACCAACTGCCAGTTTGGGACACCTATGGTTTAAATAATTTTGGCTAATGTAATATGGCAGTACATACTAATGCTAAGACACTGACACAGACTTTATATTAAAGGGTTTTTGTGCTATTAATCAGAAATTAACTTTTCATCACCTCCTGGAAGGGACTGTAGCTCCTTTAGGAAGAATTTTAGGACACGTGTTCACAGAAACATTTTTTCTTAAAATGACCTAAGGATTCACCCCTAAAGTTGTTTTGGACATTTTCCAATCACAAAAATCACTCCTAATTTAAGCAAAAATGTTTACTATATATTTATATGTCTGCTGCACGTGACTTTTTCAGTAAATTTAAAATTACAAACAACGCTACCAAAAGACAGTTGAACAGATGGCATACAAAATAAGTTTGCCAGAGTGATACAGGAGCATGTAGAAATGAACAAATGTACCAGTAACGGAAGCCCGTGTGAGAAATGAGCTTAAGTGGTTAATATCACTTGCGATATCTTAATATATCAATAAACAAAACATTTTTTTTGCAATATACCTGTTTGTGATATTTTAAATGTTGCATCTTGCATCACACTTTTCCGTAATCGCAGCATTCAGCGCTTCTCATTGAGCAACGCTTACAAAAGAAGTATCAACGCATACTTATCTAACTAATCTACACAAGTACGTACTCGCCTAACCTTGGCACAAGGGTGGGAGCAGTGTGCAGTGTTGCCGGATGTCTGATAATTATCTAATTCTTTAATAAAACATATCTCCAAAAAACTTTGTAATTTTGTATCTGTACATTAAATCTTGATGTGTAATTTATTCAGACTTTCAATCAGCTTTTGCCACGGTCCCCATCAAGCGGCTACTAAAGTACATAAGTGTCAAGAGGAAGGACCCACAGCTAGCCTGCTTACCAGCTAGCTCAGGGGTGGGCAAACTTTTTGGCCCGAGGGCCACAGCTGGGTGGGGAAATTGTATGCAGGGCCATGTAGGGCTAGGGCAGGGGGTTGTGGTGCAGAAGGGAGTGTGGGGTGTGTAGGGGGGTGCAGTGTGCAGAAAGGGGCTCAGGGCAAGGGTAAGGGGTGGAGGAGGGGGCTCAGGGCAGGTGGTTGGGGTGCAAAAGGGATGTGGGGTGTGGCAGGGGGCTCAAGGCAAGAGGTTAGGGGGCTCAGAGCAGGGGGTTGGGGTGTGGGGTGCAGTAGGGGTGCTGGCTTTGGCCTAGCCCTGCTTACCTCGAGTGGCCCTGGGGTGGCAGCAGGGCTAAGGCAAACTCCCTGCCTGCCCTGGCCCCATGCCACTCCCAGAAGTGGTCAGCATGTCTGGCAATGGCTCCTGGGGGTGGCGTAGGTGGTTCTGCTGTGCGCTACCCTTGCCTATGGTTACCACCCCGGAAGCTCCCATTGGCTGCAGTTCCCTGTTCCCAACCAATGGGAGCTGCAGTGGGCAGTGCCTGCAGGCGAGGGCAGCGCACAGAGCCCTCTGCCCTCCTCCTCCCGGGGCCACAGGGACATGGCGCTGACTGCTTCCAGAAGCGGCATGGAGCTAGGGCAGGCATGGAGCCTGGCTTAGCCCCACTGCACCATGGGGTTGGCTGGATTGAAAGCCCTGACAGGCTGGATCCAGCCCATGGGCTGTAGTTTGCGCACCCCTGTGCTAGCTTAACCCTCAGGCACTCTAACAAGCGCAGTGGGGCTCCAGTTTAGCCAGCTGATTGCCCAAACTGCCTGACTGGCTGAAGAGATCAACAGGCCTGTTGTTAAGACCAGCAGCACGGTGCTGGCTGCTCTATGCATTTGTCCATGCCAGCTTGTTCCCAGCCCTGTCCCTGCCTTGCCTCATTCTATGTAACCTGGGTCTGATCCTCAGCTCCAATTCCTGACTTCTGATTTCGGCTCTACCCCTTGGCTCTGGCATCAGGTCTTACTCCACTTCTAAGCCTCTGTTATGAGTCCTGACTTCTGCCTCCAGCACTGACCCTCAGCTCTGATTCATGAGTACATGACACATGCTCTATCCACTAGGCATGACTGCACAGATTCTGGTCACTGGCACTAAGTAATGGTGGACTGAGAGGCAAAGTATTTTCATGGATCAAAAACTGGCTAGGCAGCGGACAGCAAAGAGTTAGATTAAATGGTCAAGCTTCATTGTGGTAAAAGGTTAAGATGAAGATTGCCTCAAGGTTCTGTACTAAAGGAGTGTATAGCAAAGTAGCAAGATCCGTAGATAATGCTGAGCTATTTAAGTTAGTCAAATCCAGAGAGGACTGTGAAGAACTTCAGAGGGACCTAAGTGAGGTCAATGGGCAACACAATGGCAAATGAAGTTCAATGTTAAATGCAGAATAATACAGGTGGGAGGAGAAAAATTAAACTACTCATACACCACACAGCATTCCAAATTAACTGCATCGGGTCAGAACAAGGATGGGGGTGTCATTGTGGACAGAGCAATCAAGACCTCTGCAGGATCAGTCAAAAAAAAACTACCAATGTTAAGTTGCATGAAGAATGGAACAGAGAATCAGAGCCTATTATAATGCCTTTATATAAATCAATGGTGCAGCAGCATCTGAAATATTTTGTGCCTCATTGGTCACCCCATCTCAAAAAGGATATTGCAGAATTAAAGTGAGTTCAGAGGCAGGTAGCAAGAATGATTAGGGACATGAAAAACTTCTCATAAAGACTGGGATTGTTAACCCTAGGAAGGAGATGAATAAGAGGGGACACGATAATAAAAGCATATAGAATAATGACTGGTTTAGAGAAGGTAGAGCAGGAATTTCTGTTCTCCATGTCTCATAATACAAGAACCAAGGAGCCATTCAAATAAGCTAAAAGGTGGGAAATTCAAAAAGGATTAAGGGAATATGTCTTAGCAAAATGTGTAATTAGACTGTGGAAGTCATTGCCACAAGTGTCACTGAGGCAAAAATATTAGCAAGATCCAAAGAGGGATTGGAGATGTGTATGGATAACAAGAGTATCCAGTTACAATAGTTGGTGCTCACAAACATTTTTGGAAGGGATGTTAAATCTCATGTCTCCAGGTTTAAGTCAAACTCCAAGGGATCAATATGGGACCTAATGTGGAAGGGACAGATTACCTCACATCTATCAATTATGAGGTTCTTACACCTACTTCTGTTACTGGTTGCTGTCAAGAGACAGTACTGTGTGACTTGACTCTGAGTCAGACTGGCAATTCCTGTGTTCCTCTCTGAGAACATAAGAACAGCCATACTAGATCAGACCAATGGTCCATCTAGCCCAGTATCCTGTCTTCTAACAGTGGCCAATGCCAGGTGCTTCAGAGGGAATGAACAGAACAGAACAGGTAATCAAGTGATCCATCCTGTCTTCCATTGCCAGCTTCTGGCAAACAGAGGCTAGGGACAGTTCAGAGTATGGTTATGCATCCTTGTCCATCCTGTCTACCAGCCATTGATGGACCTATCCTCCATGAATTTATCCAGTTCTTTTTGAACCCCATTATAGTCTTGGCCTTTAAAAGGTCTACTGGCAAAGAGTTACACTGGCTGGATGTGTGTTGTGTGAAGAAATACTTCCTTTTGTTTGTTTTAAACCTGATGCCTATTTATTTTGTTTGGTGACCCCTAGTTCTTGAGAAGCAGTAAAGACCACTTCCTTATTTACTTTCTCCACACCAGTCATGATTTTATAGATTTTATTATATTCCTCCTTAGTCAGAAAAGTCCCATCTTTTAAATCTCTCCTCATACAGAAGTTATTCCATATCCCTAATAATTTTTGTTGCCCTTTTCTGAACCTTTTCCAATTCATCTTTTTTGAGATAGGGCGACCACATCTGTTTGCAGTATTCAAGATGTGGACATAATATTGATTTGTATAGTGGCAATATGATATTTTCGGTCTTATTATTTATCTCTTTCCTAATGATTCCCAACATTCTACTAGCTTTTTTGGCTGCTGCTGCACATTGAGTGGATGTTTTCAGGGAACTATCCACGATGACTCCAAGATCTTTCTTGAGTGGTAACAGCTAATTTATCCCCATCATTTTATATGTATAGTTGGGATTATGTTTTCCAATGTGCATTACTTTGCAATTATCAACTTTGAATTTCATCTGCCAATTTGTTGCCCTGTCACGCAGTTTTGTGAGATCCTTTGTAGCTCTTCACTGTCTGCTTTGGACTTAACTATCTTAAGTAGTTTTGAATCATCTGCAATTTTTGCCCCCTCACTGTTTACCCCTTTTTCCAGATGATTTATGAATAAGTTGAACAGCACAGGTCCCGGTACTGGGGGACACCACTATTTACATCTCTCCATTCTGAAAACTGACCATTTAGTCCTACCCTTTGTTTCCTATATTTTAACCAGTTATTAATCCATGAGAAGACCTTCCCTCTTATCCCATGACAACTTACTTTGCTTAAGAACTTTTCATGAGGGACCTTGTCAAAGGCTTCTGAAAATCTAAGTACACTTGATCCACTAAAACAATGAGGAGTCCGGTGGCACCTTAAAGGCTAACAGATATATTTGGGCATAAGCTTTCATGGGTAAAACACCTCACTTCTTCAGATCCGTGGAGGAAAATTACAGTCACATACTGGCACATGAACAGAAGGGAGTTACCTTACAAGTGGAGAACCACTGTTGACAAGGCCAATTCAGTCAGGGTGGATGTGGTCCACTCTCAATAACGAAGGAGGAGGTGTCAATACCAAGAGAGGGAAAATTGCTTTTGTAGTGAGCCAGCCACTCCCAGTCCCTATTCAAGCCCAAATTAATGGTGTTAAATTTGCAAGTGATTTGTAGCTCTGCGGTTTTTCTTTGAAATCTGTTTTTGAAGTTTTTTTGTTGAAGGATGGCTACTTTTAAATCTGTTATTGAATGTCCAGGGAGATTGCAGTGTTCTCCTACTGGCTTTTGTATGTTACCATTCCTGATGTCTGATTTGTGTCCGTTTATTCTTTTACGTAAAGACTGTCAGGTTTGGCCAAAGTACATGGCAGAGGGGCATTGCTGGCACATATCACATTAGTAGACGTGCAGGTGAATGAGCCCCTGATGGCATGGCTGATGTGGTTGGGTCCTATGATGGTGTTGCTAAAGTAGATATGGGGACAGAGTAGGCAACAGTTTGTTACAGGGATTGGTTCCTGGGTTAGTGTTTCTGTGGTGTGGTGTGTATTTGCTGGTATTTGCTTCAGGTTGAGCGGCTGTCTGTAAGCGAGGACTGGCCTGTCTCCCAAGGTCTGTGAGAGTGAGGGATCATTTTCCAGGATAGGTTGTAGATCGTTGATGATGCACTGGAGAGGTTTTAGCTGGGGGCTGTACGTGATGGCCAGTGGTGTTCTATTATTTTCCTTGTTGGGTCTGCCCTGTAGTAGGTGACTTCTGGGTACCCATCTCGCTCTGTCAGTCTGTTTCCTCACTTCCCCAGGTGGGTTTTGTAGTTATAAGAATTCTTGATAAACACCTTGTATGTGTTCGTCTCTGTCTGAGGGATTGGAACAAATGTGGTTGTATCTGAGGGCTTGGCTGTAGACAACAGATTGTGTGATGTGTCCTGGATGGAAGCTGGAAGAATGTAAGTAAGTATAGTGGTCAGTAGGTTTCTGATATAGGGTAGTGTGTATGTGACCATCACTTATTTGCACTATAGTGTCCAGGAAGTGGATCTCTTGTGTGGACTGCTCCAGGCTGAGGTTGATGGTGGGATGGTAATTATTGAAATCCAGGTGAAATTCTTCAAGGGCCTCCTTTCCGTGGGTCCATATGATGAAGACGTCATCAATGTAGCATAAGTAGAGAAGGGGTGCTAAGGAAAATCCATCAACTTCATGAAAAAACTCACAGATACAGACAGACATCATCTTCCTCTCCAAGTACAAACAGATGGACATAATACCAAATGGACTGAAGGTAAAAAATCAATTGTAATCGACATACTACATTGACTATGATGAGAGATTGTGCCACACACTCTCAAAGAAACTGAGGAACAACCTGATCAGTATCTTGTATAGCAAATAGGAGAAGATCAAGAATGAGCTCTCAAAACTGGAGACTCTCATACAAAACCAACCTTCCACACAAACTTCCACGTGGCTGGACTTTACAAAAACGATACAAACCATTTACAATGCACGCTTTACTTCTCTACGGAGGAATAAGGACAGTAAACTAGGAGCTGATGGAGGGCCAGCTGCACCGGTCACTGCAGAAGTCACAGAGATCCCAGAAAGTCACCAAATCCATGATTTCTGTGACCTCCATGACAAACTCGCAGCCTTATCTATGAACCCTGTGTGACAGGTTAGATCACCAGAACCCCCCTTGGGAGCTGCCACCTGATGTGCCAAAACTACCTCTGCCCCTGCCTTCCTGCGTCGTCAGCTTAGGACTTCAGTGCCCTGCCTGGTTTGAGCTACACTTGCTAGCCTGCTGCAAACCCAGACCCAGGTCTGATTCCCATCCCCTAACAGCTGTAGGCTTACCTGAAAGCAGCTAAGAGAAGTGTTCTTGTCTTTAACACTGAGATGCCCAACTCCCAATGGGGTCTAAACCCAAATAAATCCATTTTACCCTGTATAAAGCTTATACAGGGCTAACTCATAATTGTTCGCCCTCTGTAACACTGATAGAGAGATATGCACAGCTGTTTGCCCACCCAGGTATTAACACATACTCTGAGTTAATTAATAAGTAAAAAGTGATTTTATTAAATACAGAAAGTAGGATTTAAGTGGTTCCAATTAGTAACAGACAGGACAAAGTGAATTACCAAGCAAAATAAAATAAAACACGGCAGTCTATGTCTAATACAGTAAGAAACTGAATACAGATAAGATCCTCACCAGTTCCAGAATGCTTCCTTTTACAGACTAATTTCCTTTTAATCTGGGTCCAGCAATCACTCACACCCCTTGCAGTCACTGTCCTTTGTTCCAGTTTCATTCGAGTATCTTTGGGATTGGAGAGGCTCTCTCTTTAGCCAGCTGAAGACAAAATGGAGGAGTCTCCCCTGAGCTTAAATAGACTTTATTTTGTGGGTGGAGACCCCCTCCTCTCTCCTATGCAAAGTCCAGCTACAAAATGGAGTTTTGGAGTCACCTGGGCAAGTCACAAGTCACTGAGTTCCTTGCCAGCCAAGCCACATTCCTAGGAAAGCCTAGATATGAATTGGTGTCTCAAAGTTCATTGTTGGCTTCAGTGTTTCTTGACTGGGCACTTACTGAGAATAGTCTTTTCTCAGGAACCTGACCAACTGCTTCACTACAGCCTACTTAGAATCAAACAAGTATGCAGCCAATATTTAAACTTCAAATACAAAAATGATACATGCATACAAATAGGATTAATAGATTCAGTAGATCATAACCTTTACAGAGATATGTTACATGGCATATGTAGCATAAACCACATTCTAGTTATGTTATATATATATACTTACATAAGCATATTTCCATAAAACCTGATGGATGGCACCATCACACCCTGGCCCTTAGGCAGGGTGGGGCATCAACCATCAGGGGCTCTGGCCTGCAGTCAGAAGAGAGCAGCAAAGGATCTCTGAGCCCAGGTCCTCAGTCATGGCAGGGCAGCAAACAGGTCTCAGATAGGTCAGAGCAATAAAGCATCTAGCATGCTATAGCTCTGGTGGATGGTAGACTAGCACAGACCTCCTGGCCTCTAGTGGGGAGGCTGCCACCCCAGCAAGCGGTAGGAGGAGCTGGGCCCACCTAACTCCACCTAGTCCCAGCCCAGGGCCCTAACAGTGGCAGTGTTCCACTACTGGGGTCAGCGGGAAGTCCAGCCGCAACATCCTGACCTATCAGCAGGCAGCACCATAGCCAGACTACAGTCATCTGTTCCTGGACTACTTCCTACCCTCCCCCTGGGGTGTACCTGCATACAAGGGCTGCCCTCCTTCTCCCCGGGATACACTGCCAATGGTAGTCCCAGAAGCTCTTCGGTGTCTGTAGTGGAAGCTCAGGCAAGTCCTCAGGACAGCAGGGGTCCTCCTCAGCATCCTGATCTGGCAGCAGGGGAGAAGCATCTGTCTCCCTCGGCAGCTTCAGCCCAACTGAGCTGCAGAGCTAACCTTTTATACTTCCGCTTCCTGTCCCATGCCTTAGCTTCCAGCAGGGCAGGTAGGGCTTTCCTGGCTCTATAACCCAGGGGGTGGGTTGTGGTCCCTCCTGATCCATCTCTGAAGGACAGCATGCCTCCTTTCTACACTTTCCCAGAAGTATTCTTTTAATATGGGTTTAAAACTGTTCACATGAACATTCCTGACAGTACATTGGAATATTTAAGCAAAAGGAAAAAAAAGGAGAGGGGAGGGAGCACATGAACACAACCAAAACAAATTCAATATTCAAGACAATATTCAAAGAAGGTGAAGGTCACCTCTGTGCAGAAAGGCTACTTAAATCTTCAAAATAGAGCTCGTGAAGAATGCACGTGGTGCACAGGCTCTGTGCAGGCCCATGTTGCTAAATGGGAGCTAAGAACCTCCTCCCACTTAGCTGGAACCTGAGTAGGGGAAGTCCTGGCATGGAAAACATTGTGAAACTGTGACTAGACTTGGAAGGATTATATTGTTATTGGTAAATGTCAGTTTCACTGTAAGCGACACAAGGAGGGTGAGGCAATATCTTTCTCACCAACAGAAGTTGGTCCAATATAAATATGATGACCTCATCCACCTTGTCTCTCTGATACCCTGGGACCACCACAGCCACAACAATAATGCATACAACAATGGAAGAGATCAGATTTTGCCCTCTGAAATGGTAATTTCACTGTACACCCACAAACTGACCCAAAATATTTCTATCACAAATCATTGAAATTTACAGGTAGGCAAAGTAAGAAAAATGCTGCTTAAGAACATAGTAGAATCTAACTGAAGGATGTTTACTTTGCATATTTTCATGTGATATGGACAATTTGTGTTTTAATGGTTATAAAGCTTTAACTCTTTGAATCTCAACATCTACACTCATTAAATAATTGTCTGACACCCCTTCATAATTTCCCACAACAGCAGGAGTGTAGTAAGCAAGACACGAGAAGTAATTCTTCTGCTCTACTCAGGCCTCCGCTGGAGTAGTGTGTCCGGTTCCAGCTGCCACATTTCAGGAAAGATGTGAACAGACTGGAGAAAGTCCAGAGGAGAACAACAAAAATGATGAAAGTTCTAGAAAACATGACCTAAGCGGGAAGATTGAAAAAATTTGGTTTGTTTAGTCTGGAGAAGAGAAGACTTTGGGGTCGGGGGGCAGACATGATGACAGTTTTCAAATACATAAAAGGCTGTTACAAGGAGGAGGGAGAAAAACTGTCCTCATTAACCTCTGAGGATAGGACAAAAAGCAGTGGGCTTAAATTGCAGCAAGAGCTGTTTAGGCCGGACATTAGGAAAATCTTTCTGTCAGGGTAGTTAAGCACTGGAATAAATTGCCTAGGGAGGTTGTGAAATCTCCATCATCAGAGGTTTTTAAGAGCAGATTGGACAGACACCTGTCAGGGATGTTTTAGTTAATGTCCTGCCATGAGTGCAGGAGCTGGACTAGATGACCTCTCAAAGTCCCTTCCAGTTCTGTGATTGCAGTGGAGAGGGAGGACTTGATTTAGGCAGTACATTGATATGGCTGGATGCAGGACTCTTCTGAAATCCATGGGACTCATCTGCTTACACATCAGTGGAGGTCTGGGGAATTATCTGTGAGGACCAAACCCTCTATCAGCACCAATGCCTCTCACCCTGTGCCAGCCCCTGCCATTCCCTAAGGAAGTTTGACCATACAAAGTGGAATAACATGGGTGTTAATGCTCAGAGGATCAGTGTGGCAGACTAGCATTCGCAGAGGGCTGTGCCTAGGGAGTTCTTTCAAAGAAAAAAAAGAAACCAGGAGTTTTTCTTCATGGGCAGAGATGGGGGGGGGCATGTAGGGGCATCCCCCCAAAAACTGTATACTAGAGGTTTTCAACTTGTGGGGTGTGACCCCTAGTAGGGTACAAAGGAATGGCAAGGCGTCATGTCCACCCTGACTCATGCCACGCAGCCTGTGGGTCAGTGTCAACATCCGCCATGGCCATGCCAATTTCCATTCCCAGAAGCCTCGGAGCCCGTACTGGCTCTGCCCCCAGAGACCATCGCACCCTGAAAACCCAAGGGGGCAGGTATTGGGAGGGGTGCAACCCCCAATAGAGAAGTCAAGCTACATCCTCCCCTCCCTCTGCCAATAGAGAAGTCAAACTATTCCTATGTCTTCCTTTCTCCCAGACATGCCTGTTGAGATATTCTGAGGCACGACAGTCAAAGTTCAAAGCAAATAAATTACAGCTTGACTTAAAGTTAAAAAACAACAACCTCTCCCACAAGCCAGTTCATGCGGGTGTTCCAGCCTGACCCGAGATCTGGCCATCAGTGTCCAAAATATAAACAGAATTGCCTTGGGTCTGAGAGAATCTGTCAGCAGCCCCAGTTCCCACCATCATCTCTCCCTGTTTTGAAGGAGGAGGGTGCTTACATCCTGCCGCTGTGACCCCACTTTCCAAGGGTTCCTTGTGGCTGAACAAATAGGGGAACTTTCACCCACCCACTCTTCAAGGCTCCAGTTCCTGGTCCTAGATAGTCGTCAGCCTGGATTTCTTCACAAACCACAAATTACTAGTCCCAAATTACTTTCTTGCTCTAGATCAGGGGTCGGCAACCTACAGCACACGTGCCAAAGGTGGCATCTGAGCCGATTTTTGATGGCATGCGGGGTGGGCTGAGCCGCTCAGCCTACCGCTGCTCTGAGGTTCCCGCTGCTGGCCCCTTGCCAGCCGGGGTCCCGCCGCTGGTCCCACTCAGCACCCGCTGCTGGCCTGGGGGAAGGAACCCCAGGCTGGCAGGAGCTGGGGGCAGAAACCCCAGAGTGGCAGCGGGCTGAGCCACTCAGTTGCTGCTCTGGGGTTACTCTGCTGGTCCTTCGCCAGCAGGGGTCCCCACTGTGCAGCTCTACTCACCTTGCTTCTGGTTGGAGGCCCCCCTGCAGACAGGGTCCAGGCCTCCAGCCCTGCTCAGGCCCACAAGCTGCCAGCTCCACTCACCTCAGCTGCCAATATTGGGTTCCAGCTGCTGACCTCCTGCAGCTGAGGTCTGGATCTCCAGCCTTGCTCAGCCTGCTTTCTGGCCTGGAGACCCAGCAGACCCTCTGGGCTCTGCTCCTGGCCATGGATCAGTGCTCTGCAGCCTCCCCGCTGTGGCCCACTGTCCCCAGCCTGGGACCGTGAAGGTTGCACACCAGGAAAGAGGGGGTGCAGCTTAGCACCCCCATTTTAAAATTGCTGATCTCAGACCACTCTGCGTTTGATCTTGTGCCTGCCTTCTATTGCCTTTTTTTTTCCCACTGAGAGTTGAAGGGAACATTTGACAATATGGCAGCTCCTAAGAAAGCGAAGCTAGATGTCCAATCATTTCAGCCTGCTTGGACAGACATATTTGGGTTTATTGAAGAGAAGGACCGTGCTATTTGTGCTTTCTGTTATGAAAGTGGTGTTTGTCGCACATCAAGTGTTCGGCGACATTTTGAAATGAAGCATGAGAAAACTTTTCTTGACGAAGCAGACAAGACTGAATCGATCAAAAAGGCAGTAGCAGCCTATGAGAAGCAAAGCAGTGTTTTTAAAAGCTTAAGTGTAAGTAAAAATCAAGCTACAGAAGGAAGTTACAAGATTGCACAGTGCACTGCAAAAAATGGAAAGCCGTTTACAGATGGGGAATATATAAAAGAAGTTTTTCTCAGCAGTTTGGAGATTTTGTTCAATGATCTGCCAAATAAAGATATGATCATATCTAGAATAAAAGAACTGCCCATCTCTGCCAGAACAGTTGAGAGACGCATAAGTGAAATGGCAAAAAACATTAAGGAAAAGCAGACGACTGCATTGAAAGACACAGAAGTGTTTAGTGTTGCAGTTGATGAGAGCGTGGATATAAATGACATTCCACGTTTGGCAATTGTTGCAAGATATTGTGCTTCCGATGAAATCCAAGAGGAACTTTGTTGCCTAAAACTCCTGCATGGCACAACAAAAGGGGAAGATATAATGGAAAGTTTTATAAACCATTTTGAAGAATGAGGAGTTGACATCAGAAAAATATTTCGTGTGACAACAGATGGTGCTCCTGCCATGGTCGGAAAACAGAAGGGATTTGAAAAGTTGCTTGAAGATCAAATTGGCTGTCTGACAGTCAAATTTCACTGTATCATCCATCAAGAAAACCTGTGTGCTAAAGCTAAGCTAATTCAGAGCTTAATAATGTGATGAATACAGTGGTGTGAATTGTCAATTTCCTTGTTGCTCAATCTGTTTTGACTCACAGACAATTTCAAGCACTGCTAGAAGAGATGGACAGTGCTTATAACGACATCCCACTTTACAGCAACATTCGGTGGCTAAGTCGTGACAAGGTTTTGGCGTGCTTTGTAACCTGTTTTGAGCCAATCAAGGCCTTTTTGTCGGAAAAAGAACAAAACTACCCCGAACTGGATGATGACAAATGGCTGTGTAAACTCATGTTTCTAACTGACATCACCGCTCACCTAAACGAACTCAACCTCTGTCTCCAGGGTGCAAGACAAACAGTTCTGGATCTTTATGAAGCCTAGAAAGCATTTGTTGTGAAACAAGCAGTTTTTTCCAGGGATCTTCAATCTTCTACTTTCCACTACTTCCAACACATAAAAGAGCTATCAACACATTGCAATGTCAGTGTTGATGAGATTGGAAAGTACATGCAAGAACTGGAATCAGAATTTTCTGACAGATTTCAAGATTTCCAGCGATTTGATCCAATGCTTTCTTTTCTAATTAAACCTGAAAAGTTCAACAAAAGCGACTTGGATTTGTATGTATTTCAGTGGATGGGTTGAAGATTTTGAAATGCAGCTCATTCATTTAAAAAGCTCAGAATTGTGGGCATCAGAGTTTGTGGATCTGTGGAGTGCACTGAAAGCTACCGAGAGAGATCATGGGGCCTCTGTTCTGACCTGCTGGACATCCCTGTCAGTGAAATTTAACTGTTTGGAGAAACTTGCGTTTGCAATGCTTTCAGCATTTGGATCCACATACCTGTGTGAACAGGTATTTTCACACATGAAATCTATCCTCTGTCCCTCTTGGAACTAGTTAACAACTGATCACTCAGAAGCCTGTGTACAGCTTAAACTATCCAAATACGTGACAGACATTGGAAAACTCAGCAAGGAAACGCAAGAACAAGGATCACACTAAACTGATAAGATCTGCATTTTAATTTAATTTTAAATAAAGCTTCTGAAAAATTTTGAAAACCTTGTTTACTTTACATATAACAGTAGGTTGGTTATATAGACTTATAGAGAGACCTTCTAAAAAACGTTAAAATGTATTACTGGCATGCGAAAGCTTAAATTAGAGTGTGTAAATGAAGGCTCGGCACAGCACTTCTGAAAGGTTGCCGTCCCCTGCTCTAGATGTTTGTTTTCTTTTTCTGCTGGATCTGACTTGTCAGTACAACCCCTGGAATGGGGTGGCATGGCCCTAGGGACTTCCCCTCTCCATCTTAAGGGGCCAGTATGTTACAATCTGCATTAGTTCTCACTGGACTTTCCCCACAGATTAGCTAAGGAATGTTCTTGTTGAGTTTCTGCTATTTCCTGCCCATTTCCTGCCCCACCTTTGAGTAATCACACAGAGTTCGGACAGAGTTTTCCAGAGTGTTCAGTGCCATTCACTCATTTCACTGCCTGCTCATTCTCCTCCCACACAAGACACTCAGGCAGTTGAGTGGATTTTTACCATAATTTAATTCCCTTCCAGTTTCTCCTTAACAGCCTCATTTGATTTAACTCTATGCATTCAGGCAGGATAATATCAAACAGGTAAACTGAGTGATAGCTGATATTTATATAAAATAATACCCAGCACTCTGGCATTCTCCATGGGGTGCTGCAAGGAATTAACTAGAAGCAACAGGATTAAACTAAAAATGGATAATAGAGACTTAACCAGCAGGAAAGGTTTTCAGCTGATAGTTATCTGTTCCACAGCCCAATGAAGAGAAAAGTCAGAAGTCCCACTGCTTGGCACACTTAAAATAAGGCTGGACCATGTAATAGTGAGTGCGCTGTAGGACCACTCTTACACTGGCAGAGGGACAGCGAGATGACCTCCTTGTTATTTCCAGCTTTATTTCCATGTGATATAATCAAAGATTGCTTTGACAACTGGTGTGGCTCTGGCACAGTCTCTCTCGGCAAGATTTGCTCACATTCCCAAGATGTTACCCTACGCTCCTTTCTGGCAGAACATCAAACTCTGTCACCTATCCTCCCAGATACACCAGAACAAGGATGTAAAATCAGCTGTGCCTCACTAAGCATAGATGCTACTGAAACACAGATAAACAATAATAGAAGACCATTTATTTAAATATTTTGGATGTTTTCTACATTTTTATTGATATCTTGATTTCAATTACAACACAGAATACGTGTACAGTGATCACTTTACATTTATATTTGATTACAAATGTGCACTGTAAAAAACAAAATAGTATTTTTCAATTCACCCAATACAAGCACTGTAGTGCATGAAAGTTCATCTTACAAATGTAGAATTAAGTACAAAAAACCTGCATTCAAAAATAAAACAATGTAAAATTTTATAGCCTGCAAGTTGACTCAGTTCTACTTTTTGTTCAGCCAATTGCTCAGACAAACAAGTTTGTTTACATTTGCAGAACATAATGTCTGACCTGAAAGTGAGAATAAGCATTCACATGGCACTGTTGTAGCTGGCATCACAAGTTATTTACGTTCCAGATGTGCTAAAGATTCATATGTCCAGTCATGCTTCAACCACCATTCCAGGGACGTGTCCATGCTGATGACAGGTTCTGCTCAATAACAATCCAAAGCAGTGCAGACCGACACATGTTCATTTAAATCATCAGAGTCTGCCACCAGCAGAAGCTTGATTTTCTTTTTTGGTGGTTTGGGTTCTGTAGTTTCCGCATTGGAGTGTTGCTTTTTTAAGACTTCTGAAAGTATGCTCTACACCCTGTTCCTCTCAGATTTTTGGAAAACTTGGGTCGAGTGCTGTAGCTATCTTTAGAAATCTCACATTGGTACCTTCTTTGTGTTTTGTGAAATCTGCAGTAAAAATATTCTTAATACAAACAACATGTGCTGGGTCATCATCCGAGACTGCTATAACATGCAATATATGGCAGAATATAGGTAAATCAGAGCAGGGGACATACAATTCTCCCCCAAGGAGTTCAGTCACAAATTTAATTAACACATTATTTTTTTAACGAGATTCATCAGCATGGAAGCATGTCCACTGGAATGGTGGCTGAAGTATGAAGGGGCATATGAATGTTTAGCATATCTGGCATGTAAATACCTTGCAATGCGGGCTACAAAAGTGCCATTCAAATACCTGTTCTCACTTTCAGGTGACATTGTAAATAAGAAGAGGGCAGCATTATCTCCTGTAAATGTAAACAAACTTGTTTGTTTTAGAGATTGGCTGAACAAGATGTGGGACCAAATGGACTTGTAGGCTCTGAAGTTTTGTTTTTGAGTGCAGTTATGTAACAAAACAAAACAAAACCAACCAACCCCCCAACATTTGTAAGTTGCATTTTAATGGCAAAGAGATTGTACTACAGTACTTGTATGAGGTGAACTGAAAAATACTTTCTTTTATTATTTTTACAGCGCAAATGTTTGTAATAAATAATATACACTTTGATTTCAATTACAACACAATACAATATATATGAAAATATAGAAAAACATTCAAAATATTTAATATTTTAATTGGTATTCTATTGTTTAACATTGCAATTGTGATTATTTTTTTTGCATTAATTGCGTGAGTTAACTGTGATTTACAGCCCTAATAATAATAATACTTACCTCTTAAAGAATTTTTCATCCTCATGCTATGGGAGAATTTGATTAGTATTGTTATCCACATTTTATAGCTGGGGAAACCGAGGCACAGAGCAGTGAAGTGACTTGCCAAAGTTCACACAGAAGGTCAGAAGCAGATCCTGGAATAGAATGCAACACACCTGCACTCCAGTCCAATACCTTATCCACTAGATCTATGTAGTCCTGGCACGTGTATCTTTTCCCATTTGACATACATTACTTCCACTCCACCCAATTGTGTTTCAAAGGACTGAAAGTTGCCATGAGTCATTTGATTTAAACAGCATCAGCTCACCACCAGTAAGACTTTAGCATGACTGTACATCTTTTAAAAGAAACCGTTAATGTTAAAATGTGTTTATATCATTCAAATATAAATACAACATAACAAATACATTTGTGCACCTCCAGTTGCAGGTGGTATTATTTTCCACAGAAAAGCTATGATGTAAAAATAGTGCCTTCACATTCAAAAGATCTACTTCCCCCTTCAGATGCAGATCTGCTGACTTCAATGACAGATGTAAGCTATTTTAACTTGTTTGCTCTGCAGACCCAACACACTCAGAGAGAGGGAGAGGGAGTCTATGCTGGCTCCTGCATCAGCAGCAAATTTATTAATGACGTGCCAGCTGCAGAACTTTTACTGCTGGGGAAGATTGGTTCTTCCCAGCTAGCCTAACTGGACTCTTAATCCCAGTTTAGTTTTTGCAGATTAAAAAATAAAAGATTAAATTTTAATGTATGCTGGGCAAATATCAGCTGGCTGGAAGTCTTGAGATCATCAATCAACCCCCATTATGTGCAATTTTTGTTTCTGTGTCCTTTGAACAGCAGTTTTATAAAAAGGACATGAAAAGTGGCTGAAAAACCAACGGTACAACACAGCCATGCTAGCGCCTCTGGACAGATGTCCAAACCTAGTAACAGTTCCTTAATGGATGTAGGATTCTACCCATCCAACAGATGCCTCTTGAGAAGTTGGCAGACAACAGCTCGACATTTGCAGAGGAATGTTGGGGGTGGGGCTAACCAGCTGCACCTCGACCTGTCCCAAATTCTGCGGCTCCCCTGTGGGTCAGGCCCAGGGTATGTTTGCTAGTAAGTGAAAGAATGGGAGGAGAGGGTTCTGGGTGACGCCTGCAATCTCTTGCTTAAGCTTTCAACTTCGGAAAGCTGTGGGGGTTGAGCATGATTGGCCTGACTATTCCAATGGCTGTGCTGATTCCTCCCCGGATGCCCAAGGGCTGGGATGCTTGGAACGTCCCAAACAGCGGCAGAAGTTGGAGGAAAATAAATCGCACCCTGCGATCCGCTTTTAAGCCTTTCAAACAGAGCGAGGCAGCCGCGAACTAATATTTCCGGGCCACACCCTGCCTCTCAAATGGGCTATTCGTAGCATCAGCCCAGTCCCCCATGCAGGGCAGCCCTACTTCGGAGCCGCAGGGGGGGCGCAGCAGGTAGTGAAGCGACATCTGGCTCGCACAGCGCCCGTGGGCCACTCCCTCTTGCGGGGGGGTCCTGGGGGCTGCAACACTCTGCTCCCAGCACCAGCAGGACCCCCCTGCCACCAGCCGCTCCCATTGACCCCCTCGCTGCCCCCAGCGCTGTCAGTCCCAGTCTTTGTGCCACCTGCTGCTGGGAGTCCCCCCGTCTGGAGCTGGGGGGAGCCCAGTCCCAGGTCAGCTCACCCAGCGCCATAGTGGGGCTGCAGCCTGGCTCCTAGGACAGCCTGTGCCAAGGGCCCGGCCGAGCGCATGGCCACGAGCACGGGGGAGGGCAGGAGAGACTTAATAGAGCTTCTGCTGCTGTCCTGGTGTGGTTGCCCCCCTTTTGGTGAGCAGGGAGTGTATTGGGCGGAGAGCCAGGCTGCCTTGCCCCTACTCCTGTTGGTGTCACAAAGCATAACCCTAAGTAACTTAAAAAGGTAAAAGGCAATAAGGAGATGGAATCTCCCTGTTTAGGCCTCAGATGAGCAAAAGTCCCTCCATGTTTAAACTCTAATTGACCTAACAGGCCAATAAATAGAAAAGGCCAGGTGCAACATCCGTTATCAGTTGCCATACAGCTCAAACCAGTATAAGGCGGAACTAATGAGGCCTGCATACTTTTGGCCGAGGGAGAGGAGATAACGGTTCACAAAGAAGAAAGGACAAGGTCGTAATTCAAAGGAGTGGACCTAACAAGATAGACTTGTAGTCTCCAGCTTTGATTAACTGTTTAGTGTAACTGCTTGATGTAACTGCTACAAGGGGGAAAAGGGGGAGGGAGGAAAGAAGGGATGGGCTTAGCTAAAAGTAAAGTATAAAAAGGTAAACTGCTTGTATTAGGTGTGCTGGATCTGAGGCGTGCCAAGTCTCCCAGCACCGCTTTGAGCACAAATAAACTTGTGTTTTGCTTCTCCACCCCAGTGTGTTTACTGGCGCTAAGCACTCCAGGCACGAACCACTGTTGCTTGCCTCGGGCAGCCTCTGTGCCTGCAACAGTTTTTGGCATCCCTGGGTGGGCATCGAGGCTAAAATCAGCCTTGCTCGGACCCCTCTCAGCGGCCGATGGATCGCGACGACGACCGACGCCCAGTGCGCACTGGTGACTTCATCGGGGGCCTCGGCAAAGACGCGGTTTGATCGACCCCGGAGGGCACAATTGTGCAACGCGCTAGGACAGTGGAGAAGCAGCTGCGGGTGACGGTGCAGAACCGGTCCCTCGGATAAGGTAGGAACAGTCCGGTTGTCTGGATTTTTTCCTTTTGCCTGTTAGGACCTGGGGACACCCAGTGTCACCCTAGGATATGGGGCAGGGACAGAGTACAGGCAGGGCACGGTGTACACCCTTAGAATGCATTCTAGCCAATTGGGAAGTTTTTGGATCAGATCCCCTAACTAAAAGCAAATTAAAAAGATTCTGTACGGTAGACTGGCCTCTGTATCAACTGGAAGGTCAGGAAAGGTGGCCACCGGAGGGATCACTTAATTACAACATGATCCTTCAGTTACTTCTGTTTTGTCAGCGTACAGGTAAATGGAATGAACATGTGTATGCACAGCTGTTTAGGTTGTTAAGAGACAGATCAGATCTTTTGCAAAAGTGTAATCTGACTCCGGCAGGTCCGGTAGTTGCTACTGGTATTCCCCAGAACTCCCCTCTGAATGTAATGACAGATTCGGTGTCCCTTTCAGCTGTAACACCCCCACCGTATAACGAGAAGGTGCCTAAAGCCCCAGGGAGCGTCCCCCCGGTGGGACTCTATCCGTTAGTTACAAATGCCAGGATAGCACGCGTGCCAGAGAGAGATGATGAACAGGCTACTATCCTGCAAGTTTACAACCATGTCCCTTTTAGCCCCGTGGAACTGGCAGCCTAGCACAGGCTGGGGAATTTTCAACGAACCCAAGACAGTTTATCTCAGTTTTTGAGGGGTGCCTAGCTAGTCACAAGCCTGACTGGAATGACTGTCAAATCCTTCTAAGAACCCTGTTGTCTGAAGTGGAGTGGAATCAGGTTATAGCTAAGGCAAGGGAGGAAGCACAATGGAGACATGAGCATAACCTACATGCCCCCCATCCTGATGTGGCGGTCCCCCGGGCTGATCCCGGGTGGAACCCTAATGATGCCCCGCAATTCACTCTCCTCACTTCCTATAAGGATTTGATTTTACATGGTCTCCGGCACTCAGTGGTTAGACACAATAACTGGGCCAAGCCCTA
Source organism: Gopherus evgoodei (assembly GCF_007399415.2). Taxonomy (NCBI): domain Eukaryota; kingdom Metazoa; phylum Chordata; order Testudines; family Testudinidae; genus Gopherus; species Gopherus evgoodei. Next base: position 67,522,958 of record NC_044330.1, on the reverse strand, counting down.
TGAAATCGTGCAGGAGTCAAAGGAAAGCCCAGTTGCCTTTTTGCAGCATATTCGGGATACTATCCGGCAACATACTAATGCAGACCCCGGTGACCAGGCAACTGAGGCCATTGTCAAGGGCATCTTTACTAGCCATGCAGCTCCTTATATTAAAAGAAAATTACAGAAAAAGGAGGATTTAATGGGCATGACCATGGCACAAATTCTGGAAACGGCCAATAAGGCTTATAGCCTTAGAGAAGCAGAGAAAGAAAAGAGACAAGTGAAAATGATGGTTGCAGCAGTACAGGCTGGTGGCAAGAGAAGGTTTCAGGAAGGTGGTAGAGGCCGGGGAATAAGAAGCCATGGGCGTGGACGCCTTGGTTCGCAGGAGAGGCGTCTGGGTCGCAACCAGTGTGCTATATGCAGATAGGAGGGACACTGGAAAAATGAGTGCCCCGAGAGGGAAAGTACCCCTATGATGGCAGCAGAAAATCAAGACTAGGGGTGTCAGGGGAGACGGACCATCCTGCCCCTGGAACCCCGAGTAAAAATGCGGGTGGGAAATTCAGAAATAGACTTTCTAATAGACTCTGGAGCAGCACGAACTGCTGTAAACCAACCCCTTCAGCTGCCAGTGGCAGATTCTCTCACAATAGTGGGTGCTACAGGAAAAGGAGCTGAGTGTCCAGTGTATGCCCCAGCGGAATGTGCCTTGGGAAACAGAACTATATCTCACAAGCTGGTCTACCTCCCTGATTGCCCAACACCCCTGCTAGGATGGGATCTGCTTTGTCGCTTAGGAGCCACCCTGCATTTTACCCAAGATGAAATAACCCTCACCTTACCCCCCGAGAATGCCTAGGTAATGGCCCTCGCAATTAAGCCTTCAGCTATGCAAGCCCCAGAGTGGAGCCAGTGGAAGGACCAGGTGTACCCCTTGGTATGGGCATCAGGGGTCCCAGGAAAGGCTACCCATCAAACCCCCATTAATGTTCAGCTCCTGCCAGGGAAAGGTCTGGTGCGAATCAAGCAGTATCCAATCAAGAGGGAAGCTAGAGGGTCTGCAGGGAACTATAGACCGCTTTCTACAGTGTGGTGTGCTTCGAGAATATCAGTCAGCTTGGAACACCCCCATCCTGCCTGTGCAGAAGCCCGATGGCATGTACCGGCTAGTGCAGGACCAAAGGGCAGTTAATGAACGAGTTAAGACTCTGCACTCGCTGGTCCCGAACACCTATACACTGTTGGCCTCTGTAGGGGGACAGTACGCCCATTTTTCAATTCTTGATTTGAAAGACGCTTTCTTCACAATTCCAGTCAATACTACATCTCAGGAGATTTTCTCCTTCGAGTGAGAGGACAGAAAAAGGGTTAAAAAGCAGATCTGCTGGACAGTGCTAGCCCAGGGGTTTAAGAATTCCCCCACCCTTTTCGGTCAAGAGACTTGGAGGAGTGGAACAATGAGGATGAAATTCTCCTCCTGGAATATGTAAATGACCTGTTAATTGCTGCTGTGGGTCTCACCCTGTGCCTTAAAGCAACTGTGAGCCTTTTGAACTTTGTTGGACTCCGGGGATATCCGGTAGCAAAAAGCAAGGCTCAAATTTCTCTCACAGAAGTGCAGTACTTAGGATTTCACCTAAGGCAAGGGGAGGGTCAGCTTTCAAATGAAAGGAAGGAAGCTATCTGTCAAGTGCCTGTCCCAAACAATGTAAACAGCTCAGGGCGTTTCTGGGAATGGCAGGCTTCTGCAGGATATGTAAAAGCAGCAAAGAATCCTGTGGCACCTTATAGACTAACAGACGTTTTGGAGCATGAGCTTTCGTGGGTGAATACCCACTTCCTCAGATGCATGTAATGGAAATATCCAGGGGCAGGTATATATATGTGTGCTAGCAAGCAAGCTAGAGATAACGAGGTCAGTTCAATCAGGGAGGATGAGGCCCTGTTCTAGCAGTTGAGGTGTGAAAACCAAGAGAGGAGAAACTGGTTCTGTAATTGGCAAGCCATTCACAGTCTTTGTTCAATCCTGAGCTGATGGTGTCAAATTTGCAGATGAACTGAAGCTCAGCAGTTTCTCTTTGAAGTCTGGTCCTGAAGTTTTTTTGCTCATGGATGGCCACCTTAAGGTCTGCTATAGTGTGGCCAGGGAGGTTGAAGTGTTCTCCTACAGGTTTTTGTATATTGCCATTCCTAATGTCTGATTTGTGTCCATTTATCCTTTTCCATAGAGACTGTCCAGTTTGGCCGATGTACATAGCAGAGGGGCATTGCTGGCATATGTTGGCGTATATTACATTGGTGGATGTGCAGGTGAATGAACCAGTGATGGTGTGGCTGATCTGGTTAGATCTTGTGATGGTGTCGCTGGTGTAGATATGTGGGCAGAGTTGGCATCGAGGTTTGTTGCATGGATTGGTTCCTGAGCTAGAGTTATTATGGTGTGGTGTGCAGTTACTGGTGAGAATATGTTTCAGGTTGGCAGGTTGTCTGTGGGCAAGGATTGGCCTGCCACCCAAGGCCTGTGAAAGTGTGGGATCATTGTCCAGGATGGGTTGTAGATCCTTGATGATGCGTTGGAGGGGTTTTAGCTGGGGGCTGTATGTAATGGCCAGTGGAGTCCTGTTGGTTTCTCTCTTGGGTTTGTCTTGCAGTAGGAGGCTTCTGGGTACACGTCTGGCTCTGTTGATCTGTTTCCTTATTTCCAGGAACAGGAAATATGAACAGGGCCTCATCCTCCCTGATTGAACTGACCTCGTTATCTCTAGCTTGCTTGCTAACACACATATATATACCTGCCCCTGGATATTTCCATTACATGCATCTGAGGAAGTGGGTATTCACCCACGAAAGCTCATGCTCCAAAACGTCTCTTAGTCTATAAGGTGCCACAGGATTCTTTGCTGCTTTTACAGATCCAGACTAACACGGCTACCCTCTGATACTTGACACCATGCAAGGCACTGCATTTAGCCGTATGGAATGGAAATCCATCAATCTCATGAAGAAACTTGCACAAATACAGACAGATATCATCTTCCTTTCCAAATGCAAACGGATGGACATCATACCAAATGGACTAAAGGTAAAAAATCCACTGCTATCTACATACTACACAGACCACAGTGAGAGATTATGTCATACTCTATCAAAAAAACTGAGGAACCACCTGATCAGCATCCTATACAGCAAACAGGAAAACATCAAAAAAGAGCTCTCCAACCTGAAGACTCTCATTAATAACCAAACTTCTATACAAAAGGACTTCACTAGAATAAGACAGGAGATCTACATTACTCACTTCACCTCTCTTCAAAGGAAAAAGGACTGTAAGCTGTCTAAACTCCTACCTGCCACATGGGGCCACAACAGTGGTACCCCTAACCCACCCAGCAATATCGTCAATCTATCCAACTACACACTCAGCCCAGAAGAAAAGTCTGTCCTATCTCAGGGACTCTCTTTCTGCCCTGCCACCCCCACCAACATGATACAGTTCTGTGGCAATCTGGAAGCCTACTTTCGCCGTCTCCGTCTCAAAGAATACTTCCAGGACAACACTGAACAGTGCACTGATACACGGGTGCCCTCCCACCAACAGCACAAGAAAAAGAACTCTACATGGACTCCTCCTGAGGGTCGAAATGACAGCCTGGACCTATACATTGAATGCTTCCGCCGGCGTGCACAGGCAGAAATCGTGGAACAACAACATCGCTTGCCTCACAACCTAAGTCGTGCAGAACGCAATGCCATCCACAGCCTCAGAAACTACCCTGACATTATCATCAAAGAGGCTGATAAAGGAGGTGCCGTTGTCATCATGAACAGGTCTGACTATCAAAAGGAGGCAGCCAGACAACTCTCCAATACCAAATTCTACAGGCCACTTCCCTCAGATCCCGCTGAGGAATACACTAAGAAACTACAGCATCTACTCAGGACACTCCCTACACTAACACCAGAAGAAATCAACATACCCCTAGAGCCCGACCAGGGTTATTCTATCTACTACCCAAGATCCACAAACCCGGAAATCCGGGACGCCCCATCATCTCGGGCATTGGCACTCTCACTGAAGGACTGTCTGGATATATGGACTCTCTACTCAGACCCTATGCCACCAGCACTCCCAGCTATCTCCGCGACACCACTGATTTCCTGAGGAAACTACAATGCATTGGTGACCTCCCAGAAAACACCATCCTAGCCACCATGGATGTAGAGGCTCTCTACACAAACATCCCACACACAGATGGAATACAAGCTGTCAGGAACACTATCCATGATGATGCCACAGCACAACTGGCTGCTGAGCTCTGTGCCTTTATACTTACACACAACTATTTCAAATTTGATGACAATATATATCTCCAGATCAGTGGCACTGTTATGGGCACCTGCATGGCCCCACAATATGCCAATATCTTCATGGCCGACCTGGAACAACGCTTCCTCAGCTCTCGTCCACTCACACCGCTTCTCTGTCTACGCTACATTGATGACATCTTCATCATCTGGACCCATGGGAAGGCAACTCTGGAAAAATTCCACCATGATTTCAACAGCTTCCACCCCACCATCAACCTCAGCCTGGACCAATCTACACGGGAGGTCCACTTTCTTGACACCACGGTGCAAATAAGTGATGGTCACATTAACACCACCCTATATCGAAAACCCACCGACAGCTATGCCTACCTTCATGCCTCCAGCTTCCATCCCGGGCACATCACACAATCCATTGTCTACAGCCAAGCACTGAGGTACAACCGCATCTGCTCTAACCCTTCAGACAGAGACCAACACCTACAAAATCTCCACCAAGCATTCTCAAAACTACAATACCCGCATGAGGAAATAAGGAAACAGACCAACAGAGCCAGACGTGTACCCAGAAGCCTCCTACTGCAAGACAAACCCAAGAGAGAAACTAACAGGACTCCACTGGCCATCACATACAGCCCCCAGCTAAAACCCCTCCAACGCATCATCAAGGATCTACAACCCATCCTGGACAATGATCCCACACTTTCACAGGCCTTGGGTGGCAGGCCAATCCTTGCCCACAGACAACCTGCCAACCTGAAACATATTCTCACCAGTAACTGCACACCACACCATAATAACTCTAGCTCAGGAACCAATCCATGCAACAAACCTCGATGCCAACTCTGCCCACATATCTACACCAGCGACACCATCACAGGACCTAACCAGATCAGCCACACCATCACTGGTTCATTCACCTGCACATCCACCAATGTAATATATGTCATCATATGCCAGCAATGCCCCTCTGCTATGTACATCGGCCAAACTGGACAGTCTCTACGGAAAAGGATAAATGGACACAAATCAGACATTAGGAATGGCAATATACAAAAACCTGTAGGAGAACACTTCAACCTCCCTGGCCACACTATAGCAGACCTTAAGGTGGCCATCCATGAGCAAAAAAACTTCAGGACCAGACTTCAAAGAGAAACTGCTGAGCTTCAGTTCATCTGCAAATTTGACACCATCAGCTCAGGATTGAACAAAGACTGTGAATGGCTTGCCAATTACAGAACCAGTTTCTCCTCTCTTGGTTTTCACACCTCAACTGCTAGAACAGGGCCTCATCCTCCCTGATTGAACTGACCTCGTTATCTCTAGCTTGCTTGCTAGCACACATTTATATACCTGCCCCTGGATACTTCCATTACATGCATCTGAGGAAGTGGGTATTCACCCACGAAAGCTCATGCTCCAAAACGTCTCTTAGTCTATAAGGTGCCACAGGATTCTTTGCTGCTTTTACAGATCCAGACTAACACGGCTACCCTCTGATGCAGGATATGGATCCCTGAATTCGGACTGTGGGCAAAACCATTGTACAAGTGTGTTAAGGGAGCAGATCACGACCCCTTTCACTGGTCCCCAGAAGCTGACAGGGCATTTAAAATTCTAAAGAGAAAACTGATGGAAGCCCCAGCCCTGGGTCTGCTGGATCTCTCTACATTGTTTCAGCTGTATGTGCATGAAAGGAAAGGGGTGGCTCTGGGAGTGCTTACTCAGTTGTTAGGCACCTGGAAACGTCCCGTGGCTTACTTTTTCAAACAACTGGATCAGTTGCCAAGGGGCGGCCGGCGTGTCTACGAGCAGTCGCTGCAACTGCCCTAGTACTTGAGGAAGCTGAAAAGCTAACTTTGGGAGGGACTGTGCAGGTCTATACTCCCGACATGATTCAAGCCCTGCTGGATGCCAAAAGCGGTCTCTGGCTCACACAGGCTTGAGTGGCTCGGTATCAGGCTAAACTTTTGAAAAACCTCGAAGTCAGCCTGCAGGCTTGCCCCTCCCTTAACCCAGCACCCTGCTGCCAGAAACAGAGGAGCAGGAACATGACTGTTTAGATGTCATAGACGCCCAGTACTCCAGCCGCCTGGACTTAAAAGATCAATCACTCCCAAATGCAGATTATGAGTGGTACACCGACGGCAGCCGTACTGTTACAAACAGACAGAGGAGGGCGGGCTATGCTGTTGTAACTCTCCACAAGACAGTGGAAGCAGAGAGTTTGCCTGCCGGGACATCAGCCCAGCTGGCTGAACTAGTAGCCTTAACCCGTGCGCTTGAACTGCCAAAAGGGAAAAGAGTTAACATCGTCACTGATTCCAGATATGCCTCTGGAGTGCTACACGCTCATGCAGGTTGTCAAAGTTAGAATCAGGACTCACAATTTGTCAGATCACTCTGTTTATTAGCGCAGCGCTCCGCCAATAACATTCAGAATATGTGAGTGGCCATGCAAGGCCCAAACAGTCTTATTTATACAGATAAAAGAGCGGGAATTAGACAAAGGGACAAAGAAAGCAAAACAGGAAAATTCACCTGGGGCACAGCATGCATATCCTATTTCCTTACTAACTGTTATCAATTTAAGGCTAATACTTCACCAATTGCCCTTAAACGGTGCAATTGTTCTATGTTAATGTCTGTATTCCTGACACCTGGATTGCAGCATTCCAACAGTTTTGCTTAAAGGTACAGACAGCATTTCTTTAATCCTTTTTATTCTTACTATATAATTCATTCTACTTTCACAAGGTCTGTGGGAGCAGAGGGGAATGCTGACAGCCCAGGGCTCTCCAGTCGAGCATGGACCCCAGATTCTCCGACTTCTAGAAGCAGTACAGCTCCCCTCAGTGGTAGCAGTGATACACTGCAAGGCTCATCAAAAAGAAGACCATGATGTAAACAGGGGCAACGCCAGAGCGGATAGGGAGGCCAAGTGAGCTGCTACCCTGGAACCACTGGAAACTGAGGATGCACAGATGCATGCCCTCATCCCATCGGTAGGGGAGCTCCCAGCCCCTCAGTACTCTCACGAAGAAAGAAACCTGGCCAACACACTTGAACTCCAGGAAAAGGAGGGATGGCTTCACTCCACAGAAGGAAAAATCCTCCTACCAAAGAGCCTAATGCGGCCAGTGCTACAGAGACTACATCAAACCACTCACGCTGGCAGAGTGTCTCTAACCCAGCTTGTGAATAAATATTTCCTGACCTCTGGACTCAGACCTCTGGTCTCCCAGGTACAGGCCGAATGCTTAATCTGCCAAAAGAACAATCCCAGACCAGGACTTTCAGTGCCACCTGCTACTCTGGAACCCACCCCGGGCCCAGGACTGGTCTGGCAAATAGATTTTACTGAGTTCCCTTGAACTCAAGGGTACAGATACCTCCTCGTCTTAGTGGACCGATTCAGCAGATGGCCCGAAGCCTTCCCATGCCAAAATAATACTGCCAGAACAGTGGCTTTGAAGTTTGTCAAGGAGATCATTCCTCGATTCAGACTTCCCCAGTGGATGGAATCTGACAATGGACCACACTTCACATCAAAGGTTGTTTAGAATATCTGGGATGTCCTACAGCTCACCTGGAAGCTCCACACTCCATGGCGACCTCAGGCCAGTGGAGTAGTGGAACGCACCAATCAGACACTCAAGCGACATCTCTCAAAGGTCTGCCAGGAGGCCTCTCTTCGGTGGCCCGATTCTCTGCCCCTTGTTTTACTCCGTGTCCGTGCTCTCCCAAAGGGTAGATTAGGGCTTAGTCCCTTCGAAATTATGTTTGGAAGGGCATGGCCTATTAATACACCGGTTCTGTTAGGGGAGTGGGAAGTGGGATGTGGTTTCTTGTCTCAGTACATGTGCTCTCTGTCTGCTGTTCTCTGTTCTCTTCACAGGTACACCAAAGATTTGCAGCCTCTCCCGCTGGACAAACCTATCCACTCCCTGCAGCCAGGTGACTCCGTCCTCGTTCGTACCTGGAAGGACGAGCCTCTCCAAGAGAAGTGAAAAGGACCCCACACCGTCCTGCTGACCTCCCACACAGCGGCCAAGGTTGAGGGACATAAGAACTGGATCCACCACTCTAGACTGAAAAGAGTGCCAGCTCCTGAGCAGTGGACCGTCCAGCCAGCACCAGAGACTGCCAGCGACGATCTGGGACTTAAACTGTTGTTTAAACAACATAAGGGCCAAGCCTCACCCTCTCCAATCACTTAGGCCCTTATATGGGTGGAAGCCCTTTAGTGTGGTCTCACATCCCTCCTATTTGTCGACCACAATATTGCTCTCTTCACCAGCGGTGGGCAGTGCACATATTGGTACACACAGTACACAGGGGCCCCAGCCAAATGGTTCTTATCACCCTGCTTACCTCCTGTGGGTCCCACCTGGATACAGGTTCGTGGGCAGCCCCGCTATTATTTCCACCCTACGGTACGGAATAATAGATGCAGTGTTTCCCCTTTGGGCGCCCTAATTCCCTTCCCCGGGAAAACCCTGAAACCAGGTTATATTTGTTTTCAGAGGGCCGGCCTAACTTGTTGGCCTGGTCCCTCCTGTTCTTAATTTGCCTGCTATTAGTAATTGTTATTTTGTGGGTATTTGGGGAATTGTAGTTGTAGGCCCTAAGGTCACCTACTCGGTATGGGTCCAGGTCCAAAGTCTGCCATAATGTTACTTTTTGCCATGGGGGCACCTTTCTTGTTAGTCCCCGCTTCCCTCCCAGCCCATGCGGGGTGGAGAGGAAATCTCACTAACCTGGAAACAAACACCTTTTCCTGTTCAACCACTGGCGAAGATTTGTTGCACAAGTGTCGCAGCATATGTGTGGGGCCAACCTCTTGTCCTGATCTCCAATTTTGCAGCCAAAATAAAGGTGATAGGCTTTCTTAACCATAGTGGTTATACGGTGCTTTTGTGATGCAAAAATCCCTTCACCACAAACATAGCAGAAGTTATCTGCACTGTTCACACAAGTACGAGGCATCTCTGCTCACTTTGGCTAAACAGAAATGTGTCCCTTTGCAAAATCAAACACTGACAAATAAGAGAGCACGACACTGTATGATTTCTAGAGCTGATATAGGGCAATTTGTTCAGCAGAGTGATGTAAGCTTTGTTATGATTGCATCATCCATGACTTCTAGGAATAACATGATGCAATTCATATCATGTATGACGCAATACCAGCTTCAGATTGCAGCATTCATTGTTTTGCCTAAAAGGCAAGTACTGTCCAAACCCATTCATAGATTTATTCATAGATCCAGTCAAAGATGTATTTTAGTCATTTCTGGTTTAAATTGAGATCCCTTCCCTTTATAACTCACCTATCCTCCGCCATTCCCAAGTCAAGGGTCGTATATACTGACCCAATAGCATATCTTGAAAACTAGAGCCAATCAACAATTTTAAGCATCATTTTCATTCTTAGTGACCCAGAATTAGTAAAGTTGGACTACATTTATTTCAGAAGCATTTTGGCTTAGAGCAGTGCTCTGGCACTGCATGTGCAGAAGGTGGGGGCCCTTAAGGACTCTAAAAATTAATATTGGCCACTTCAGGCTTGTATTAAACTCCCAAGGTCAGCTTTTTTCTGACCTGGGATTCATAGATGCTGCCACCACCCAAGTGCAAAACCTCTTTGAGAACCCAGGAAGGTGCACTTGGGAATTCTTTCCTCAAGTCCTTTCACCATCCCCCCAACACCTGTGAAGAGCTGAGAAGGATGTGGGGAGGGAAATCAGCTGTTGCCACCAGCTAATTCTAATGTGCACAAACCTCTTAAGACACTAAAATCAAATTCTGTTCTTTAAAAAGGTAAATTTTATTATTAAAAAAGAAAATAAATCTGAGAATTTAGGCTTTTGCTACATTTAAAAAAACCCTACAAGGATTAAGCATCAAGACTAGCTCTCTTGAGGTCCAGCTTAAAAGTTACAACCAAAACAAAATCACCTGGGCTTAGCACAGAGGAATCCACAAGCCATAAAGAAATAAAAGGGATAAACCTAATCACATCTTCCTAGACATTTCCTGATCTACTTACATATCTGGGGGTTTAAATGAGTAGTTTCTAGGTATGATACCGATGATTTTTCATACCAGACCCAAGCTTCTCACAGCATAACTACTCCCTGTCTGCCTCTCCCCAAGAACAGACAGACAAAGGGGGAGTCTTGTTTCAATTTTAAAAAATGTTTGTGGCCTTCCCATTGGCTCTTTTGGCCAGGTGCCCACTGACTTCCTTTTACCTATGCACAGCAGTGAGATTTCCTAACCCTTTATAGGTAGAGCAATTAGAGAACAGCTACTAAGTGGGATTTTATAGCTACTGGGTGTCCATAAAAGGGAGCTCTCCCCACCCTTTCATCTATCACAGCCTTTTATAATGGTACTGACACTTGCCTATCTCTACTGGAAATACCTTGCCTGATACATCCTAAGACTGGATTAGTCCTTTTCATGGCTGCATCACATTGATAGCTCATAGTTATCCTGACATCAGCCAATATACCCAAGTCTTTCTCCTCTGTCACTGCCAACCGATATGTCTCCAGCTTATAACAAACATTCCTGTTAGTCCCTGAATGCATGACCTTGCACTATTAAATATCATCCAATTTCTATTGCTCCAGGTTACAAGGTCATACTCCTCTATAATAGCAACAGCTCCCAGCTTTGTGTCATCTGCAAATTTTATTAGCACATTCCCACTTTTTGTGCCATGCTCAGTAATGAAAATGTTAAATAAGGTTGGTCCCAAGACTGATCTCTGAGGAACTCCACTAGTAACCTCCCTCCAGCCTGACAGTTCACCTTTCAGTATGACCTGTTGTAGTTTCCCCTTTAACCAAGTTCTTATCCACTTTCAATTCTCACATTACTCCCCATCTTCTCCAATTTAACTAATAATTTCTCATGTGGAACTGTATCAAATGCCTACCTCTTAAATACAATGATTGAAACAATTGTAGAAAAATCTACAATTACTTTCTCAGTGGTTTGAGTATTGGCCTGCTAAACCCAGGGTTGTGAGTTCAATCCTTAAGGGGGCCATTTAGGGAACTGAGGTTAAAAAAAAAAAGTCTGGGAATTTGCCCTGCTTTGAACAGGGGGTTGGACTAGATGATCTCCTGAGGTCCCGTCCAACCCTGATATTCTATTCTATGATTTCTATCATTTAGGCTACCTACTTTTTGCAGTTCACCACGCTTGAAACAGGTCATTTAACTTTAGGAAACATCCTAACAGCCCTTTCTTATCTTCATCATGTTCCCATTACACCTCTGGCATTTAGGGCAGTGACAAAGCTCCTCCATGCCTGTCTGTTTCTGGCAAGTCTTTCAGTGGTTCCTCAGCCGTACCTCCATGTCATAAACAGATAGTTAAGGGTTAATGTAATGTCTCTTTTACCTGTAAAGGGTTAACAAGCTCAGTGAACCTAGCTGACACCTGACCAAAGGACCAATCGGGGGACAAGATACTTTCAAATCTTGGTGGAGGGAAGTCTTTGTTTGTGCTGTTCTTTGTTCGCTCTTGGGACTAAGAGGGGCCAGACGTGCAACCAGGTTTCTCCAATTTTTCTGAAACAATCTCTCATGTTCAAAATAGTAAGTACTAGCTAGAAAAGGCGGATTAGTTTTACGTTTGTTTTCTTACCTTGCAAATGTGTATTTTGCTGGAAGAATTTTTGCCTCTGTTTTCTGTAACTTGTATCTTAGGCTAGGGGGGAGGGAGTCCCTCTAGCCTATATAAGCTGAAGACCCTGTAAACATTTTCCATCCTAATTTTACAGAGATAATTTTTACTTTTTCTTTCTTTAATTAAAAGCTTTCTTTTTTTAAGAACCTGATTGATTTTTTTTCTTGTTTAAGACCCAAGGGGATTGGGCCTGAACTCAAGAGGGAGGGTGGAGGTAAAAAGGGGGGAAAGGTTAATTCCTCTCTGTTTTAACATTCAAGGAGTTTGGGTCACAGTGATCTCTCAGGGAAAATCTGGGAGGGGGAAAGGAAGGGGAATGGTTTATTTCTCTTTGTTTTAAGACCCAAGGGGTTTGGGTCTTGGGTCCCCCAGGGAAGATTTTGGGGGACAGGAAGTGTACCAAAACACTATATTTTTGGTTGGTGGCAGCGCTATCAGATCTAAGCTAGGAATTAAGCTTAGAAGGGTATCTGCAGGTCCCCACTTTCTGGATGCTAAAGTTCAAAGTGGGAGTAATACCTTGACACCCCGGCTTTTCAGGTCTGCTTCCACAGCTCTTCACCATGTTGATTTCGGGTGACCTCGTTTTTGCTTGCCTTAAGGTGTCCATCTTATTGCTACTCTGGTGATGGAATCAGTTTCCATCCGAAGTACATGACCAATCCATCTCCTCCTGGCAATGATGGTGCTCAGATCCTCTTGGCTGCACGGTGTCAATAGATCTTGATTTGAAATTTTTCTGGGCCAAAAGATACAGAGGATTTTTCTGAATCACCTATTAAATCACTCTGTTTATAAACAAAATTCTGAATCCCTACCTCAAGGGGTGCAAGCTGAGAGCAGCTCATCTCCTGTCTCCTCTGCAGAACTCATTACATTGCACACTCAGGCTGCCTGCCTGAGGCTTGTTGTTTGGGGAGGCAACACCCGAACCCCGCATATCCTCCAAACCCTGTCCAAAGGATTTAGGCAGATGAATGAAATAATTGATTTAATTCAGCTTGCTTTCAAACTGATCTTTCCCCTTGTAAATCCACTTAAATGATATATTTATTCTCTTCAAACAAATATATATTTTGATGTCTCTAGGTTTGGCTTCTTTCATTTCAGAAATTAATTACGAATAGGCTACAGATAAGAGCATTGTCCATGGCAAGTTAAAACAGCTGCACAGTAACTAGATTTTCGTGAGTTTGTTCCCCACACACACTGAACAATTATTTACCTTCATTTACGTTTACCTTAAACAAAGTTGTGAGTACAAATTAAAGGCAATGATATTTCAACTCTTAACAGTTACACACACAGTGTCTTTCCAAATACATAATTGTGAGCCTGATCCTACAGATTTGTAGCCTCATGTGAGTAAGTCTGGGGCCTAGAAGTGAAGGGGTGCTATCATATTGATCATTCTTAGTCCAACTGAAGTCAATGACATGTTTTGACTCCACTAGTGCAGGGTCCAACCACAGGTTGCCCCATGGAGTTCAGTTTTGGAGGGTGTAATAAACAGATAGCTAAGGGTTAATGTCTCTTTCACCTGGAAAGGAGTAACCTGAAACATCTGACCAGAGGACCAATCAGGAAACAAGACTTTTTCAAATCTGGGTGGAGGGAAGTTTTGGGTGTGAGTTTTTTGTCCTTTGTCTTGGGTCTGACCCTCTCGGCTATCTCCAGCTTTCTAATCTTCTGTTTCCAAGTTGCAAGTACAAAGATAGGAAGACCATAGGTTTATATTGTTTTCTTTTGTATTTCCATGGGTGTAGTTGCTGGAATGTGTTAAATTGTATTAATTTTGGATAAGGCTGTTTATTCATTTTTTTTCTTTTAAGCAAATGACCCTGTATTTGTCACCTTAATACAGAGAGACCATTTTTATGTCCTTTTCTTTCTTTTTATATAAAGCTTTCTTTTTAAGACCTGTTGGAGTTTTTCTTTAATGGGGACTCCAGGGAATTGAGTCTGCAGCTCACCAGGGAATTGGTGGGAGGAAGAAGTCAGGGGGAAAATCTCTTTGTGTTAGATTTATTAAGCCTGACTTTGCATACCCTCTGGGTGAGGGGGCAAGAGAGATTAGCTCTCGGTACTTCTGTTTTCCAGGACTGGAAACAGGGAGGGCGGAGTCCCTCTGTTTAGATTCACGGAGCTTGCTTCTGTATATCTCTCCAGGAACCCAGGGAGGGAACACCTGGAGGGGAGGACGGGAAAGGGAAATGGTTTATTCCCCTTTGTTGTGAGGCTCAAGGAATCTGAGTCTGAGGGTCCCCCAGGGAAGGTTTTGGGGAGACCACAGTGCGCCAGGTACTGTATAGATTCCTGGCTGGTGGCAGCTTTACCAGGTCCAAGCTGGTAACTAAGCTTGGAGGTTTTCATGCTAACACCCATATTTTGGACGCTAAGGTCCAGATCTGGGAAAAATGTTGTGACAGAGGGTCGTGTGTGTCATTCAAAGTCTGACAGCAGAAGATCTGTCCCTCACTTACTAGGTTTCTAGTTCTCATGGATGGTTTGAACTTGCCCTTTATAGCTGGTAACATTGGTTTCACTGACGATAAAAGAACACAGAAAAGTGTCACTTTGAACCCAAAGCAGCCCTCGTGGCCTTCTAGAGAGGAGACACTGGATGTTCAGTGAACAGGCAGGGTTTTTCTTGTGGCAGGGAGGGTGGTGGGTACAACCCCTCTCATACCTAACCTTCCGCCAACAACTTACCAACCAACCCCACCCCAAGGTAGTTCCCCCTCAGATTTTGGACTGTCACCCTTGCTAAATTGCAGGATACTATTGCCCAGACCCAGCCTTTCCTCCTACACCATTATACACAGCAGCAATTGTGCTCCTTTAGCTACCGGTTCAGCAGTACTTGACTTATTCTATAGACGCAGCATAGTAAAAAAAGAGACACTAAGAAACTAGAAAGCTCAGCCACTGGGGACTCAGAGCAAGCGTTTTCATATCCAGTGTGCAGTTTTAGATTTCACTGCTGCCACTGGAGCGGGGTGGGGGTGTGGGGGGAAATCTCAGCTTGATTCTGTTTCTCTCACAACTTGAATCCCTTGTGCTTTAGATGCTCGGATAGTTAATAGCCTCCACTCTGCATTGCCATTCTTAGCAGCTTTCTGCTCTTGTCCCCCTGCCAGAGGGCAGGGATCCATCCACCTGCAGCATTTGCCTTCGCTCAGACTCCTTTATACTTTGTTCAGCCTAGTCCTGCAGCGTTAGTCCATCCCCACTCCAGACGTCTCAAGCTAAGCATTCAACAGGCTCATCAAACCCCAGCTGAGAGTAGAAGTCACTTGTGCAGATTTGGTCCAGATCTCAGCTCCATTGCCAAACTTTAGGGAGTGTCGGATATTTAAGAGATTCAGTCCCCTCATCTACAAACCTTACTCCTGAGTAGTTTTTACAGCCGTAAGGGTTACTCACAGAACAGGGTGACATAAATCCTGTTTTGGCTGGGACAGTCCCTGTTTTAAGCCCTGTCTCAGCCTAACTGACTTTTCTGGAAAAACTGGGCATTTGTCCCACGCAGTTTTGCCAAAAAAAGTGAGGTACAATCCCTAGGGAGGCACGGAGGAATGTGTGAGTGTGGTGGGGGAGAGGCAACACCAGCCCTGTGAGGGATAGAGGACTCGGAAAAGTGGCTGCCTCTGGGCCAGCCCTGTGCAGGCAGGTGGCAGGGGTCTAGGGCAGGACCAGCTCCAGGGTTTTTGCCGCCCCAAGCAGCAAAATAATAATAATAATAAAAAAAAAAGCAGCGATCATGATCTGCGGCAATTCGGCGGCTGGTCCTTTGCTCTGAGAGGGAGTGAGGGACCTGCCGCCGAATTGCCACCGAAGAGCCGGAGGTGCCGCCGCTGTCCATTGGCTGCCCCAAGCACCTGTTTGCTGGGCTAGTGCCTGGAGCCGGTCCTGGTCTTGGGCCATTTCCATGTGCAGGAGGTTAAGGGGGTCTCGGGCCGGCCCTGGGCAGGTGGGGCTTGGGCCTGTCCCATGCGTGGGGAGGATAGGGTGGCCTCAGGCAGCCCCACTGGCAGGGGGAGAGGGGGCATTGGGCTGGCCCCCTGCAGTGTCCTGTTTTCCTTTTGGGAAAACATGGTTATTACCCTGTCAAAAAAGCCACCCTTGGGGTTTCCCGACTGAAAGGCTTCCACATATATCACAGTACAATGCTGCCACCAGGTGGTCATATTAGTTGTCAGGCATTTTACTAGGGGGAAAATAGTTCAATGTCTGTCAAAGCTAACAGCACTTTTTAAAAAAGTCATCTGCACTCACACGTCTTTGAGCCATCAGTTTTTAACTGAAGTGGAAAATTTAAGTGAATCCTTCCCTTCTCTTTGAGGGCCACTGTAAAACATAGTGAGCTCAAGATTTGAAACCTTTTCCTACCCATTAGATCAGGGGTTTTCAAAGTGGGGGTCAGGACCCCTCAGGAGTTTGTGAGGTTATTACATGGGGGATTGTGAGCTGTCAACCTCCACCCCAAACCCCGCTTTGCTTCCAACATTTATAATGGTGTTAAATATATTTAAAAGTATTTTTTAATTTATAAGGGGGGGGTCACATTCAGAGGCTTGCTATGTGAAACCAGTAAAAAAGTTTGAGAGCAACTGCATTAGCTATTTGAAAATTCAATGTAATTATGCTATTTTTCCCCATCAAAGTTCTATTAAACTAGCTTACTTAATGCTCCATCAAAGGATTTACATTTTAAGCAGAATGACAAGGGTTTTGTATTGTTAGCAAGACTTTGCATTACACATGTAAGCAGAGTCAGGATGAGCTCTACCCTGACATCTGGTGGCGAGTTATGGAAAGTGCAGAAAGAATGTCGGGAATGTGAAGTCTCAAATATTTGCATAGGCACACCCAGCAAGGAGCCTGGGATGGTTATTTTGACAGCCCTGGGATCTCCAATTTCTTCATTATTGGGGCAGGATAAATAAAGTGCTGCCAGCGGATTATGTGAATGAGAAGCTACGAGACTGCTTTATAACAGAAATGTCTCAATATAAATTAAATTACACTTGCTAGACAAGGGACATGGGTTCCAAAACTCAGTGAATTGAGCTGAATTCATGTTGGACCAATGGTGCACCAGCACCAGGGCTCCCCTGCTAGGAGCTGAAATCACTGAAAGAGCTGAACTGAGATCACTGAGTGCTGTGTTAACTAGTGGGGGAGCCTGAAGACCTATTGTTAAGTGGCTGGCAGAGTGGAGCAGTTGCAGTGTGTTGGAGCAGCCCATGGAACAGTGAGTAGAGGGAAGTGGTTTGCAGGGGTGGCTGGAGGAGCAGCACAGCTGGTGTGGTGGAGCTGGTCCTGGTGAAGGCTGCAGCAGAACTTCACAGAGAGGCAGAGCTGTTGGCCCTGGCCCACATAAGGTGCCCCTTAACACCCTGTGTGGACTCCCCCCCCATTTCCACCCAGGCTGGGGGGGTAAAACTCTGCAGATAAACTCTTGAATTCTGGGGTGGCACTGACCAGAGACTTTTGGGTTGTTGGACTTTGGGGTGATTGGACTTAAGACCCTAAGGGGAAAAGGACATTGCCAAATGTACTTGGAGGTGGGTTTTGTTTATGGTTTGTGTTATAACCCTGTTTGTAGTGTTTCTCCAATGGGATGCTGCATTGATTCCTTTCTTTATTAAAAAAGATTTTTGCTACACTCAGACTGTGCTTGCGAGAGGGGAAGTATTGCCTCCTAAAGGCACCCGAGGGGTGTGGTATGTAAGTGTCCCAGGTCACTGGGTGGGGACTCGAGCCAGTTATGCATTGTGTTACTGAAACGGAACCCCTGGATACTGAACCCGGGCCTTGTTGCTGCCAACTCAGAGGGGCAGAAGAGTTACACACAGTATTGAAAAAAATGTGACTTCTCCTCTCATGGAACTGTGGTATAGTAAAATATGGACAATCCTTGTAAAGGAAAAGCTTTCAAACCAAGTACCCACACAAGAGAATCACCAAAGAGAGGCTACATAGCTAGAAATGTGGTCATCTTTTTCGGCATACTCAGAGGATAGCTTCCCACCCAGCAACCAGAATCGCTAACTACATTTTTTGAATATTAGTTGGATCCTGAACAAGTAGTAAGTAATGTACAAAATAGTGTGTTAGAATTTTATTGTAACTTTGCCTTAAGAAGAAGGTGGAATCTGAGTCTAAGGCCAGAAGGCACCATAATGATCATCCGATTTCCTGCACACTTCAGGCCACAGAATATCACCACACACTCCTGTAACAAACCCTTAACCTCTGGCTGAGTTACTGAAGTCTTCAAATCATGATTTAAAGACTTCAAGTTACAGAGAATCCACCATTTACTTTAATTCAAAACTAGCCAGTGATCCATGCCTCACGCTGCAGAGGAAAGCAACCTCCTGTGTCTCTGTGAGTCTGACCAGGGGGACATTCCTTCCTGACCTCAAATATGACAATCAGTTAGACCCTGGGCACGTTGGCGAGGACACCTGGGAAAGAATTCTCTGTAGTAACTCAAAGCCCTCCCCATCAAGTGTCCCATCTCTGGCTGTTGGAGATCTTTGCTACTGGCATATGACCCATCTGCCACTGCTAGTCTCATCATACCTCCTGCTTCATAAACTTCTCAAGCTCAGCTAGAAGATCTATTTCTACTTTCCAGTGAATGACTATCAGCCACCAAGGGTCAGGAAAATTTGAAATATTAAATACCCCACTCTGATTGCTCTTGGAGGCAAACTAAGAACAAAGTATTTGTGATCAAAGTAAGAAGTCTCCACATTTGAAAAATCCAAGTACTTATTTTTCACTATGATTTCTCCGAAAATCATGTGAAAATAACTTTAGCTGTAATGTAGGTCATTAAAATGCACTGGATTAGTCAAGCCATTGGTGCAGTGCATAGATTTTTCACGTCTCCCAAGGCAAGTAGTCAGACCACACGTAGGAAAGGAATTCATCTGATAAAGGAAAGTGTCCTTCTGGACCTGTACAGTATAAATTGTAGATAGAGTTTAGAGATCAGAGGAAGGTTAAGATGCCCAAAAGAGGCTTCTTATGTGTTAAGTCTAGTCAGGTCTTGTCTATATTAAAAGATGCTACAATATAACTAGAGCTAATATTTAAACAGGTGCAAAGTTCTGCCTGGACACTCTTAATTTGATTTAAAATAAAGTCTATTTGTCAAAACAGATTTAAATCAAATTAAGAGTGTCCAGGCAGAACTTTGCACCTCTGTAGCTATGTTGGTTTCTTTTAAAGGAGCTTTAAAGTTAAACTGGTGCAACTGTGACTACAGAGGAGGCTGAGTTGTTTTCACATGTAACTTAGAGTGCGCCATCTGGTGGTGAAACTAGCTGTCAGCTTCTTGCAGAGGTCACCAGTTTTATTTTAAAATAATTTTCATCAATAAAAAAGAATCGGGTTCTCCTATTTGTGTGATCATACTACTTGTTGCTTCTGACTATTCACATCACTCCCAGGTATTCATGAAAATGCAAGTAAAGGAAGAATTCAAACAATTTGTATAGGAATTGCATTATTCATTATTTCTCATTTATTATTATTTTAAAAGTTTACCACCATGTGACTCAGGTGAACAAGTCAATAGCAAGTAGTCAAAGAGAACAGTATTCAAGGTTATGAGACAGAGCCTACAGACTAGAGGAAAGGCTTATACTCTGTCTCTAATAGTGCCTGCATTTTTCAGCTTGACTGATTTCTGCAATAATTCTACCAATACAGAGAAAGATACCAACTAAAATAATGTGTACATTCTAAGTCTAAGTAACTTAAGTGTCTGTCTGCCAGTAAAGTCTATTTAAATTGAAAAGATTCTCAACCTCTTGAGTGATTTGTGTACAGAAATACCAACCTAGTGATTTATATTCATAGAGATACAGCAACAGGGTATATAACTAGAAGAAGGGTACCTAAATGGATTTCATTTAGTGTGGCTACATATGTCAGAATAAGGCTCAAGCTCTCATTTACACAGCTGTAATCAAGTGCTGGCAAAGTCAACAATGCTACATGTGTAATCAAGAGGAGAATCCAGCTCCCAATTAATCTAGGTGCTTTGTGCAGTGGTGATTGCCTCCAAGGATTCCACACCACTTACTCTATTATTGACTCTCAATAGGCATTTTGCCTGTATAAATGGGGAAAATGGAAACATCACATTGTTACACCTACCTGCTGTCATATCCCAGGATCATTAGGTTACAAATGCTTCTCTACCCAAGAAATTCCTCCTCATTCAGAAGAGATCACTCCGTCTCCACAACAGAACCAGGTTCTTAATTATTTTGCATCAGCAGACAGTTTGAAAGGACTGTATTCACTTCCATGGAGAATCTACTCCAGTGGAAAAGCTTCTTCCATTGTACTCCACAAAGCAGCTCTTAAAACACTACCATACAGACTTCCCCCCACAAAACTTGGCAGCCAGAAAGACCTTGAGGAGAAACCTTTCTCTGGCCTGTAGGAACTCCTTAAGTGAGCACATCCCAGGTTTGTGTTTCCAGAAAGCAGTGGGAAAATTAGAATCATAGGACTGGAAGGGACCTCAAGAGGTCATCTGCACTCATGGCAGAACTAAGTATTATCTAGACCATCCCGGACAGGTGTTTGTCTAAGCTGCTCTTAAAAACCTCCCATGATGGAGATTCCACAGCCTCCCTAAGCAATTTATTCCAGTGCTTAACCCCCTGACAGTTAGGAAGTTTTTCCTAATGTCCAACCTAAACCTCCCTTGCTGCAATTTAAGCCCATTGCAGAAGCCAGTTGTGAAATTGGAACATGCAGACAAGAGCTTGAACAATCCCATTCCAAATGACTCAGCAGGGCAAGTGTCAGACACAAATGGTGGACAGGAGATGGCACTAGATAATACAAGAGCCCTTGGCAATATTTGTGTGACAGTATCTAGTGTCATCTCTCTCAATACCTGCCATGTAAGCTCTACACACACATCTCTCGGTTTGCTGGCATTCATATCCCTAACAAGGCCTCCAATCTGGCTTTTGTTTTGACAGTGCTGCCATTAGCCGCCAGAACAGAATTTGCAAGTGCCATGTAGAATGGAGACAAGTAGCAGGCTCCAGTCTTCCACAGAGCCCAACAGTCCCACCTGTTGTGGGATCAAACTCTCCACTGGGATGATGTTTCATACTCTTCTACACTTGAAGATAGCGCAGTCAAGCGATTAAAAAATTAATTGCGATTAATCACACAATTAATCTGCACTTTTAAACAATAATAGAATACCATTTAAATAGCTTTGGATGTTTTCTACATTTTCAGATATACTGATGTCAATTACAACACAGAATACAAAGTGTACAGTACTCACTTTATTTTTTATTACAAATATTTGCACTGTAAAAAACAAAAGAAATTGTATTTTTCAATTCATCTAATACAAGTACGGTAGTGCATGAAAGTTCCTCTTACAAATGTAGAATTATGTACAAAAATCCTGCATTCAAAAATAAAATGTCAAACTTTAGAGCCTGCAAGTCCATTTAGTCCTACTTCTTGTTCAACCAATCACTTAGACAAACAACTTTGTGTATATTTGCAACAGATAATGCTGCCTGCTTCTTGTTTGCAATATCACATGAGAACAGACATTTGCATGGCACTGTTGTAGCTGGCATCACAAGATATTTATGTGCCAGATGCACTAAAGATTCATATGTCCCTTCATGCTTCAACCATCATTCCAGAGGACACGCGTCCATGCTGATAATGGGTTCTGCTCAATAACAATCCAAAGCAGTGCAGACTAACACATGTTCATTTTCATCATCAGAGTCAGATGCCACCAGCAGAAGGTTGATTTTCTTTTTTGGTGGTTTGGGTTCTACAGTTTCCACATTGGAGTGTTGCTCTTTTAAAACTTCTGAAAGCATGCTCTACACCTAATCTCTATTTCTTTTGCTTGCCATTTTTACAGTGCAAATATTTGTAATAAAAATATAAAATGAGCACTGTACACTTTGTATACTGTGTTGTAATTGAAATCTATATATTTGAAAATGTAGAAAAACATCCAAAAATATTTAATAAAATTCAATTGGTATTCTAATGTTTAACAGTTTGATTAAAACTGCAATTAATCATGATTAATTTTTTTAAGTGCGATTAATTTTTTGAGTTAATCACGTGAGTTAACTGTAATTAATCGACAGCCCTACTTGAAGAACAAGTACTCTCAGCTCTGATCCATCCCTCCTGCCACTGACCTTAAAGTCCCTACTCAAATCCTCCCTTCTCAGACTTGCACTTCTCCTTGGGGGTCATCCAGCTTTGCAAGAAGCTTTCCTCTCATCCTTGGCATTGATGAGCAGCCTCGGGCACAGATGACAACTCACATGCCTAGGGGGGCCCCATGCAAAGCTGCCTATGCAATGCCTACCACCACTGCCCCTCTTGTTTGTGCATACCATGCTAAAGAGGCAGAGACCGTTGCAAAGGCCCAGCACAAGACATGGAGGTACCTTCATAGATGTGTCACATCTGGCTTGGAAAAAGCAACAAAGGGCTTGTCTACATCAGAAAGTTGCAGCGCTGGTGAGGGAGTTACAGCGCTGCAACTTTGAAGGTGTACACATCTGCAGGGCACCACCAGCGCTGCAACTCCCTGTTTGCAGCGCTGGCCGTACTCCCGTTTTGTCTCGGGTGTAGAGGATCCAGCGCTGGTGATCCAGCGCTGGTAATCCAATGTAGACACTTACCAGCGCTTTTCTTGACCTCCGTGGAAGGAGGAAGCCTCTGGTAATCAAGCTGGTCTCCTTTCCCGGTTTGCTCTCTCGTTGCCGGAACCCCGAGCAAGCAGGTCTCCTTCCCTGCGGTTTGCTGAGTGGCTCCGGGAACGCGAGAGCAAACCGCGGCGAAGCTGGTCTCCTTTCCCGGTTTGCTCTCTCGTTGCCGGAACCCCGAGCAAGCAGGTCTCCTTCCCTGCGGTTTGCTGGGTGGCTCCGGGAACGCGAGAGCAAACCGCGGCGAAGCTGGTCTCCTTTACCGGTTTGCTCTCTCGTTCCCGGAACCCCGAGCAAGCAGGTCTCCTTCCCTGCGGTTTGCTGGGTGGCTCCGGGAACGCGAGAGCAAACCGCGGCGAAGCTGGTCTCCTTTCCCGGTTTGCTCTCGTGTTCCCGGAACCCCCCTTGAAGCCGCCCAACAGCGCTGCAGTGTGGCCACATCTAACACCACTTGCAGCGCTGGTTGCTGTAAGTGTGGCCACTCTGCAGCGCTGGCCCTATACAGCTGTACTAATACAGCTGTAACAACCAGTGCTGCAAAATTTTAGATGTAGACATGGCCAAAGAGTCCTGTGGCACCTTATATACTAACAGATGTATTGGAGCATGAGCTTTCGTGGGTGAATACCCACTTCGTCACCCATCTGAGTCTGGCTTGTAAATTCAGGTCTGAAATTGCAACTTTGTTTGATCCAGGACACCTCAATCCAGGAACGGTGTGGGGGGAGAGAAGGACACAAATACTACAGCTACACAAGCTGCTCTGTGCTTAGACCAGAGACCATGAGCCTGCCAGTGGGAATAACTCAGAACTAGTGTTGCCAATAGTCCCTTATTAGAAGGGACGTCTCTTATTTGTTCATCTCTGTACAACAAGATTGGGAGTTGCTGAGTGCCACCCTAATTTACATCCAGCTGCCTGAGGCCCCAGTGGTCTGTTCCAGTAGCTGGAGAGTAGAAATACTTTTCCCCTGGCCACACCCCACCCTCCACACTGAGCGGCCACTTTGGCCCAGCATAGCACCACTTCAAAGTCTCTGCAAGGGGCATCCCTGGGGTACATCGAGAAATCCTGTGTATCCAGGAAGCTGCCTCTGCACTCCTTTGTACCAACAGAGCAGAGTGGATGTTGCGGCCCTGAGTTCTTGTCTGTGGCACTTGCAGTTAAGGTATAATATTTCTCACCATATTTCTCTCTTGTGCAGATGATGTTTTGCATTTCACTCAGTTGGAGAATGGAGCTAGAAGATTATTTCAGGGTCAGGCTTATCCCTGGATTGTGGTTAGTAACTTATTCCCTGTTTCTTATTCAAAACCTGAAGTTAGTTAGTTCCCAGGATCAGCTGTCAGTTTTCAAATCTTTCAGCTACCACAGTACTGTGGAATTCTACAGTCCAGCCTACTTGTTCATGCTTGAAGGATTCACTGTCCCATGACACACCAACAGCCTGCAGTGCATGCATTGAATATGTAAGGTAGATCTGAAGAGTTGTAAGTGATGAGATCTCTCTCCTGTCACCCCAAGTACCATGTCTAGGTGATTGTTGGGTAGTTCTGGACAAGTAGCCCCACTCTTCTCTCTAGAAGATGCTTGGGTTCTGCCCACAGTTCTCTGACAGATACATACTCGGGGGTGCGCAGAAAGATGGTCAGTAAAGACACCTTCAGATCCCAGCCAGTCACCTGTTCAAAACCAAGACTGGGGTTAGGGTTAGCCACCAAAATCAAAGCTGTGGCTGGTAAGAGGAGCTGGACTGGACACTGGCCATCGGCACTGGGAGAGGGATGGCTGGAGAAGTCTCTGCATTCCCTCACACCACTCCCCCTCCGCACTTGCCTGTTCCCAGTGATGATGAAAAGAGCTCTGTGCAGCCCTGCCCATATCCCATACCTCTGCAATCCCACCTTTGTGCATAAGAACTGCACCAGTTCCACTGCCAGGGGAATCTCTGTATCCTTGAAGCAAGGAGACTGGACACTGCCCTTCCTCATTGCAAAGCTAGAAAAACAATTTCTTACCCTCCAGGGAGGAAAAAACCCTCTCTCCTGCTGCTAAGGGAAACAGGACTGCTGTATGGGAAGCAATGCAGAAGTTTGTATCCCACTTCCTTTATGGGGCCACAGCACTATGAGCTAGGTTTATGCAAATGGATCATGCAGCACAAAGACTCAGTTTCATTTACTGATTAATAGGTTGGTTACTTAGAATTTTGCTGATTCACAGAAAGGACAAGTTAATTTAAGATGCAGCTTTATTCCATGAAGACAGGCAGTGGGGTCTCAGATACATCCTCTTTTAGGCATCACAGTAGACTTCCCCCTGCTCATCCCACCAGCCTCCCAAGAACTGACAAGAAACAGAGTCCTGAGTCATTTTCCATTAAATGAACAACTGCAGCAAAGCCTTTGATTTGGGGCTGTGATCCGATAGGAAATTCAGCGTCTGTCACCTTCCAACTCATTTTACTGGCATTCAGACATATCCTTCCTCCCTCACAACCAGGACGGCTCTAGACATTTCGCCGCCCCAAGCACGGCGGCATGCCGTGGAGGGCGCTCTGCTGGTTGCCAGTCCCGCAGTTCCAGTGGACCTCCCGCAGGCATGCCTGCAGACGGTCCACTGGTCCCGCGGCTCCACTGAAGCCACGGGACCAGCGGACCCTCCGCAGGCATGCCACAGAAGGCACCCTGCCTGCCGCCTTCCCTGCGACCGGCAGAGCGCCCCCCGCGGGATGCCACCCCAAGCGCTTGGTGTGCTGAGGCCTGGAGCCGCCCCTGCTCACAACCAAAGACCTTTCAAGCACCTCTTCCACCTTGAAAACAGAACTCACACCCAGCTGTGTCTAACAAACACAACATGGTACCTGACCTCTTAAAGGCACACTGTCCACTCAAAAATAATCAAATCAACAGTTAATGAGTTGTGTTCTTAACACCCAGAACCTCAATGAGGAGTGGGTTTTCAAACCAGATCTTCCCCCCTTCTGTTCTTAAGCTTGCTTCCCATTGTTAATTCTTGTGCCAACTTGAGAGTCTGTGATCAGATTGTGAGACTTGTATGAGTACAGGGGCCAAATTGGAGGCAAAAAATTCATCAGGGCTGATCCCCCAAGCTCCTGCCACTTGGCATCAACACCCCATGTAGCACATTATACCTACATTATGCACCAGGGAACCCCAGTTTATGTGACAGGGTCCTTGGATTTATGCAGCACTGCTTCCCACCCTTCCCAACAACACCCACAAACTCTTCTGCTTATTGAAACATTCATTGCCACCCTACCTCACCTTAAAGGGCAGAGAGACCATGAAGGACAGAGCCCCAATGCTGCGCATGTATTTAAATGGTGGTGGTGGTTGGTGGACTATGGCCAGGCAGCAGTTCCTGACCTCTCATCTACTACTCTTTTTTAAGGCCAAATTTCAAAAGGGAACACCATGTCAAAACAAAACCGTTTCCAAGCTGTGAAAACAAAGTGTTCCTTTTTCAGCTGCAACCCCCCCCCCATCTTTTCAAATGATTTGTCACATTTCTGAGACACCCTCCTGATGCATTTTTCAGCAAACATTATTCTTCAAAATAATTGTCACCCAGCTCCAAGTGTTACAACCACCCCCAGTTCTCCTTCTAACCATCTTTTTAAGGGGTTCCCCATGACACTGCATTTTGATTAGGGGCCCCACTGAAAAGAAAAGCATGCTGTGTAAGCAGCTGCCCCCTCTTCTCTCACACAGAGCTCCCATGGGCAACAGCTTCCTATACTATTCCCCATCTCTACCCATCAATAGGGCCAGGAGTCCCTGCGTTCCAACACCTCTTCTCCCAGACTGAGCTTGCTGGTGTCAGCGCTTCAGGCCTGAAGTTCTTCTTACCCTCCAGCACAGCCCCACGAACAGCCAATTTTGTCCTTTTGGGAAAGAGTTAGAGGTGGCAGCAGCCTGGCCTGCAGCATGGTGGCATTGACAAAGATCTTTAAAACACCAACATGGTAGACCCATCATAAACACACATTTCAGACCAAAATGGAAAGACAGATAGTGGGGCTACCAACTCTCATATCATCTGATCTCTCTGAGCCCAGCTCCTGAAGTAAGGTTATTTGTCGAGAATCCCAAGGGATTTTTGTTTGGTTGGAGTAAGTTTCTAGTCCTCACAGACTTGTGGAAAAGGTTGTAAAGGGGACCCTAAATGATCCAACAGTACAAAGCATTTGGGTTTTTTATATCTTAAGCACATGGAGTTGGCAATACCAAGATCAAAAGAGACACAGCTTCTGAGAGATGAGGCATTCCAACATCTAAAGAGTCAACTAGAATTGACACGGTCCCTGTAAATTCTAGGAAAGAAAGTAATGAGGAGGTAATGGTCATATTTCCGTTGAAACACTCATCAAGGCTGAAGTGCTGAAGGTGCTCCCTGCCTTTCCTCATGTGTCATCAGTAAGTTAAACAAGGGCTTACATAGGTGACAATACCTCTTCTGAGAGGTCTAGTTTATTAACCAAAGGCCTAATGAAAATACAAGCAAAGCTTCACACCAGCATTTTAGGTAGGAGACAGTCTCAGTTTAGCCATTCTCACCTGGGTCCATCACTCCCCACCAGCAGGGTTCTCTCAGCTCAGGTCCTCTCTCTGAAATCAGGCCTCTTCCCATGCCTGGGGAGAATTCTTCCCCAGCTCCAGGGCTCTGCAGAGACGTGCCAGCTGCAGCTCTTCTCTGGGAGATTATGAAACTTCTGACAGTCTGGGCTTCTTACCCTTTACCAATGGCCTGGCTCCACTCCCCTGCAAGTTCCTGTCTTTAGGATTGTCACAAACAGATAAGAAAAGTTAATAGCACAGAAGTACTTTATGTCTCTTTGACTGTAAAAGGTTAACAAGTTCAGTAAGCTTGGCTGTCACCTGACCAGAGGACCAATCAGGAGACAGGATACTTTCAAATCTTGAGGGAGGGAAGTTTTTGTGTGTGCTGTTAGTTTTGGTTGTTGTTCACTCTGGGGGCTCAGAGGGATCAGACGTGCAACCAGGTTTCTCTCCAATCTCTCCAATACAGGCTCTTATAAGTTCAGACTAGTGAGTACTGGGTAGATAAAGCGAGTTAGGCTTATGGTTGTTTTCTTTATTTGCAAATGTGTATTTGGTTGGAAGGAGTTCAAATTGGTATTTTGCTGAAAAGATTTTAATTTGTACTTGTATACTTAGGCTGGGAGGGTGTTCCCAGTGTCTATAGCTGAAAGACCCTGTACCTATTCCATTTTTAAAAAAATTTACGAAGATAATTTTTACTGTTTTTTCCTTCTTTAATTAAAAGCTTTTCTTGTTTAAGAACCTAATTGTTTTTTTATTCTGGTGAGACCCCAGGGGACTGGGTCTGGATTCACCAGGGAATTGGTGGGGAGAAAGGAGGGAAGAGGGAGAGAGAGGCTGATTTCTCTCTGTGCCAGGATTACTTTCTCTCAGGAAGAGTCTAGGAGGGAGAAAGAGAAGGCGGGAGGAAGGTGAATTGTCCTCTCTGTTTTGTGATTCAAGGAGTTTGAATCACACAGTGATCTTCCAGGGTAACCCAGGGAGGGGAAGCCTGGGAGAGGCAACGGTGAGGGAAAGGGTTTACTTTCCTTGTATTAAGATCCAGAGGGTCTGGGTCTTGGGGCTCCCCGGGCAAGGTTTTGTGGGGACCAGAGTGTACCAGGCACTGGAATTTCTGGTTGGTGGCAGCGCTACAGGTTCTAGGCTGGTAATTGAGCTTAGAGGAATTCATGCTAGTACCCCATCTTTTGGACGCTAAGGTTCAGAGTGGGGAATTGTACCATGACAAGGATCCACCTCAGCTGACCCCAGTAACCCTTTATCTGCTGCTAAGCAGTCACCTAGAGAAGTAATTACTTCCAGGTGGGTCTGAGTTGGCTCATTCTCCCTTACATTGTGTAGTGCTATCTCTGAAAGCTTTCTGTTGTACACAGTTCCTCGGATAATCCTTGTGATTGTGTGTATTTCTTTAATAAGACATCAACATTGTTTGGCCTTTTTACTGATGTACTTGAAAGGCTGCTTGTGGGTGTTCCCAACCTCACAACATGTTTCAGTAGCACATACATAGCCTAACTTCATATACAATGAGAGCACATATCACTTAACAGGATATTGATGTTCAACAGATTAAGACTTTTAAAATGATACCTCACAAGGTATACTTTGTACAAAACATATCCTAATTATATCACCATGGTGAATATGGGCTGCAGGGTGTCACACCAGGGTGCACCACACTGGCCACATCCTCCCTCCTCCATTCCCCCTTCCCTTCTTCAGCATGCCCCATCATGTGCCTGGCCCACCCCAGCAGCCCCTTTGAACAGGCTAAAGGGCCGGACATAGGAATCAGTCTTCACTCCCTCTACAGGAGCTTGCAAAGGTAGACTGTCTCTCTCTCTCTTTTTCACACACACACACACACACACACACACACACACACACACACACACACACACACACACACACACACACACACACACACACACACACTCTCTCACTCTTGTTTGGCAGCAGACGAAAAACACTAACAAGGACCTTGTTCTGACCAGTGCTGCGAAGATTTCCAGTCAGGAGGACTTCAGAATTGTTTAAAATGACTGCGAGTGCCTGGATCTGCCTACACTATTATTCTCATGGCAGGTGTGTCGTTGCCTGATAACCAGCTGCTAAACACACTGTAAAATAAGTTTGTCTGAACTATACACCAGTTTCAAGTGTGATTCCTCAATGGGAGAGATGTTCCGTAGTGTCTAAATAAAAGCAAACAGATTTTCACAAAGACACTATGCTTCTACCGAAGAGCAGAAGTTGCAGGTATTCAGCCCCTCTGGAAGTCAGGTCATCTGTAATTAGGAGTGTGTGAAGGTGGCTTGATCTTAGCATCAGTCATAGGTGAAAAAAATGAAGTGGCCAGGATGGGGGAAAAACAGATAACAAAAGACACACACCTCTCTGCATGGAGCCTCCCTGTTTTGACCAGCTAACTGAGAGCCTCAGCTTGGCTCAAATGGGATGGTGTCACTGCCACAGTCAGGCAGCCTCACTCCGGTTAGGAGCAACCTAGACCCTTGTAGTTTAGACGGGATGTGGGAAGAAGGCCAGTCTTCCTATAAGGGCCAGGCAGGCCAGTCCCTAGGCTCTTTGTACCTGGCAGCTTCCTGCTATCATTACCCATCCTCAAGAGGAGAGTAGAAAGCCAAGTATAGTCTCTTCATAGGGTTTTCATACTGCCTGGATTTTCAGATTGAGGGGATCTCCTGGGGCTTCAAGAAAGGACTCTTGGACCCTTTCTCTTTAGCTACTTGCCTCAATGAGCTCAGCTAGAGGATCTCCCTTTCCAGCCAGCAGCCTACCAAACATCGTCTAGGTGGGGCAGGCTGCCTGCCTCCTATCTTGGAAGGCAAAGAGCCTCCTCCCGGCCTGACTTAGGCCGTGAGCCCACAGTGAGCTCCATACAAACCCAGGGGCCTGCCCATGTGGAGCTCATTGCAGGATCAGGATTGTGGTCTGGGATCTGTAGTTTCCATTGCAAGACACTTAAAACTTCTCTGTGTTTGTGCAGCACCTCGCACAATGGAGTGTTGAGCTCTGACTGGGGCCCCTAACACTACTGCAATGCGCATACATAACCATTTAGCTGCCTGACTTTAAGCACTCACATGTGAAAATTTGGGCTTTACAAACATTGCCTAGGGAAAATGAGAGGTGCTGAAAGAAAACGTGAACTGATCTGACAGCCTGGGCTAGTGATGGCAGCAGGAACCTAAATGATTTTTGAAAGACTCACCAAGTTGCCTTTTATTTGGCACATTCGTCAGCTTATGGGGGACACAGAGTCAGCTTATGGGGGACACAGACCTTGTGGTCTACAGTGACTCTAGTGCTGCTGCTTTGAATCCAGCGGAGGGCATGGCAGATTCAGTATCTGTACTTCTCATGTAGCACATTGAACTAGGCCGCCAGATATAGCATTGCATCACTGGATAGGTGCATGAGATGGCTGATAATTTGCCGTAAAAACAAGCTACTACAAACTGAATTCACTGACTGTTTTAGGTACCTCCTGGGACTTGCTGGTCTTGTGAGGGTCATTGGTGAAAAATGAGTGCCCAAGATCTTTCTGTACAATGTAGCATTATTCAGCTATAAAATATTTTTTATCTACTTTTCATTATATTTCCCTATTAGCAAAGTAGAGAGGTTTATTCCTCCCACTGTGAACAGGGCCGGCTCCAGGCACCAGCATTCCAAGCTGGTGCTAGGGGCAGCAATCCGCAAGGGGTGGCAGTCCCTTTTGTTTTGCCCCCAAGCAGCGCACTGAATTGCCGCTGTGGGCGGGGGAGGGGGTGTTTGTGTGCCCGTAGGGTGGCAGGTGCATTTCCGCGGCAGCGCCCTAAGGGCACAGGGACTGCCCCTGCCGCCAGCAGCGGCAATTCGGTGTGCTGCTTGGGGCGGCGAAAACTGTAGAGCCGGCCCTGACTGTGAACTATAGAGAGGAGTGTTTTCTTGATAGGAACCATCTTTATGTCCAGAAATGATATCCTACCTTCTTTGATGTTCACATGAACTGAAATGCATAGAGCAGACAGAGAATCGAAAACTAGATTTGCTAAGTAAGTTTTGGAGCAAACTTTAATCTTTACAATTGACTTTAACCCTCTCTTCACTCATGCACATAGGCTCCACATTGTCTAATGAGGAGAGATGCTGGATGCCAAAGGCTGTTGTGAGAAGGAAGTGTGAATGGTGTGTCCATTATAATGAAGTCAGGCCCAGACAGACTTATCTTTACCTAGCACAGGGGTAGGCAACTTATGGCATGCATGCCAAAGGCGGTATGTGAGCTGATTTTCAGTGGCACTCACACTGCCCAGGTCCTGGCCACCGGTCCGGGGGGCTCTGCATTTTAATTTAATTTTAAATGAAGTTTTTAAAAGATTTTAAAAACCTTATTTACTTTACATACAACAGTAGTTTAGTTATATATTATAGACTTCTAGAAAGAGACCTTCTAAAAACGTTAAAATGTATTACCGGCACATGAAACCTTAAATCAGAGTGAATAAATGAAGACTCGGCACACCACTTCTGAAAGGTTGCCAACACCTGACCTAGCAGGTAGTTAACCCATAGTTATCACTGTGCACATCTTTACTGCCTCACATTAGGTCATCAGGCAGGTTTGAACATCAGGCTTTGAAGGCTAAAGCATGAGCCTGTACGATTTAAGTTAAAGATTAGCCAAAGGCTATAGTAGACTCTTATCTTCTGAAGAGAAGTAGCCATTAGAGGTGGACAAAGATTCACACACTGCCAGTGTATGTTACACATTCATATCAAAACTGCTTACACCACACAGCAAGACAACAAGAAAGTCGGTGTTTGATGCCCTCGATAAGGTCTGGTATCCCATAGGACAAAATCCAACACTCAAGCTAGTCTATACTAGAAAAGGTCTCTTGCTGTAGTTGTACTGGGAACCCCTCCTAGTGTAGGTACAGCTTATGCCAGCACAGGAGTACTTTTGCTCATGGGCCATGGAACTAGGAGTCTAGCCAGACCATGACCTGACCAAATCTGAGGGGCATTGTGACCCCGGTGCCAGGTCTTAATGCCACTCACTCAGATTTGGAGGGGGTGAATATAGGGACACATGGGCTAGGGGGCAGGAGAAGGGAGCAGGCTGCTGGTGGGGGGAGTATGAAATCCAGCCCTCAGGGGCGGCTCCAGGCCTCAGCACGCCAAGCGCGTGCTTGGGGCAGCATGCCGCAGGGGGCGCTCTGTCGGTCACCGGGAGGGCAGCAGGCGGCTCCAGTGGATCTCTCACAGGCGTGGCTGGGGAGGGTCCGCTGGTCCCCCGGCTTCGGGGGAGCATCCGCAGGCACACCTGTGAGAAGTCCACTGGAGCTGCGGGACCAGCGGACCCTTCGCAGGCACGTCTGCGGGAGGTCCACGGAGCCGTGGGACTGGCGACCGGCAGAGAGCCCCCCACAGTGTGCTGCCATGCTTGGGCCGACTAAATGGCTAGAGCCACCCCTGCTAGCCCCACCCCCTCAATGGTTCTCTACAGCCCCTGCTTTTTCTGGCATAATTTATAGCAGCTTCCCAAGCTAAATAAGCTATACTGCCAAAAGGACTTACGTCAGTGTAACTATCTATGGATATTACCCCAGGATATTACCTCACCCATCTGGTCTCTGATATCCTGGAACTGGCACAGCTACAACAACACTGCATACGCCCCTATGTGACATTACTATAGCAGCAACAGTTTTAAGTGTAGTTCTAGCCTCACTCTGCATGGATGGAAAGGCCCCTATTAACTATGAGCAGACATCAGCACCATGGAGAGTACAAAAGCCATAGACCACGGTCAGGTAGCCCATCTTTCCACTACATTAACCAGTTTTGATAGCATGTAGCAGTGCTTCCCAGGCTTCTGAAAACTGAGCTCTTCCCAACCTCACCAGGAAAATGAAGCCATTCACAGCCTCCACCATGTGTTGTTAAATGCCTAAACATCTAAATGTATACATCTTCTGTCCCTTCACTTTGAGAAACACTCATGTAGATCTTCATAATAAACTTAAATTAAATTAAATAAATTAATGGAGCTATACCTATCTCCTAGAACTGGAAGGGACCTTGAAGGGTCATTGAGTCCAGCCTCCTGCCTTCATTAGCAGGAGCAAGTACTGATTTTGCCCCAGATCCCTAAGTGGTCCCCCCTTCATCTTCTTTCTCACCTCTGTTGATGAACAGTGAGATATCTTGGGTGTCAACATTATTAACTATTATCATTGACATCTGAGTTAGCATCCACTGAAGTAAAGTGAGGTAGCTCACACCTCAGAGCTGTTGTTTCAGGCTCTCTGCAAATCCAGGTTTGTCTTTCTAATTGGTTACACTCAGGTCACATTTTCAAGATTTTCTTTCCCACCATGACTAAAATTGTCTTTAATTCTTTTTTAAAAGTTGAGACTGGAGGACAACTGATAGGCCTGTCTTCACCCACTCAGCTAGTCCTCTGCCACCCACAAGTGGGGACACTCCACACTTGAAGAAGTGGAGGATAAATAGCATCTCACTCTTACATTCCAGTGCCTTTTTTGGCAGGGTCCTGTGTCCTTTTTGATGTGATGACATTTGGGTTTTGGAAGGGAGTATAAATTTCATCCTCAGAGGTGCATCTTCTCCAACAAAACAGGTTTGTGATTTGTTACTGGGATTGTTTAAGTGTTATTGCAGATTTCCCAAAATTCAATGGGATTATGCAGGGTGTGACTCAGCAAAGAAATATTTCATGGCGTCAGACCTATTTACCATTTCATGTAAAGTAGTTAATTAATCTGATGCATCTCTACTACACTTACAGCACAGGCCCTCCAGGGGACGCTGGGTATCAGCCATTACAACCTACATGAATTGAAATATATAGAAGAGAATAATACAACAGGTCATAAATATCAATACAATGGGAAATTAAGTGTCCAGTAATGTCCATATTGGCCAGTAGAAGTGATCCTGCTATCTCTCCTCCTTTGTGCTACTTAAAGTGCAATGTATTTACACCAACGCTTATCAAGCCAGGGTTGGACACCACTCCAGTCATGCATCCTGTAAGAAATGCCTGCTTTGAAACTCCAGCAAGGTAACCTGCTCAGTTTGCCTAGAATCATGTGAGGACGAGAGATCCTGAGTCAATGGTACTAGGGTAGTGAATAGACAATTAGACAGATTTACTACAGGCTGGTTTTGTGGTTAAGGTACTGGATGGGGACCCATGAGAACTGTGTTCGATTCCCAGGTCTGCCACACACTCCTGTTGGGCAGCCATGTAATCTCTCTGGGCCTTGCTTCCCCCATCTGAAAGAGAGGAATAATATTTCCTCACCTCACAGAAGCATTGTAAAGATAAACCCATAAATACTGAAGCAGTGCCCAGAGCCTGCAGTAATGGTGACTGTGTCAGATACTTACACTAATAGATTTTCCAAGTCATCCCATACTAGCCAGTGAGACATCCAGGAAAGAGCCCTCCTGAGCCCCTGAACTATCTTTCCCTCCCTCCTCCCAGTTACATGTCACAATCTCTGATGGGATTATTAATATCTATCTCAGTCACCATTGTGCAATTTTGGTGCAGGGCTTTGTGGCAGGGGTCATCTTTGTGATGCCCCCTGGTGGCCTAACATGGCATTACTGACCCTGCCAAAGGGTCTCTCAGAAGGTCAGTCACCACCTTTCACAGGGTCCAGGCTTGTG
This sequence comes from Gopherus evgoodei, assembly GCF_007399415.2. Classification (NCBI taxonomy): domain Eukaryota; kingdom Metazoa; phylum Chordata; order Testudines; family Testudinidae; genus Gopherus; species Gopherus evgoodei. The sequence continues at coordinate 67,487,890 of NC_044330.1, read as the reverse complement.
GAGCCTTAGCCTTGCAGCTAAGACACTGTGTTCAGTTCCACCAGTTCTGGGGTGTCAAAGGCCCCAAACAAGGGAAAACAGAGTGTGACAGTTATCTGATAAAATATGACCGTGTAGATCATTGTTGCCATCACTGTTATATACTTGCAACAAATCTTGTACAAAGTATGACAAGTAAGGTGTCCATGGAAAGGCTACGATGTACTGACAATGATTATGTTATTTGTATGCATGTATCACTTATGTATCTGAAGTTATAAATATTAACTATATGCCTGTATTTCAAATGTTTGGTCATGTGATAACACCAACAAGGCATTTAGTCAGCACATTGTGAAGGAACTATTCAAGTTGAGACGCCCATCAAAGAACACTTAACTCACAATGGACATAGGAGATGCCTATCTACACTTAATGGACTTTCCTGTGATGGCCTCTGCTATGACTAAGCAAAATCATGCATGGACATGTGACTTGCCCATGAGACTTCAAATACCTCTTGTCACCTGTAATTTTCCATAGTGAGAACAATGGGATTCCCTTCACTTGGCAGAAGCTATAAAAGGCGCTGGAAACCCCTTCATTTTGCCACTTTCCTGCTCAAACCTCTGGACAAGAGGTCGGCAACCTTTCAGAAGTGGTGTGCCAAGTCTTCATTTATTCACTTGAATTTAAGGTTTTGCGTGCCAGTAATACATTTTAATGTTTTTAGAAGGTCTCTCTCCATAATATACAACTAAACTATTATTGTACATAAACTAAAGAAGGTTTTTAAAATGTTTAAGAAGCTTCATTTAAAATTAAGTTAAAATGCAGATCTTGTCAGTTTAGTATGATCCTTGCCTTGCTTTTCCTTGCTTAGTTTTCCAATTTCTGGCACGTATTTGGATACTTTCCAATCTCATCAACACTAACTGTGCAACGTGTCAATAGCTCTTTTATGTGTTGGAAGTAGCAGAAAGTCAAAGTTCAAATAGCCTGAGAAAAAAAAGCTAGTTTTACAACAAGTGTTTTCCAGATTTCATAAAGATCCAGAATCGTTTGCCCTGCACCCTGGAGACAGAGGTTGAGTTTGTTTAGGTGAGCGGTGATGTCAGTTAGAAACATGAGCTTACACAGCCATTTGTCATCATTCAGTTCATGGTAGTTTTGTCCTTTTTCCGACAAAAAGGCCTTGATTGCATCAAAACAGTTTACAAAGCGCACCAAAACCTTGCCACAACTTAGCCGCCAAATGTTGCTGTGAAGTGAAATGAACAGACATCTAGCTTTGCTTCCTTAGGAGCTGATATTTTGTCAAATGTACCCCTCAATTTACAGTGGGAAAAAAAATCTCAACAGACGGCATGCACAATGTCAAACGCAATGTGCTGTTCCACATGACATGGGTGATGTAGGCAGCAAATCAGGACTTAAAATTATCCCAGTACAGTGGTGCTGAAACAATTTTTGAGGTGGGGGTGCTGAGCTGCACCCCCCCTTGCCCCTGGCTGCACCCCTCACTGCCCCATGCTGGGGCCAGTGGGCCACACCTGGTGGTGGCTGCAGAGCCCTGGGCTGGTGGCCAGGACCCCGGATGGTAGCAGAGCACCTGGGACCGGTGGCTGGGACCCAGGCAGTGTGAGTGCCACTCAAAATCATCTTGTGACATAGGTGACATAGGTTGCTGACCCCTGGTATACTTGTCTTTAAGTACAGCCGAATCATTGTCTAGTGTGAACAATGCTGCCTCTGTTAAGAGTTGCATTTTGGCTTTACAGATGCAACCTTGAGATCTCAGCCATCTTTGTTATCAATGGCCAAAAGACTGCAAAGAGTCAGGAAGCGTCCTCGAAGAACCAAAGAGGACCTTCTCCCTTACTGAAAATCAAAAAGTACAGGAGTGGCAGGAGACTGAAAGGAGGCTCTGCCAGCAGAATGCAGATTGCTGGCACCAAAGCATGGAGCAGCTCATAAGCATTATGGAGAGCCAAATGGACTCGATACAGGCTCTCATAGCACTGGAGACGGAGTAGATCTGTGTCCGCCCCTCCTCCCCTTCAGCCCTCGTCCCAAAACTCTTTCCCTTGTGCACTCATCTCACCGCCAATCCACTTCCTCCAACATTTGGTTTCTTATCACCACCAGCTGCCTCCTACACCTGTAGCTTCACCACTCAGCCCTGCAAATTACCAGGGCAGCCCGGGGGGGGCAAATGGGGCAATTTGCCCCAGGCCCTGGGGTCTGCAGTGGCCCCCATGAGAATGGCTGAGGCTCCCTTCCCAGCTCTGGCCCGACCCCGCCTCCGCCCCTCTCCCAGAGCCTCAGCGCAGCCAGCAGCGTCCCTGAACAGCTGCAGCATGACTCCGTTGGGGCCCTTGAGCTCCACCCTGTTCAGAGCCGTGTGGTAAAGGGAAAGGGCTGAAAGATCCAGCAGGGCCTGAGCTCCGCCCTGCTTGCCTGGAGCTCGCAGCCCTGCCCCCTTACCACGTGGCTCTGAGTGGGGCGGAGCTCAGGGGCCCCGCCGGAGCCACACTGCAGCTGTTGAGGGACATTCCGGGATGGGCTGAAGCTCCGGGTGAGTGGGGAGCCAGGGGTAAGTGGCCGGGGCCAGAGCCGGGGGGGTTGGCTAAGGGGCAGGAAGTACCAGGGAGAGTCAGGCCACAGGGAGGGGGCAGAGGTTGGGCAGGCGCTCAGGGGACAGGGAGCAGGGGGGTGGATTGTGGGCATTCCAGGGGTCTGTCAGGACTCAGCGGGGGGTGGATAGGGGTTGGGGCCCTCAGGGACCAGGTTGGTGGTGGGGGGAGAGGTCTCTGGGGGACGGTAAGGGGACAAGGAGCAGGAGGGGTCGGGGACTCTGAGGGGGGTGGGCAGTCGGGGGGCAGGAAATGGGTGGGGATCGGATGGGGGCAGGACCCAGGCTGTTTGGGAGGCACAGCCTTCCCCACCCTAAAGCTTATTCAGCAGTTTGAAGCTTGCAGAAGAGCCAAGCTGTTAGCTTTTCCATTAGGGCTACCATCCCTTTCACTTCTCAAATGCCAAATTATAGTCTATATTTAATTTCAGTGCCATAGGGAGATTCATGTCAGGGTAGCTTCATTTAAAATTAGCCACTGGGGGAGGGATCACATGAGAAGAGCAATATCATTCCCAACCCTACCAAGCAAGACCCCCACCCCCAGATTCCCTGGGGCTCCAGAGGGATTAATTCAGTGGCTCTCAAACTTTTATACTGGTGACCCCTTTCACATAGCAAACCTCTGAGTCAGGGCCAGTGCAACCATTTAGGTGACCTAGGTCGCCTAGGGCACTAGGATTTGAGGGGCGGCATTTTCTTTGGCAGCGACCGCGGCGGCCAGATCTTCAGCCACCCCGGTCGCCGCTGGCATTTAGGCGGAGGGAGCTGGGGTGGGGGAGCGCAGGGAGGGCCGCCTGCAGCAAGTAAGGGGGGGGGCAGCACACAGAGGAAACTTTCACCGCAAGCCTGGGAGGCGAGAGAAGTGAAGCAGCAACGGCTTGCTCGGGGATGAGGCGGAGCAGAGGTGAGCCGCTTCACTTCTCCCGCCTCCCAGACTTGTGGTGCCAATCAGCTTAGGCACCGCAAGCCTGGGAGGTGGGAGAATTGAAGCAGCGACAGTGTGTTTGGGGTGGAGGAGGAGCAGGGGTGAGCTGGGGTGGGGAGGGTGCCTCAGAGCACAGAGTGGGGAGCTGCTGCAGGGGTGGCGCCTCAGGACAGGAGCTCAGGGATGGGGGAGGGCGCAAGGTGGAAGTTTCGCCTAGGGCGCAAAACATCCTTTCACTGTCCCTGCTCTGAGTGCGACCTCCCCTCTTATAAATTGAAAACACTTTTTTTATATATTTATCATTATTATAAATAATGGAGGCAAAGTGGGGTTTGAGGTGGAGGCCGACAGCTCACAACCCCCAGTAATAACCTCATGACCCCCTGAGGGGGCCCAACCCCCAGTTTGAGAACCCCTGGGTTAATTTAATTTTAGCACCCTGTGTCCATTCACACGCATGTGCTATTTTGAGCATTTCAGTTTTCACAGCATAGGCTCATCCCAGATTCTGGAACAAGCTCAAATGCTCAGTTCATGGAGTATGTACATAAGCTATACTAAAGACAAACTCACAGTAACCGTCTCCAGTTTGTGAGGGACCCCATGGAGCCAGTCTCTAGGAAACAGATAAATGTATGGAGATTAAGTCCATTAATGACTATTAGCCAGAATGGGTAAGGAATTGTGTCCCTAGCCTCTGTTTGTCAGAGGGTGGAGATGGATGGCAGGAGGGAGATCACTTGATCATTACCTGTTAGGTTCACTTCCTCTGGTCCACTTGGCATTGGCTACTGTCGGTAGACAGGATACTGGGCTGGATGGACCTTTGGTTTGACCCAGTATGGCTGTTCTTATGTTCTAACCTAAATGAACCCAAAGTTATGGAGACAGCTATGAGTCAAGGAAGCCAGCAGAGTATCAGAAACCTGGAAAAATCTCTGACTGGATGGGCTCAGGTGTTTGGTCACAAGCTGAGGTAGTTCAAAAGTGGTTTTTTTTTTTAAGCAGATTTTTTTATTGTTTTTTTAAACAATCAAACACAGCAAGTAGCAAATATTTGGCCACACACTTCTGAAACCCCAAACCATGTTCAAGTTTTGGCAGACTAATTTCAGCTTTTCAATTAAAAAAATCACAACAAATTTTGAAGGAAAGCAGACATTGTCCATGACTTTTTTTGCTTTTAAAAAAACCCCTAGTTTTCAATTCAAAAACAGTTTTGACGGAAAATATTTGTCCAACCCTTTTAATGAGCTTTAGTGCCTTTTAGCACTAGCTGAAGCTGAGAACCAGTGATACCTTGTAAAAAAGTTTTCTCAAAACTGGGTTTGTGCCGAGATGCAGAAGGTTTATTTTTCGCAGGGCCGCCCTTGGGGGGGAGCAAGTGGGGCAATTTGAGCCAGGCCCCCCAGGGGCCACCAGGAGAATATAGTATTGTATGTAGTATTGCAATTTTTTTTATGGAAGAGGCCCCTGAAATTGCTTTGTCCCAGGCCCCCTGAATCCTCTGGGCAGCCTGCAAATTACTACCCTTACCCACTGCACTCAACCCCCATCACCATGCATTTTAGCTAGCCTGAAGTGCAGCACTCATTGCGTGGCACTCCAGACAGTAAAGCTGAACATGAAAACAGGACAAACACAAATCTGTGATTGTCCCATTCCCCACCCCACCCCCTTCCCTTCTCCCACACAGCACAGATGTGTCATACCCTTTCTGTTTCCTCAGCAGTGGTGTTTCTTTTCAATAAATGATTTTTTTGGCTTTGAAAACATTCTTTATTGCATTAAGTAAAAGATACTGTAGCCCAGGAAAGCAACAGGCACTGCAAGTCAGTGCATCATATGTAGCAAATATAGATGCCTACTAGCATTGGAGCCGCTACACTTCACTCCCGTGCAGGGCACCAAACATTACTGGAGGCTTTCCCGAGCCCTAAAAAGTGGTGTTCCACTATGGTGAGCATGTCCATGAATGCCACAAGCAATTTCGTGTTGTATGCGTTATGCAAATCAACATCATAGTTGGATTCCTCACTGTCACTTTGTAGCTTAAGAAGTAACTTGACTGCAATTTGTGACATGCTGGTGAGACCCATCAGCATATTCCTCACAAGTTCAGGATCCATTCTCGCAGATCAAAAGGGAAGACAGAGTGTGCAGTACAAAAAACATTGAAAGATAATGCCAAATGGGGATGGAAGCACAAGGATTGCTGGGATGCGAAGTGATGCATCACAGGGTATTGGGACGGGACCCAGAATGTCCTGCATCCCCCCACCTCCTTCCCACAAGCTACAGTGCCAGAAGTGCTCTGTGGAATAGCTGCCCATAATGCACCGCTCCCAATGCTGCTGCAAGGGCCGCAAATGTGGCCACACCACTGCGCTTGCAGCTGACAGTGTGAACACACTGCAGCGCTTTCCCTGCTGCAGTCTCTGAAGGCTGGTTTAACTCACAGCGTTCTACATCTGCAAGTGTAGCCATGCCCTCAGTCACAGAGATTTTAGTTGTGTCCAGGTTCTTTTTATATCTTCAGAGTTCTTTGTATATGAGGTGCCCTGATGCCTTTGGTTATGTTCACAGCCTACACTTAGAGAAGTTAGGTAAAACACAACACCCTAGCTGGAAGGCTTCAGTGTAAGAGAACTTTATTTCTTACACTCCAGAATGATGCCACACAAGAACCAAAACCAGAGAGAGAGAGAGAAAGCAGGCTGCTCCCTAAAAATAGAGAGGCACAGCTCCTGCCATCCCACTTGAAGCAGACTGGCTGCAGACTGCAAATCCAGATTTCACACTTCCCTACAGAGCCCTCTGCCTGAAAGCAGAACCAGGAAACCCCCTGAGAATTAAAGTGACAGTTTAGAATTCTAACTCATCCACACTGCTATTTTTACCCATGCTAGCTTGATTAAAGCCAGTATGGACTTGCCAGCCCAAGTTGCAATCACTCCTCTGATAGCAGGTAAAACATACCCTTTGATTTCACTAATCAGCATTTTCTCTGCATTTTTCCATGGACAATGATGCTTCTCATATATTGCTGTGGGGGCTTTTGTTTCTATTGCATCATGGCTCATACTGAGAGACACCTTCAGAGGCAGGAAGTAGTCTTGTCATTTCCCCTCCAGCCACATACGTCCCTTATCACTTTCCTCTGTCACCCAGCAAAGAGGCCACGCAGACCTGAGCAGGAGGAAGGAAGGTTAGTATTTGTAAACATTTATTTCTTCTTCACTCAGAATATGGACAGAATGAGAAAAGCTATGCTAAGTGATTGGTGTGTTCATCCTCCCAGCACATTGGATCCAAGTCCACTGGAAGGCTCTGCTACTGCACAGTGATTAGAGAACAATCACTTAGGATGCTTCTTTCTTTTCTTTTAGGAGGAGGAATTTGGTAATTTGTAAGCTCTAGCGGGGCTCTACCAGTTCAAAGCGGACCTCTTGCTGGCTTCAATAGGAGTTTTGCTTGCAGACTAATAGGAGGGGAGGGCTCTGCGTTGTACTCCCTATGATACCCAATTCTTGTTTATCTCAACTTTTTGCCATGAACTCAGATTCATTTTAGTATTTTTACTCTTACCTATTGTTTCCCCTATTCCCACTCTCTACCTCACATCATATTATCTTCTTCTTGTCCTGCCTGTCTTCAGCACAGCATTATTTTTAAACTGCTTTTGAAATATATCTGCTTATCAGGCTGACATTTTACTTTGCCTTCAAGACTCAACGATCCTTTTCCTTATGCCTCCTGCATGCAGATGATTTCTAATGAAGGCTCCAATCCTGTACTGAGAAGCATTTGTGTGGACCCTGGCATCTCTACTTCCTATTGAAGTAAACTGGACTTTGTCCAGTTGCAAGGGTCCATGTAAATCGAGCCCAATGCAGGATCAGGGCCAAAAGTAGGGTTCTATCCCACAACACTTAGTTTATGAATTCCAAAGTGAATTAATATAGGGCACCCCAGAGGATTCAAGGAGCCTGGGGCAAAGCAATTTTGGGGGCCCCTTCCAGAAAAAAAATTGCAATACTATACAATACTGTATTCTCGTGGGGGCCCATGGGGGGCCTGGTGCAAATTGCCCCACTTGCTGCCCCCCCACCGCCCCACAGGCGGCCCTGGAAAAAATAAACCTTCTGCATCTCGGCACAAACCCAGTTTTGAGAAAACTTCTTTACAAGGTATCACTGGTTCTCAGCATCAGCTAGTGCTAAAAGGCACTTAAGCTCATTAAAAGTGTTGGACAAATATTATCCGTCAAAACTTTTTTTGGATCGAAAACTAGGGTTTTTTTTAAAAGCAGAAAAAGTCATGGACAATGGAAAAGCAAGAGCAAGGATCATATTAAACTGATAAGATCTGCATTTTAATTTAATTTTAAATGAAGCTTCTTAAACATTTTTAAAACCTTCTTTACTTTACATACAACAGTAGTTTAGTTATATATTATTGAGAGAGACCTTCTAAAAACTGGCACACGAAACCTTAAATTTGAGTGAATAAATGAAGACTTGGCACACCACTTCTGAAAGGTTGCCGACCCCTGTTCTAAAGGCTTGTCTATACAAGGACATTCAGGAAAATGTATTTGAATTAGCTAAAAGTGTGAATTTAGCGTGGATTAGTGAAACCACTGTGTGATTGCTCTTATTCAGAATTGAAGTGACCTTCAATTTGTTTAACTTAATTCAGGGCTGCCTGGCTGGGGGAGGGAGGTGGAATGTGCAAGTGGGGCATTTGCCCCAGACCCCTGGCTGCGCAGAGGCCCCAACAACAATGGCTGATGCTACCTCCTCAGCCCCGGCCCGACCCCACCTCCGCCCCTCTTCTGGAGCCTCAACGCATCCAGGAGAATCCCTGAACAGCTTTTCCTTGCTAAGTTTTCCAAAGTCTGGCATGTATTTGGATACTTTAAGCTGCACACAGGCTTCTAAGAGATCAGTTGTTAATCGGCTCCAAGAGGGACAGAGAATATAGTTCATCTGTGAAAATACCTGTTCACACAGGTATGTGGATCCAAATTGCAAACATAATTTTCTCCAAACTGTTAAATTTCACTGGCAGGGACGTCCAGCAGATTAGAAGAGAGGGTCCATGATCTCTCTTGGTAGCTTTAAGTGCACTCCAAAGATCTCCAAACTTTGATGCCCACAATTCTGAGTTCTTTAATTGAATAAGCTGCATTTCGAAATCTTCAACACCCATCCACTTAATTACAGACAAATCCAAGTCGCTTTTGTTGAACTTTTCAGGTTTAATTAGAAAAGAAATCATTGGACCAAATCGCTGCAAATCTTGAAATCTGTCAGAAAATTTTGATTCCAGTTCTTGCATGTACATTCCAATCTCATCGATGCTGACAGTCCAATGTGTTGGAAATAGCAGAAAGTTGAAGTTTGAATAGCCTGAGAAAAAATGGCTAGTTTTACAACAAATGCCTTCCAGATTTCATAAAGATCCAGAACTGTTTGCCTTGCACCCTGAAGACAGAGGTTGAGTTTGTTTAGGTGAGCGGTGATGTCAGAAACATGAGCTTACACAGCCATTTGTCATCATCCAGTTCGGGGTAGTTTTGTCCTTTTTCTGACAAAAAGGTCTTGATTGCATCAAAACAGTTTACAAAGTGCACCAAAACCTTGCCATGACATAGCCACCAAATGTTGCTGTGAAGTGAAATGAACGGATATCTAGCTTTGCTTCCTTAGGAGCTGACATTTTGTCAAATGTACCCCTCAACTTACAGTGGGAAAAAAAATCTCAACAGACGGCATGCACAACATCAAATGCAATGTGCTGTTCCACATGACATGAGTGATGTAGGCAGCAAATCAGGACTTAAAAATATCCCAGTACAGCGGTGCTGGAACAACTTTTAAGATGGGGGTGCTGGGCCACAGCGGGGGATGGCTGCAGAGCCACAGGCCAGCGGCCAGGACTCCACGATGGCAGCAAAGTGCCCGGGACTGGTGGCCAGGACCCGGGCAGTGTGAGTGCCACTCAAAATCATCTTGCATGCTGCCTTTGGCATGCATGCCATAGATTGCTGATCCCTGCCTTAGACACGACTGCTTGGGTGAGTAAAGATTATTCATGTGGGTAACATTTTTAGGTCCAGCCTTTACTGAGGAATTTCCCTGTCTGAATTATTGTGTTCCACGCTACAGTATGTGCCATATGTTATCGTGATCTCTTTCTTCATGGAGACAGGTGTATACTGATTATAAAGAAAGGGGAACACCCATGTCTGTAAAGGTTATCGTTCTGCAAGACTGTTAACCATTCTCCGCACCTCTGTTTCTCCAACCTGCTTCCCCCACTTTTAACAGAAAATGTGACATTAGACTTAGCTGACACTTTGATACTGATTCTTTTCAAGATGATTCATTGGGGCTTGTTTTTCCTTCTGATTTGTTAACCCTCTCTGGGCCCAATCCTGTCTGAATGAGGACTGTAGGATCAGGCCATGAAAGTTTGCAGTGTGCTGCCTTGATCTCTAGTGGCTGTAATGACCAGGAAGCTGAAATCTGGGAAGCTGGTTTCTAGCACTTTTGTTCTAGATCATCTGTTCTAAAATGAAGAACTGAAAGGCAGAACTGGAGCTGCCCCAATCCTTTGCAACCCCAGCTTCCCCTCCACACACTAATTAGAGCTGATACATACCATCAGGCTGCTCAGGGTGGCTCACAGGCATGAGTACCAACCTCTAGGCAGACTGTCAAGAAGCAGGGCACAAAACCCAAACTGGGTGGGAGTTCTAAAGCACGACAGCAGCCTTGCCAGAGAGTCACAGACAGTCCCCTTAGGCACTCCAATCTATCTGGCCACAAGCCTGCCTGTGTGATAGATGATACTGTACACCAGCAGTTCTCAAACTGTAGGGCACAACCCCATTTTAATGGAGTCACAAGGGCTGGCTTGGAATTGCTGGGGGCCAGGGCTGAAGTCAAAGCCTGAGCTCCACTGCCTGAGGCTGAAGCCAAAGCCTGAGGGTTTCAGCCCTGTATATGATGGGACTCGGGTTACAGGCCTCCTGCCTGGGGCTGAAGCCCTGTGTGGCTACAGCAGGCTTAGGTCCCCTCTCCTGGGGTTGTGTAGTAACTTTTAGTGTCAGAAGGGGGTCGCAGTGCAATGAGCCAGAGGGTAATGCCTGCAGCTTCCTGGGAGTCGTGCGGAGCTGGGCAGGGGGCCTGCCTGTGCTGCCAACTGGATTTTTAATGGCCCAGCCAGCGATGCTGATTGGAGCCACCAGGATCCCTTTTCAACCAGGCATTCCGGTCAAAAACCAGATACCTGGCACCCCTAGTCCCCTCTTCATAGGTCTGGGAGAACAAAGGCTGAAGTCTTTTGTCCACTAATGTTCCACAATGGCTTTTCTGGTGTCTGTAGTTGTTTTTGCTGCGCAGGAGATAATACTTCTTGTGATAAACTAGCATTTCAGACTCGATAATGTGTCTCTGTCTGTGGGGTATTACAGTTTAAGCAAATCCATCTATAGTTACAGAGCAAACACTTACATATTACCTTAAAGTATAGATATAAGTAAGACTAATACATGCAACATCCTACAAGCATTTCATAAAGTCTAAACATTAAACACAGTCTTATAATAACTCTGATATCTATTTTAACAATGCTAACAAAGAGGCGAGCCAGACTGGTTTCCAGCTATGCATATGGCAATGTTCAGTGAGGCCCAGAGGTCCTGACATGAGCTGGCACCTGGTCTGCCAGAGTCCCACGTACTACAGGCAAAACCCCTTTTCCTGCATCTGGAGGTGTGTTAGGAGGAGAAAGTCAGCAAGGGATGCAAAGTCAGGGCCCTTTCCGGTTCCCAGCGGAATCCACAACAAACCCTCACTGATTCCAATGGGAGCAGGGTCAGGCTTATATGCAGCATCACAGTAAAGGGAGGCAGGGTGGCTTAGTGGACTGGACTGGGATGCTGAAGGCTGGATGTGTCTCGCCTGTGCACTCTATGTTCCATTGCTGGTTCCAAGGCAGCATGGAGGAGGAAGAGAAAGCATCCTGACTGGGACGCAGAGGGGTGAGGAATGGAGAAAGACAGAGGAGGAGAGATGAAGGGCTGGGGGCAGGATGGGATAGAAGATGGGAAGGGGATACGAACAAGAGGGATTGAGAGAGGCAGGAGCTGGGGATGGGGAGGATAGGAGCAGAGGTGTGGGACATGGTCAAGGGCTGGGGACTCAGGTGGGAGCAGAGGGAATGCAGCAGGAGTTGGGAGGGGGAGGATGGGAGCAGACGGAGACAGACAGGCAAAGGCACAGAAGCTTTGCCACCACTAATGCACACTCCTCTCCAGAACCTGGAACTTACCCCATTATACCTGAATCTCAGCATTCCTTTGCCATCAAACAAATATAGCTACAAGACCCACTGGCAAAGTGCGTGGCTCATCGCTCTGTAATAGCAGGTGTATATAGAAGATGACAACCTCTTACTGCTACCAGTTACTCTGTTAGCTGAAGTGGTAAAGTATCATGCTGTGGATCTACAGAGCCCTGCCCGGCTAATGAATCACATGGGAAGTCAACGTGATTAAATGAAATTTGTTTTTTTCAACTTTTAATGTCTTTAAAAATATAAGAAATTCCATCCCAAAGCTATATGAAAAGGATGCGAAGGTTGCAAAGTCACACAGTGGAGAGTTAGGAAATACCAGAACTGAGGTTGGCATTGTATCCTGAATTCACACACACACATCCCCACTCCTGTGCATAGGCATTATGATACAGTTTTTAATTAGATGAGCACCTCACAGATTAAGACATTTGCCCAAGTGTACACAGGGTATCTGTGATAGAACCAGGTTTTAACTTAAAATACTCAGCTAGGACCCAGGAGGCCAGCCTTCCTATCTGATAGATGCGAAGATAGATTTGTCCAAGAAAACTGCTGTAAAAAATGTTTATTAAAGCAACACTTCTCACTCCTTTTATCTCAGGCTGTAGATCTTCTGTAACTTTCCAGTAAGAACATGCACCAGGAAACTCTGCATGAAATGCTGTTTGCTCTTCTGCTCTGTCTTGCTTGCCTTCTACCTGGTAAGTGAAGTGACGTCTGATGTCAAAGCAACTTTTGTGACAATAACCATCCAGCAAGAATCCCTTTATCATATGAGCTTAGTTTTAAAGGTTAGAGTGATGAAGTTGTGTGTGTGTGTGTGGACGTTTTGAGGACAGAACTAGCCTACGATTGTGTGACAGAGAAAAATGTCTTTTGTACTGCTATTGTTCAACAAATTCTTGTTTTTGCATATTGCTCCATGCCTGGAGAGTGTATTGATGGGAACTCTTATATACCAAAAATTAAATTAATAGAAGCAAGTGTATTCTGCCTGCCATCGCCACCAGTTACTTCTGGGCTATGAAAATCAAGCTGTATTCACTCTGCATCATATACATCATACTTGTCAATAGAGATTGTGGAACAGAACTGGGTGAATACAGGATGGTGGGAGCCAACCTAATATTAATATTCTTGCACACAAAACCTGCTGCTCTGTTTTACAATTATTCACAAACCCTTTTATCAACTTTCATCCACTTGCAGGATCAGGGCCTATGTGGGTGGACACTCAAGCATGCCTAGAGCCCCACTGAAGTCAATGGAGTTCAGCCGGGGCACAAATGACAAACCCCCATCCATGTGGGTCTGGATGAGGAAGGGTTTATTCTCAGAATGTTAACAGAAAGAAAAGTATCCCAAATTCTAGTGTGGATGATTCATAGATTTCAAGGCTCCTTTGAATTAATTCCTGTTTGAATTGAGCAGATCTTTTAGAAAAGCAGTTGCTGGGTTATTTGTTGGCATATGTCTGTGTGCTCTGTTATGCCACACTCATCACTGTGGTGTTGTGGGATCACATGCTCATCACATGGGTAATTATTTTAATTGTCATCATCGTCATTTTCCTACATATTTCTAAGAAACCCCATCACAGCAGTGTCTGGGCACCAAAGCCTTATTCATTTTTTAAAAATCGCATTGCTCCGGGGTCAACTAGAAGGAACAGGAAATAGTTAAACTGGACACCCACGGTGCAGAGGCCTGATCCAAAGTCCACTCGAGCCAATGAGAGTCTTTCTACTGACTTAATTTGGCTTTGACCATGGCCCCAACTGCATTGGTCCCAAGGAGCTCAGAATGTATCCAGAGGTTGAATTCCCCACTTCCATCCTCATCACACAAAGGCAAATGGGAGGCTGCTTCCCCCTCTCCCATCCCCACAACTCTGGGCAGTTGAATGGGGGTGGGGAGATTGGACTCAAGAAGCAAGTGAAAAGTGGGGAAGCAAGTGGAAATTGGTCATCAAGCCTTCTCCACAAATCTACTGAGGTGTCCATGTCCTACAGTAATGGCTGGTTTAATAAGGCTGTTTCTGCCGTGAACCAACATCACACCAGCCCTATAACAACTTTGAAGGAAGTTTTTACATTAAAAAGAAAGTGGTTTCTCAGAGAAACTCACCATCTGCTGATGGAGGCGATACCAGGAAACATACCCCACCAGACACAAGAAATAACTGAACCGCTTTCAGCCAGTCAGATCACACAGGGCTGGACCATGACCCTAGATGGAGCCCTGAACAAAGGGTAGTGAGAAAGCAATGCCAAGTTAGGAGAAGCCCTGACTCAGAGACACCCCTCTGAGTCACAGTTCTACCCCTGCTTCCTCCTGGCTTCTGGGGAAGGGGAAGGAAATACAGTAGTTTGCGGCTTGCCTATACCAGCAACAAATTATGATATCCCCTATATCCCCTAGATCTGCTGTAGTGTGGCCAGGGAGGCTGAAGTGTTCTCCTACAGGTTTTTGTATATTGCCATTCCTAATATCTGATTTGTGTCCATTTATCCTCTTCTGTAGAGACTGTCCAGATATTAGAAATGGCAATATACAAAAACCTGTAGGAGAACAGATCTTAAGGTGGCCATCCTGCAGCAAAAAAACTTCAGACCAGACTTCAAAGAGAAACTGCTGAGCTTCAGTTCATCTGCAAATTTGACACCATCAGCTCAGGATTAAACAAAGACTGAATGGCTTGCCAACTACAAAAGCAGTTTCTCATCCCTTGGTTTTCACACCTCAACTGCTAGAAGAGGGTCTCATCCTCCCTGATTGAACTAACCTGGTTATCTCTAGCCTGCTTGCATATATATACCTGCCCCTGGAAATTTCCACTACATGTATCTGACGAAGTGGGTATTCACCCACGAAAGCTCATGCTCCAATACGTATGTTAGTCTATAAGGTGTCACAGAATCTAAAACATACCTAAATATCTTTATTAGGTGCTTTTAGGAAAGGAGAGGCTCATTCCATGCTCTGCCCCATCTGTCTTAGCTATTTCTAAGGAATCTCTCATCGTGGTATCTGTCTTTCTGAGCTTGTAGCATGTCTGGTCCTAGATTTGCTACAGCAAACGAAAACACACCTGAATCAATATGAGATCTGGACACACTGTGGCTTCAGTATCTTGTCTGAGATCTTGCTGTCAATTGTTAGAATAGGTCAGCAGGTGGATGAAGTGATTTCAGTTTCCCCTTCTCTGATATGGTCTTCAGCCCGATGGTGCATCCGTCACTGCATCATAATGATGAGCAAACCTGCTGGGCAAAGAAAGCATGATGGTGGGCTTGGAAGAGCTTCCTCTTAAATCCCCCCAATTTTTTCACTGGAGCAAACATTTTACTGTCACGGTTCACATTTTTTGACTCCCTGCTTTTCTTCCCATGCAACTCAGAATAAACGCCTGGCTGGCTGCTATTCTAACTTCAAAGTCTTACCCTTCCCATGGTAGTTGTGCACACTCAGCTGGAGTTGTGTGCACACAAAAATGAGGAGGTGACTGGGTTCCGGGTTAATGATGGAGTTCCCCACTTCTGAAGGAGGCCCAGGTGAGGATAGTCCTTGACAATGCGCCCCAGAGCACCAATAATATTCTTTCTTCCAGCACAGCTTCTGACTTCTCTGAGCAAAATGTATGTTAACTTCTGGCCACCTTTCCAGCACTACTAATGATGTTCTGCTTAACTTCTTCTCCTCAGAGGTCACAATGGAACAAAATACTAAGGAAGTCTATTGTCGCTTCAATACCACAATACTGCTGATGGGGACCAATCTGAATGCTTCTTCAGTCTTTAATGTGGAGTGGCGTGCACAGCTAAAAGGGAGAGAAAAGGTCTCCATCCTAACATACTCCCCCGGCTCCAACAACATCTATATTAATGAAAGTTACAAGAAGAGAGTTGTCTTTTCTCATACCAGCTTTTCCTTGATTATTCATTATGTGACTTTAAGCGACGAAGGAGTCTATACACTGACCATCCAGCTGCTTAACAAGCAGCAACAGATCGACAGGACAAGAGTCACAGTGATCAGTAAGTCGCCTTTTGTAAAATCCTTGGCAGCCCAAGTTGCATGAGCCACCTCTTCTGATTAGACAGTGACAAATTTCCAGTGCATACACCTGCGCTCATTTGATTAGAAAAGGCTGAAGTGAGCAAAGGGAGTTATTCAAGAGAACGTACAGAGAGTTGATAAACTGGTTCTGTTTAAATCTAGTTTATTGAACATGGAGACTAACAACAGACCAAAGGGTGGCCCTGTGGTTAAGGCACTGCACTAGGGCTCAGGACAATTCCTGCCTCTCCTACATATAAAATGGGCTAATGTTAATATTTGCTCTTTTCCACCCTTTTTTATTGTGTCTATTTGGAGTATAATTCATCAAAGCAAGGAGCATCTTTACTATGTGTTTGCATAATGGCCAGCACAATGAGGTCCTGATCATGGCTAGGCCATCTAGCTGTTGCTACTAATACTGTACAAAAATAAAGATCTGAACCCAGCCTGTTACTGAGGTCTGCAAGACTCTGGTGCTTGACAATGCAGTGTAAATGGGGTAGGGAGGGTATGGTTTAATGAAAACACATCCACGTGTAAAAAGATCAGAAGGTTTTCTTCAGGAAGCAAGGAGAAGCCAAATCCTGTTTGGAGAGAATGTGTGTGTGGAGAATGTTCTAAAAGAGTGAATTCTAAAGAAACCCTATGGAGCCTTCATGAACAGTGAATTCTGAATTTGTGGTCAAAATATTTGTACCAGAAATCTTAATCTAAGAGTTACGCTCATCTAATCTGGGGACAGGTGCATATCATATAATATATCAGTCCAATGAAAATGGCTCAAATTTTCAATGTCAATTAGTGAGTGCTCACAATGAACTGCTTATAGGGAGCTACAGACCAAGAATTATCACTGAAAAAATACAGAAATTCAGTATTACAGTAGCCAAAACCCCTGAACCCTGCTCCCACAGCAATACTATGAGACAGACAATCAGAAACCTAAACTATCGTATCCATCCATGGCAAACATTATCATTTGATCAGTGACCACAAAAAAAAACTAGAATGACTTAATCATAGAGTGGTTGGGTCACTTGTCAGCCTTCTTCACAGCCAAACCCAGTGCATTTCAAATAATTGTATGATTTCTTGACAGGCAAATGGCAAAATAAAAGCGGTCATACACCACTTCTCATAAAGACCCTGAACGTACAAAGCACCGAGAGCACACAGCACCTTGCAGAAGGTGCTCAGCACCACACAACACTGGGCTCCAATTCTACGTGGCAGATAATCACCTATCAGACACAGACACAACATGCCTCCATACACAAACCTCACATGCCCAGATCCTGAAACTGCAGCACTTAGATGAAAAGGGCAAAGATTGACATGTGACAAATCATCATGCTTAATATCAGAGGCATGAGTGAATGTAACAGATTAATTTGTTATACCAATTATATTAGACCAGTAAAAACCAGCAGGATCTTATTAAAGGGGACAAGGCAAAGATGCCACATTTATTATGGTTACAATTTATGACTAATAACTAATATCTTAATTCTTATACACACACATTATACCTAATACCTACACACACACACACACATTCACACACACACACCCACATTCATCAGGTGTTCTGCAGCTGCTGCATAGTTACCAGTCCTGAAGATAGCTTAAGTTCATGGCTTGATTTTGCAGCTTGGGTTCGTAGCTTGTGGCAGCTAACTGGCCAGGAAAGGTGGGCACAAGGCTGAGCTGGATCTCTGTTGGGCAGGCACCGATGTTCTTCCATGTTGGCAGCAGAATGTTACCCAGAGTCTCTCATCTCACCCTTCTTTTTTATAGGCTTTTAGTTTGGATTCAAAGTCTATAGGTCTTGCTGTGTCATGCTGCCTCTGGGTTTAGATTGATCACCCATCAATTGCAGGCGTGACTTTCAGCCTTGGACCTGGCTTTGATCTTCCTTCTGTTGTTATGTTGTCCTTTTCTTTTTAGGGTGGATGCTTCTTACTTTGTTTAGGGCTGTTGTCTAGGTCTTCAGCCGTTGGTATTTGAACTTTATCTCATCAGGACAGGCTGGGGCTGGAGGTTGATTCCATCATTCATACATACCTCATTCACACATCTAAACTAAACTAATAAGATTACAGCAGGTTTGCAAAAATGAAGGTTGGAGGAAGCTTTTACAAAATGGAGTGAGTGTTTTAAAATGGGGTTTGAATTACAATATGGAACAGAAGTTACAGTATAGGCAAGTGTAGTGAATGGTGAACAGAAGTTACATTAATAAAGTGAACAACTGAAAACAATTTCATTTATCAGTTCTACTTTGTCCCCCTTTTGACCCTTCAATCCAGGGGCATTGAATGGGTCACACTTTATGTAATTGTTTTAAGGCAGAACCAACATAACAGTTAGGATTACTAATAGGACAATGAGGGGATGAAAAATTACGTTTAGAACTGCTGACCAGGTGGGCTGCTTCTACAATACTTTGCCCCTTGATTTATGACCATTACAGTAGTTGTTGACATTGTAGGGCAAGGTGATCTGTTGCAAACAAACCAAATAATTATAACTAGGTGAATATAACTAAACCTATTACAATTGACTAAACACCAGATATAACCTACACATAAGTGAAAACAATTATAGTTATAATAATTGGGAATACAATAAAACCATTACAGTCATTGGGTACATTGACAAATAAAATGAGGACCAAGTTTGATGCAGCAATAGCCATCAAACAATAAAAGTTACTGAAGTCAGGACCTTTTTAAGCACACACAGCAAATAAGATTTTGTAGGAGGACCACAGTTGTCATGCAAAGTTAAGCTGATTTGGACTTAAACTAACATTTTGTTGCTAAAATGTTGCAGAATCCCCTATTTTTAACAGTTGTTTTCAAGAGGTTTCTGGGGACCTGAAAGATGGGGCCCTACAATTATGGGCTAAGATTTTACAAGTTATGAGGGCCCAAGAACTACCCTTTAGGGCTTGGAGGAGTAGAACCAGAGTGCATAGAGGAAAGTGTGGAATTAACAATATAAGCAAATGTAACTAACAACAAATGTATCAATAACAAAATTAACAACAAAATGACTATTAGATAACCTAACAAAAAATAAACCTGGTGCACTGGGGACCAAAGTTTTTTGGACACAAGTGGTGATTGCTAAGTTGGATGAACTTGGGGGAAGTAGAGAAAGGAAAAGACATTTGTTCTGTCTAATGTAGTATTTCTTTTCTTTTCTTTTCTTTTTTTTTTGGACCAATGCTAGCACAGGACACCACTACAGACAGACACAGAACATGCAACACAGAACACTGAACACAGACTTTGTCGCGACACTATAACCATGGTATTTTATAACTCTTCAGCTGGTACCAGCTCTCCTGATGTTCTGGTTCAGAGCCTGAAAAACAGAAGCTTAGAAACAAATTAGCACAGTGCTCCCACAAGGCAGACCCTGCTCAGTCTTTGCCACAGTGTGTTTGGTACTTGGGGCTGCACAAATGCTAATTAGGTGGTTCATTTCTTTGTGACTTTAGATTTTTTTTTTTCCATTTTAAAATTCCCAGCCACTTTGCCATGGCCTGGAGGTCTGAGGCTGAAGCAGGCACTGTTGTTACTGTTGCAATGGCATTTTGGCCCTGGGAGGAGGAATCTACCCAAATATCCCCCTTCCCACTCTCCAGAGTGGTCCCAAAAGTCTTCCCCTTCTGGGGTCTCAAATGTTTCTTTTTTTTTCTTTCTTCTTTTTACAGGCTGTTAGGTGGAGGTAGCTGTCATTACAAGCCTCCCACAGCAGCCAGATCCCTGCAGCACCTCTTTTTGTTGCATTTGGGGGTTTACATATGAGGATATATTGGGCCAACCTATCCTCTAGGTCCGAAATGGTGCAGATATCTGCAAGGGCTTGTTCAGTCTAAGGACTGTGCCCATATCTCTGAAGGATTTGTTTAGAAGGCATTATCTCTTTAATAAAAGGTGAGGTAGAAGCTACTTTTGACTCCATTCCTCCCTCTGAGACTGTTTTCCCTTGCCTTTTCTTAAACATTTTTAATTTTGTTCAGCAAGCAGCACTGCTGGCCCCTGGCACCCTCTTGCTGCCCCTGATTTTTCTTTCTTTTCCTGCTACCTATCCGGAGGCCAGCAGGTTTTGTTAACAATTTTATGTTTTCTGCTACCTCTTCGGAGGCCAGCAGTTTTTGTTAACAATTTTATGTTTTCTGCTACCTCTTCGGAGGCCAGCAGGTTTTGTTAACAATTTTAAGTTTTCTACTACCTCTTCAGAGGCCAGCAGGTTTTGTTAACAATTTTAAGAGCTCTTTATTTTCCTGCTACCCACACGGGGGTCAGCAGGTTTTGGTTAACCAAGAATAGAACCGTGCTCTGTAGAGCCAGTTGTGTGCACACAGATTGGTTTACAATAAGTGAGGCAAAAATACCAATAATCCCCCTTTCGCTATTCTCCACCAAAATGTTGTACCAATTACATTAGACCAGTAAAAACCAGCAGGATCTTATTAGAGGGGACAAGGCAAAGATGCCACATTTATTATGATAACAATTTATGACTAATAACTAATATCTTAATTCTTGTACACACACATTATACCTAATACCTACACACACACACACACACATACCCACATTCATCAGGTGTTCTGCAGCTGCTGCATAGTTACCAGTCCTGAAGATACCTTAAGTTCATGGCTTGATTTTGCAGCTTGGGTTCATAGCTTGTGGCAGCTAACTGGCCAGGAAAGCTGGGCACAAGGCTGAGCTGGATCTCTGTTGGGCAGGCACCGATGTTCTTCCATGTTGGCAGCAGAATGTTACCCAGAGTCTCTCATCTCACCCTTCTTTTTTATAGGCTTTTAGTTTGGATTCAAAGTCTATAGGTCCTGCTGTGTCACGCTGCCTCTGGGTTTAGACTGATCACTCATCAATTGCAGGCGTGACTTTCAGCCTTGGACCTGGCTTTGATCTTCCTTCTGTTGTCCTTTTCTTTTTAGGGTGGATGCTTCGTACTTTGTTTAGGG
Source organism: Gopherus evgoodei (assembly GCF_007399415.2). NCBI lineage: Eukaryota > Metazoa > Chordata > Testudines > Testudinidae > Gopherus > Gopherus evgoodei. The sequence continues at coordinate 67,466,911 of NC_044330.1, read as the reverse complement.
CTGTTGTCTAGGTCTTCAGCTGTTGGTATTTGAACTTTATCTCATCAGGACAGGCTGGGGCTGAAGGTTGATTCCATCATTCATACATACCTCATTCACACACCTAAACTATACTAATAAGATTACAGCAGCGTTTGCAAAAATGAAGGTTGGAGGAAGTTTTTACAAAATGGAGTAAGTGTTTTAAAATGGGGTTTGAATTACAATATGGAACAGAAGTTACAGTATAGGCAAGTGTAGTGAATGGTGAACAGAAGTTCACTTTATTAATGTAACAACTGAAAACAATTTCATTTATCAGTTCTACAAATTAAGCCAAAGTTGTGTGGTGCATTGTCATAGAGCAGGGCTTCTCCCCAGCTTCCAAGCATGCCCAGTCTCCTTTAAGGTTTATTGTTCAAACACAAACAAGTAAAACAAACAGAAATAGTCCCTTAGTCTTTGGGTTTCACGGACACCTGTCCCGGGGTCTCTGGTGATCCTTCTCTTTGCAGTTCCCCAGTTTCAGCCAGCTCTTTCTGGAGCACCTGGTCGCTTGCTCCAGGGACCCACCACAGGAGTTAGCTCTACTCCACTGTGGCTTCTCTCTCCCAGGCACTGTCTGTCCCAAGCACTTCTCCCCTTCCTGCCCTCTGGTAGGTCTGTATAGCCCCTGGTGTTGCCCCACCCCCTTTTAATTCGCTCAGCTAGGCTCACCTGCTCTGACATAGGGGCACTGGGTCTGCTCTACTTAAAGGGACCAACTACCCTGCAAGGTGTACATTTTTGATACTTTGCATGCAAAGGGAATATATAGACAGCTGGTATCTCTATATTGGCAGAGTTAATGTAGGTTGGGTGCCTTAACTGGGGATTTCCAGATAGTCAAATATTTGAGTTTCTTATATTTTTAAATTTAATGGATAGTAGACATTCAAACCATTGATATATATCTACAACCAGAGCTGGTTGGAAAACCATACTGTGGATATTTTCCCATACTGTGGATATTTTCAAAAGTTCACCTTTTTTCCCCATCTTGAATTGAGATGAAAAGTTGAAATTTCAAAAATATTAATGAACCCATTTGGGGCCAGTTGAAAAGTTTTGAAATAGGCTTTATAATAAAGCTTATTTTCCAGCTAATTTGCTTCAATTTCTAAATAAAAAATATTTTGATCCAAAAAACTGGAAATTCTTGTTTTGAAAACATCAGAGAAAGCATTTCTGATGAACAACTTTTAATGAAACATATTCTGCCCAGGTCTAAGGTAGAGACTAGAATGCAGATTTGTAAAGCAAAGCAGTGAAGCTTTGTGGGAATGTACATAATGTTAAGCACAATCTCTTGCTTTCCCCATAACTCTGTGTTTGGAGGTCACCATAACTTGACAGCTCCTCTTGTGGTTTTTCAGTACCTGTATCGAACGTGCGAATCACCAGTGAAACATCTGCTCCTCATCAGGGGAAAAACATCACTTTGAATTGCCTGGGGACAGCAGGAAATGCCATGTCCTACTCCTGGCAGAAATGCAACCAGCCTTTGCCAATTGGAAACCGCACCATCCTGTCTAAGGAAAACGCATCCCTGACCCTCATTAACATACAGCAATCCGACATTGGGACTTACAGATGTGTGGCCCAGAACGTACTCAGTTCTGGGCACAAAGACTTCATCCTGCAGCTCTGTGCTGAGACTGGTAAGTCAGAAACTCATTATAAATTATTGTTATCATAATTCTAACCTATGCTATGACATAGAGATTGAAAGCAGTGAACAAAGACCTACACTATTACGCCTTGAAACCTATCTGTGCTTCAGACACTGTATGGCCACAGACACAGGTGCTGGCTTTTATTTTTCCCAGTGGGTGCTCCATAGGGTGACCAGGTGCCCGGTTTTTGACTGGGTGCCTGGCGGCTCCAGTCAGCACCGCCCACCAGGCCATTAAAGGTCCGGACAGCGGTGCTGCGGAGCTAAGGCAGGATAGTCACTACTTGTCTTTGCTCCACCCTGTGCCCCAGAAGTAGTCATCAGATCTGGTTCCTAGGCGAGGGGGCCACGGGGCTCCGTGTGCTGTCCCCACACCAAGCACTGGCTCCGCACTCCCACAGGCTGGGAACCGTGGCCAACGGGAGCTGCAGGGGTGGTGCTGGTGGGCAAGAGCAGCGCACATAACCATCTACCACGCCTTCGCCTATGAGCTCGACCTGCTGGCCTCTTCTGGGGCGCAAGCGCAGTGCCACACAGAAGAGGAACCTGCCTTAGCTCCACAGCACTGCTGACTGGGAGCCAATCAAGATAAGCCTGCACACCAACCCCAAGCCTCAAGCCCAGCCCTGAGTCCCCCAAACTCAGAGCCCCCTCCTGCACCCCAAACCCTTCATCCCACATCCCATCCCAGAGCCAACACCCCCAGCCAGAGCCCTCACCCCCTCCTGCACTCCACCCGCCCTGCCCCAGCCCAGAGTCCCCTCCCACACCCAGAACCCCTCTGCCCCACCTCTCAGCCTGGAGCCCCCTCCTGCACCCCAAACCTCTCATCCCTGGCCCCACCCCACAGCCCACACCCCAAACAGAGCCCTCACCCCTCTTGCACCCCAACCCCTCTGCCCCACCCCCCAGCCTGGAGCTCCCTCCTGCACCCCAAGCCCCTCATCCCCAGCTCCACCCCAGAGCCCACACTGCCAGCCAGAGCTTTCACCCCCTCACACACTCTAACCCCCAGCCCAGAGCCCCCTCCCACACCCTGAACCCCTCATTTCTGACCCCATCTCAGCGCCTGCACCCCTAGTTCAAGCTCTCACCCCCTCCCACACCTCAATCTCCTGCCCCAGTCTGGTGAAAATGAGTGAAGGTGGAGGAGAGCAAGTCACCGAGGGAGGGGGAATGTAGTGAGTGCGGGGCAGGGTCTTGGGCAAGGGGCCAGGAAAGGGTGTTTGGTTTTTGTGAGATTAGAAAGTTGGCAACCCTAGTGCTCCACCCCCGCTGGGGCCCAAGGTCCTCCCTGCTCCACCCCTTCCCCGAGGCCCCGCCTTTTCTCCCCCTTTTCTGAACCCCACTTTGCCCCCTCCTGCCTCTTACACACTTGAGCATTCACACTGCACTGTAAACTTGGGCATACAATTTCTGGACCATGCTAATGTGTGCATACTGCGCGACGCAGATCTTCTGACTCAGGCCTACAGCTTGAACGGCGTCCACACTGCAAAATGACAGGGCTTTGACCAAGTCACAGTGGGACTTAGGCTCTGACCCACTCCTCTTAGCAGGGTTGCAGGACCCAGGTCCTGAGTGCTTGCTGACCCAAGACAGACTGATTTGTGTGGACCTGGAAGCGCAGCTTGTGCTCAAACCTGAGTCAGAGCCCAGGCTTAGTGTGCAGTGTAGACATACCCTCTGGGGCCCTGAAGAGGGAAAACAGAGGCGGCCTTCTGCAAAGGGAACTCTGGCCATGAGGGACTGCTCATGAAGCAGCAGCCCTGTTACAGTTTCTCTCTCACACCACCCCCGCCCCCCCAAGGAAAAAACCCAGGTGTAAATGCAAACACAAGGTTCAAACCTGGAGACATTTTTGTGAAGCACTTTGGATCATTTACCCTGAAGATGTTTTGTTTGTATTCTGTGTTTCCATCACCCCTAACCAGGTGTCTCTCCCTGGCGGAGCTATGGCATTTATGGGTACCCTGGCTATCTGGGCTACGCTATTGTCATCTTCTACATCTTCAGCTGTGTGAAAAGGACCAGGAAAAGCAGCTCCAAAGACCAGTCAGGTACCAGTACCTCCACCTTGCCCCTCAACTGCTGAGCTTCCCTCCCCTTTGCCTTCCACCAGCCATTACAAGATAGATAGATGATAGAAGCATCTGTGTGCAAAGAAAAGTGTAATTAAATATTCCTGATGCAGTCATATTTTTTTATTTTCTAAGATGCCAATGCAGGGACTGGTTACACTTTAGCTTGCCAAATAAATGCAGATTTTTGAAGTTTCAGCAATGCCTTTCACCATGCAAGCTGGAGGCGAGGCACAAGGCTGATACAAAAGAGATGAAAAATGCTGCTCTCGCGGGGAATCAGGGAAGCAATTCTGATTTGATGTTTTTACCCTGCTCTGCATAAGGTGCAAGGCTGCGGAGATGAGACCCATAGCCAGCAGAGTTGAAACACAGAGGCCATTACAAGGATAATGTTGATAACGAGAGAACAGTTAACACAAGAAAAAATGCAGGAAGAGGAAACCCACAGCCCAGGTCTTAGTCCCATGCGTGTGGGGGTATACAACCTCACTTCCCACTGCCATTTGCCCCTTCTGCCTCCCAAGCAGTCCTTCATAGTTCATCCCGTGAGCACCTGTGTTTAGCTGAAGGTTAACTTCTTGTTCCCTGAGCAGAGTCCCTACATCCCATCTTTCACAGACATTCAGGAAGAGACGGGCTCCATCCCAGTACCTCAAGAGAGCTAATGGTAGGAAGCAGGTTTTATCTAAAATGTGCAAAACATCTGCTACAAAATTACAAAACTGCCCAAAATCAGGAGTCTCTTTGCCTTCTGTTACACACACAGGGATGGAGCAGAGCACTGAGAAATACCCACTTTACACTCCTGAGCAAAAAGTGATTTTGAAATGCGCAGTTCAAAATTGAAATCTCTGCATGTTTCGAATGCAGAAACAGCCACGTTTCAAATGTTGTAGATTTTTTTCTGGAGAGAGAGACTTGGTAGATTTAAAATCCCCCAGGTTGCTGTGGATTACCATCCTGGCTAGCTTTATTCCCCATGCTGCTGCTAGCAAGCCTTTGATGTGACAGGAGGTGCTGGGGAGGGGCAGAGCAACAATGGCACAACAATACACTTTTACACTCTGCTCCATACCTGCTGCAGATATTCCAGCACATTCCTTATCCCACTGGTCCTGCTACCACCTCTGGAGCAAACAAGAAGTTGATGACAGGGTTCACTCTGGTATTAAATAAGCCCCTTTCTTCAGGTTTTGGCCATATCTGGTTATCAAATGTGATGGTAGCACTATCACTTTTTCATGATCTGCTCTTGAAGCTCACCTGGCATCACACACGGAAGCTGCTTGATCCATGCAGAGTCATCTTGGAGACTCATGTTGTTTTCTTTTCTGTTTTTTAAACAGATACCATTTATGAAAACATAGCTCTTGAAAACACCCCCACAACCAGCAAAAGAGTTCCCCCTGCCCACATAAGACACATCAAGAAGTAATCTTAAAGGGAGAGAGAGACTGGTTTCTATTCAGAGTGGTTTTATTATGTGTATAAAATATTCAGCCTGTCCTGCTAGTGTGCACATCCCAGTGCTAATGGTGAGAAATGGCGAAAGAAAGAAAGGAAGAAAGAGTGAGCTCTACAGATGGAGCGAAACTGCCTTTGTGCACACTAGCTGCATTCACCTGTCTACCTACCTGTGGTACTTACATGAACTTCTCCTTCCAAAGTATCTGAGTACATGACAATCTTTCCTTATTTACTTAGCACTCACAACACTCAGTTGTGTCCGCATTTTACAGATGGTGAACTGAGATGCTAAGTGACATGCCCCAGATCACACAGAGAGTCTGTGGGCTTGTTTACACCACGCAGCTTTTAGCGACAAGGCTGTGTTGACACAGTCTTGTTGCTAAATGTCAGCGTGTGTAAACGCTCTTTTTCGGTACTTTGTCAGCACTTTTGCCAACAAAATACTTCCAGCCTCGCAAGTGGCATTAGCTTTGTTAGCAGAAGAGCCCTCCGGACGACAAAGCCACATTCACACTGCCACTTGTGTCGGCAAAACTTTTGGCTTTTTTAAGTACCCGTAAAAGACAAAATGTTGTTGACAATTTCACAGTGTAGACCAGCCCTCAGGCAGAGAAGGAAATTGAATCCCAGTTTCCCGAGTCCTAGGCTAGTCCTCCAACCATTGGACCACCCAGCACCAACCTGTGTTGGTGAACATATGCACTGTCCTTCTGAGAGGGAGACCTCTCCAATGTTTCCATTTTTATGCATATGCATTACTTCATTTACGTAAGTGACACCAAGCTACAGCATTGCAAAATAAAGGCACTGTACTCAGTGTCACCCCAAGTTTCCTCATCCCCCACCATCTTGTAGGTCATTTACCTTCAGCTCCACTGCCATGTCCACAACATTCTCAGGAACAATCTGAGTCCTGGCCTCTTGAATGAGCGGGATCTTCTCCATGAAGTGGGATGACAGTTCTTCACAGTGCGTGGTGCTGAGTTCTGCCTAAGCTTGTAGAAAATCTTTGCTTCCTTCTATCTGTTTCAGCTTTGGTTTTCCCATCATCAGCACTCCCATTTCTACCCCTCTGTCTTTGTCTGGCATAGGATGTCAGAAGAACATGGAGATCTATGGGTGATAGGAAGAAAGGGTAGTCTGGGGCCAATGCATTGAGGATAGTGCACAAGGGTAATAATTCGGCAGATCCTCGACTCCTTGTCTTATGCATGGATTGCTGCTGTCCTATTGGCAGGCTTTGAAATTTGGTGGGGTCTTAGTGGTCAAATCAGACTAGTGGGTCTTTCACAGAAAGTGGGAGAGCTCTGACCCCTATCTTCATGAGGTCATGGTCTAAGAAAGAGGTTGGGCTGTGATGGCCTCTGTATTGACATCTAACCCAAGGACCAGGTCCAAGGTGCGACTGGCTGTGTGGATTCGGCTAAAGAGGTGAGAATCATAGAGAGGCAAGTGAGAGGAATCAACATGCATGTTGAAATCTTCCAGGGCAAGCCTGAAATATTTCACCATCACCATGAGCAAGGTATCTGAGAGCTCCTTTATGGGGGAGGGATAGCTCAGTGGTTTGAACATTAGCCTGCTAAACCCTGGTTTGTGAGCTCAATCCTTGAGGGGGACTATTGTGGGAACTGGGGTAAAAATCTACCTGGGAATTGGTCCTGCTTTGAGCAGGGGATTGGACTAGATGACCTCCTGAGGTCCCTTCCAACCCTGACATTCTATGATTCTAGAGCTCTTACAGACTATCAAAGACTAAAATCAGCATGACATTTCTAAGCTTGGTTTCTCTTTACCTCTGACCTTGCTAAATCCAAGTTATGAGTAGGCAATCTTAAAACTATTGGGGTTCCTTCTCAGACTTTAAAATTAATATGGAAAAATCTCCTGCTTTCTGTTCAGCACTCCAGACCACACAGGAGTTAGTAGAAAAGACACCTTTATGGACCCCCAGTTTAAATATCTTAGGCCTGATTTTGCCCTGCAGTAGAGCAGCTTTGCACCTATCTACTAGCAGAAAGCAGCCCTAAAGCTTGCTTCCCTGGACCACGGAAGATCACCCTGTATAATAGCAGACTGTTAGCATTCTGAAGTATTTGGAGGGAAATTGGAGGCTGTCATTCTCCTCAGGCTCTGGAGAATCCAGGGGTGTCCCAAGAAACACTTAAGGGCAACTGGCAAGGAGGTAAAGAGGGGTACAGGCCTCTCATGGGTCAGTTTTTACATTCTAGTTCACCAAAGATTGTCATGTGAGGTCTTGAATAAAAGCCTGAGCCACTCTGGTCATCAAGATCATTGTGACATATATGTATATACTGTGTATATACACTGAAATTATGGCCTTAGTCTGTAGCTACTGGCCACCAGCGCAGGTGCAAACAGGTTTTCTGTCAGACAATATGGCTGGGGGGGGAGTATTATTTATCCATCTGTTCAAATGTAAACTGAGTATTGTCTCATTCTCAATGGGCTTCCTATCAAGTCTGAACTGTATGCAAATGACAGATGTTGAAGGAAGGGGGGCTTCAGACATATCTAACAGGAAGAGAAGACCAGAAAGGGGAAGGGAACCTTATCTGGGGGAGCACTTTGTAGGTTTGCTTGACTGTATTTGGGGAGCAAGAAGTTGCCGAGTACCTTTCACTGGGGAAGCAACAAGCTTGATTAAAAAATGCTGAAGGGAACGTTGAGTGAGATCAAACTTCTATAGACAGGAAGTTAACCTCTTAGTTAAGTTTAGTCTCTAGAAAGCATGTTATGATTTTGCTTTACATGTAACCACCTGTTCCCAGTATTCTCACTCACTGTTACCTGGATCTCTAAACTTTGATAATATATTTAGAGTGAAAACAAGAATAAGTTTGTTCTTGTTCAAAGTGCTGAGCTGAATCTTACAAGCGGGTGGGACTGTCCCTTTGGGAATAACAGGCCTGGTAGCTCTGGAGTGTTCAGTGGTTCAGGGGCTGGAAGCTGCAGGGAATGATTTGAGGAGTTGGGGGTTGGTGTGTGACTAGCACTACCTGCACAGACAGAGCCAGGCCTCCGGAGACCTGGAAGGCAGGGCTTTTGTTGGCAGGGGCTAGTGGATTCAGGGAGCTGATCCACAGCAGGCAGACAAGGCTGTGTCCTGTGAAGGTACCATTGCCAACCGTCCAAATTGTCCTGAAGTTTCCAGGAATTACAGATTAATCTTTAATTAAAGATTATGTCCTGTGATGAAACCTCCAGGAATATGTCCAACCAAAACTGGCAACCCTATGTGAAGGGCAGGTAGTTCTGAGGGGCCTGATAATCCTGGGTACCCCTGGGAAACATCATAACGGGTCAGTCGTACAAGCACACACTGCAAGACTACACTATAGAGACTGAGAAGATCAGAGAGGAACCTGCCTGCATGTGTTGGGAGGTCAGACTAGATCAATGGTTCTCAACCTATTTACCGTTGTGGGCCACATCCAATACTACCTATATGACCCTGAGGATGTCACAGGGGCTGCAGCTGTGTGCTTATTGGGCTGCAAGCAGCCCATGGGTTCAGAACCACTGGGCTACATGATCACAATGGTCCCTTCTGGTCTTGGAATCTATGAAACCACATATTGAAACGCATGACAGCAACAAAGTGGGGCAGTCTGTATAAAGAACATCAGTAGGTTTACTGGCTAACTGCTTGGGTTAAGAAGTTACTCAAAAGTCTTCTGAAATCTGTTTGCAAATGTTTGTGTATGTATTAAATATTTGCTCCCTAAGAAATTGTGTGGTAGTCTCCCTCTCTCTCTCTCCAGTGCTGACCAGCAGCTATTAACACCTGCATTCAGGGTTTTGCATACCATAGCTCGGAGGTTTAACGCTGGCTAACACTTTGCTGACAAGTCATGAACAAATCAAACTCTAACCTGTGTTTCGGCAGAGACATAAGCTGAGGTGAAGGAAAAAGGGGAGAGTAAATTAGTTCTACATAGTATAACCTCAGTCAGCACCCCTCTTGCTTGTTACATTTACAGCCTAACCAGACACAACAGAGCAAGGGCTGGGGAACGGGGCATAACCTACAAGCAAAGCGAGCAGCGGGATGGTCAGCAAACAACATTGTAATGCTACAATTGGTTTTTGGAGGGTGGGAGGTTGTTTTTAATCCTTGGGCAGGGTTTAGTTAAGAGACTAGCTAAAACAGAAACACAAAGGAAGGGTGAGGGGCCATGGAGGGGAAAGGACTAGAGGAAGGGCAGGAAGAAGGGAAGCCCTGGGGGAAGCCAGAGTAAGGCTGAGGTGAAATGTGAGGGATGTGCAGAAAAGTGCCAGAGCAAAGGGCCAATCAGTGCAGGGAAAGGATGTCCAGAGCGAACGCTGCAGTGAGCAGCTTGATGACATCATCAGCATCCAAGGGTCCCACCTGAGGCTGGGCCTTGCATTTGCTCCTGCTGTCTGGAATTTCTTTGGCCCCTGGAATGTCTTTCTTACGGGGCACACATGACTCAGGGAATCACCACATGGGTGCTAGTACCCCCAGAGGGCAGAAGGGACAGCCCTGCACAGGAGGCCCTGGGGAGGGATGCCAGGAAGAGGGCTGGTTCAGGCTGGGCCCCAACTCCATCACTCTGCTGCAGCAATCTCTGTTTTACCTATGTAAGGTGGATCTGGGGAAGAGCTGCACTGAGCCATGCACCTGCCTTTATGACTCTGTACTCCTCCATCCTTTCAACCTCTCAGAGGCTTGTGGGCATGAATCACTCTGCCAGCTTGGCAGCCTCTTCCCTGGCTATTCCCTCCACCCAGATTCTCCCATCGTGGGTGTTATGCAGCACCGAATAATCCAAGTTTCAAAGATGACCAGATTCCTGTGGTGGAATGCACAGGCCCAGTACATGTGTTGATTCCTCCTGCTTCTAGTCTGGATAATATGGGGAAAGATCACACCCAGCTACATGCTGGGGACAAGGCCTTTCCCTCCAGCAGCATAGATTTCACTGTGTGGAAATCACACAACGCTGGCATGCACCAGGAACTATTTAAACAGTAATTTCAAAGCTTCAGCTGCTGCAGTCAGGGGTCCGATACTGACTAGTGAGCACAGAAACCTCTTCAGTTAACCTGTTCCTGGCAATATTTGCACCCCAGAGCCATAACCGACGTATTACAAGCTAGTAACAGAGCACTGGCTTTCTTACAAGGTCCTGACAGACTTTGGGACAGTTGCACCAGCTGTCCCATCTGCACTTGCACTGAGGCAGTCACTAACCCAAGAATTTACCACATCTCTAGCTGGTCTCTTTAGATGCCCAGAAGTCAAGGTGAGATGGGCAAGGGTTGCACAATGGATAATAGGAAACAGTGAATATTGTTCAGCTAATAAACGACAATGAAAAACCAAGTGTCTAAGATGGAAGTTTGAGGGACCATCTGGTGCTTCTCCAGACTTTTCCAGTCCTTCAGGGTCCCAACTGGTGCTGTTTATGGACATTTGGACCTCCTTCATACTAGCTGCATTGGAAGTGACTGGTGGAAGCCAGGAAATACCCACTCCGCTGTATTGTCCATCTATATAGGAGAACATGGGTGTAGTATGGGATGTTGCTATGAGAAGTACATCTGGAGATCAAGCTAGCGGGAGAAGTTGTGGAGTGAGGGTCTGTCATGCTGGGGAGATAACGACAGTGGGACTTACCTTCACCAGTTCAGGATCCTGGTCCTGCAGGAGCAGAAGCAGGGGGACCAGACTGCGGGTGATGCCTCATTCACAAAGTGCTTCTCCTCCACTTTAACTGCTCCCACAGCAGAGTGCACCTCCGGTCTCACTTGGGAGGGACACCCACAAGGAGAGGGTGAAAGGGCTGTCACCCTGTAACAGCAGGGATCACTCTGATGGGGATTTACACTCCACTTGTGGAATGATCTCAGAGTAATGCAATCTAAAGACCATGACTGAATCGATGAGTAACTCTCCTGGATGCAAGTACTGATAAAGGGCCAGACCTTGCCACCCTCACTCACCTTGTGCAATGCTTCACTCTGAGTCGTCCCATTGGAACGGTTGCAACTAGCCCTGGAGCAAGGTACTATGCAGCATTAGTAAGAGTGACAGAATCTGGCCTATAGTGTTTCCTTTGACAAAAAGACTGGCACAGAACTGTCCAGCATGTGCAGCCATCCAACGACTGTCCAGTGTGTGTAGCTTCCCTGTGCTGGAGCTTCCTGCCTCATGCGGATGTTGGCCTGTTGATGTGTAAAACCACAACCACACACATCCTGTGATATTATTGCTCCCGAAATACACAGGTACAGTGCAGTAACAGCCAGCCCAGGACCATAGGCGACAATTTTCTCCAGGGCCAGTGGGTGCCCTCACCCCCCCGCCCCTTTCCCCACCCCTGGCACCGCTCCCATTCCAACCCCATCCCCAAAGTTCCCACCCTAACTCTGCCCAGCTATACCAGGATCTGTACGTCCGCTACAGAGGACACAAATCATTGTTTAATGACACAGCTAGAAGTGCAAGCAGAGGAAAGCAGTTAGTTTCCTGACATAAGTGAGAATCACACCCAGTGCTCTCTCACACATCCTGTTTCCTTATATCACTGAAGAACAGCAGTAGCTTGCCAGCAGGAAGTATGATGCTGTTCTCCCACCCAGGTTCTGAAGGAGGATTCTGGGAAATCTGTGGGGGCGTCCGTGACAGCTCTCCAAGCTGCGTCACTCAGGCAGCTGGACTACAACATCTTCCACATTTAAAAAGCCATTGATTCAATAAATGATTACAACATGCTGTTGAATCCATGTTATGCTTATTATAAACAAGTGCAGAGAGACTCACATTTCACTTATTTAGGGCCTAGTGTCTTACCTCCGACCCATTCCTGTCTGAGACATCTATTGGCTTGATAGCTCTGGAGATTAAAGTTCTTTAGGTACAAGCCAGGTACAGTACGAGTAGCAATGACACAACCTTTCCACATTGCCTTGTGGTCCACTGTGCGAAGAGGAATTCCATTCTAGACGTGAGAGGAGAGTTGGATCCCCATGGGCAAGTCAGTTCTCAGCCTCTCTGTGGAAATGGCCTGCACAGTACCTGTTAGTGCTAACTGGGGGGGTGGGCTTTGGGATGAGATCATAGAGGAAGCCCCATGGAACAGGGCCCTTGCTGGCTACTGCCTATGAAGATGAATAATTGCTTGTATTACAACAGCCCCAACAGGCCTCAGTTGAGATCAGAATCCCATTGTGCTCTGTGCTGTGTGTACACATAGGAGGAGATAGTCCCAGCCCCAAGGAGCTTTCAGTGCTGGAAGCCCTACACTAAACCTGGGAGGCAGAACAGAAGTACTCACTCTCTCTCTCTCTCATAACAACACTGTGGTTTTGCAATATTTGCGGTACTTCACAGGGCTAACTGAGGTGGCCCCAGCCTACAGTTCAGCCATATCACTGGAACCCTTGCTGTCCTGCAAGTTCTGTCCAATGTTGTGATGAACCTGCACATGCAACAGCGGAGCAAATAGGCCCTTCTCTCCAGCCAGGGCTCTGTGCTTCTCAAGGGTGTCAGCAAGGGCATAGGTTGCTTGGGAAAGGTCAGAAAAAGACACAAGTCAAATTCTTGCTTTGCCACCACACTTCACAACTTCTCCAGGGAAGGAAGAAATATGCTTTGCTGCTCCTCTCCATCCACAGGCAACAGAAACAGGATAAGGAGGTTTTGCTAGAGAAAAAGTTTAGCAGTATGTCAACTTGATGCCTAGTGCTAATGACAGCACTGTTATATCGGAGACCAAAATTGGATTTCCAGTCCCACTCTCCAGCTTCTTCCTGAGACTGCAGGGCTGGCAAGAGTGCTGAGCCCAAGGGGAATGAGTGCCTCCCACGGCTCAACAGCGCTCCGACAGGGCATACATTCAATTATCCCAGCACATCACAAGATTCCTAAGCTCTTTAATATTTTATTTTATATTCATGTTTTAGCTGGAAGGTGAAATTCTATTGGCTGATGAGAATTCCACACTGGGTGATAATAATGTATTTTCCAATTACATACCCAGCAAAATAGACAGAGGATGAATAGATTCTTAGATATTTGGTTACCATTTATTCAAGACTCTGACAAAGTACACTTACCTGCATACTTGTCCAATGTTTTTGAGTATTCCCTTGGACAGACATGCCTGGTTTGTTAATATGTTTAATCAGAGATCTCACTCAGTTTAATAACATCAGCAGACACAACATGTTGTGAGTAGTAAAAAGATGCTGCCTGGGTAATTCAGTAACACCCTATTAAATAGAAAGATCGAATTACTGTCTGATGTTCCTCTAACAAAAGCTCAGCGTTGTAATGATTATTGTGCTGTCTGATACTCACATAGCTAGGATTTGTAAACCTGTTAAAACTTCCTAAATAAATAGGTAAATAGTAAAATATAATAAATAATAACAAATCTTCTATTTAAAACAGGGCTCCAGCTGCTGAGAGTGGACTTAAACCATGCGTATCTAGCCAGATAAGAATTCCCTTTGGGTCAGGGAATGCTATGATGGCATAGTCCATCCCAGTGGCTCCTATGCCAGCCTCCTTCCTCCCTGCCCCCAACCCTAGTGGGAAGCTGTGATTGGGCATACAAACCCTACACTAGGCAACAAGGGATTAAGGAATTGCTCTGAGTCCAGCCAGCCCCGCTCCACCACATCTGCAGAAAAAACACCAACGGGAGGAGGAGTTAAAAGGCAGAGAAGCAGCTCCCTTGGTGGCAGACCAGGGAAGAGAGTAGACCTGCCACCTGCAGCTCCAGGACAGAATTGTTGAGGGAAGACAGAATCTCTCCCTAGGACAACTGCCCCAAGGTAAGGGAGGGCCTGCCCCAGAGACAGCTGGAAAGGGAAACTTTCCCTTTATCCCCTTTGTATGGACTGTGGACATTGGTAATCCCCTTTATTTTTTGTTTGGAGTACCCCAGCAGCGGAAATCCCTAGGACTGTGCTGGCACAGGAGGGTGGGTCATACCTCAGGAGGAGGCAGTTGGCCCCAGAGAGAGAGATTGAGATACCACACTACATGGAGCCTTGTGGTGAGCAGACACCCTTTGCACTGCCTTAACCCGATTTTGGGACAATTGCAGAGGAGGTGGGGGTGACAGGAAGTGGCCAGGAGAGCAGCCATAAGCAGCCTTGGCTGTCAGATCACTGATAGCCCCTCACAGGGCCCTGGGTTGGAGCCCAGCAGGGGTGCTGGAACTATTTGTACAGTGGGGGTGCTGAGAGCCATTGAACCAAATTGTAAACTGTGTAAATAATGGAAACCACTTCAAGCCAGCGGGTGCTGTAGCACCCCCTGCATCCCTTGTTCCAGCACCTATGGAGCCTGGGGGAGTGGGAGGGCCCTGGATCCCCTATCAACAATCCCCTGCAAATCACAGGCCTTAGCCCTGACACTACCTGACCAATCAACCCTTGAGCGAGAACTGCCACAGTGGCTTGTCAGGGCAGCAGAGGGAATATGGGTAGGGTACATCAAAGGAATCAGTCACCAACCAGAATAACAGCTAGTCTTTTTATTTATTTTTACCCAGCATACAAAACAACTGTAGCACCCCTCTCCACTGGTTACCTCCTTTAATGCCAGTCCGCTTACAGGTTTTGATGGACAGGTCTGGGTTCTTTTGGATGCCGCCACCCACTCAGCAGGGTGTATCTTCTTTCTTTTTTTTCCTATAAAATTATTTGGCGGTGCCTCCACCACCCTCGCTCCTTCCTGGAAGCGTCACCAGGGTAGCTTGGGCAGAAAATTCTAACTACAGAGTAATCCCCACTTACTTGGCAGATAGCTGGAGACTTCCAAGAAATAACACAAACACATAAAAATATATTCAACACAATAATTACATACAACATAACAGGGTGAAACACTATTTTTAGGGTCACTGGTGCCCACACTGAAAATACCCATGACTTGATGTAGCAAATGTAAAATTAGTGTCCCATAGGTACGCATACTTGCTGAGGCCCTTCATGACCTATAACAGGAGTCGGCAACCTTTAAGAAGTGGTGGGCCGAATCTTCATTTATTCACTCTAATTTAAGGTTTCACGTGCCAGTAATATATTTTAATGTTTTTAGAAGGTCTCTTTCTATGTCTATAATATATAACTAAACTATTGTTGTATGTAAAGTAAATAAGGTTTTTAAATGTTTAAGCTTCATTTAAAATTAAATTAAAATGCAGAGCCCCCCAGACCAGCAGCCAGGACCTGGGCAGTGTGAGTGCCACTGAAAATCGGCTCGCTTGCCACCTTTGGCACACGTGCCATCGGTTGCCTGCCCCTGACCTATACCACAAAATTCTTCAGCCCAAAGGACTCACAAGTGGGAGGAGGTGGTAAATCCCTCCACAGGTGTAATATGCAACAGGTTATAAAATCCTTAAACCCTTACTCACTGGCTTGAGGACACAGTTCAGGGAGTAGGGGGTCCCCAAAACAAATTCCCTAACTAACTAAAAGATGGTGCACTCACAAACTCCATGAATGATTCTCAGGTTTGAAGATGATGCTGGACTCCTCAGTCACTGCAGAGGCACTGCTGTCCGCTGGCAGGGATCCTCCTCAGGCAGGAATCGGGCTGCGTCAGTCCCAGGATTTCCCTTCACCACAAAGGGGTGCAGGGCTCAAGGTGTAGCTTATATAACTTCACTAACATCCAAACTGTAGCCTCCTAGCCCAGCCTCCAGTCACACACCCATCAGGCATCTTCCTTGGACTAGCAGAGAAAGCAGAGCTGACCATGTGGTGACTGGTCTCACCTAGGGAGCTGGAGGGCGAACCAGTAGCATAGCTAGGGGGGAGCAGGGGCCTTTTTAATTTTTACACTCACACGGCGACAACGTTGCGGGGTGAGACCTTGGAAGAGCCTCTTTGCTCATGGCTGTCAGCTTGCGGCACAATGGGTGCAACTGTCCCTTTAAACCGGGTGGGAGGGGGCATTCCCATGGTGCCTAGCAGTGGGTGGCTTGGTTTTTAAATCCCAGTGGCCAGCGGCAAGAGCGGGATGAGGTCAGCGCAGGGCCAGAGCCACGCAGGAGCAGGGCAAGCCCCTGCATTGTTGAGGAGGAGGATGAAAGGCCCAGGGAAGCAGAGCAGTCAACGGGAGCAGAGGGAAACCTTTGCATAGTTGGGACCCTCCTTCCAGATAGTGTTAGGGTATCCTCTCACACTGAAGTTACCTCTCCGGGGGAGGGAACTCCAGTCACTAGGAAAAGGCAGGTGTTAGTAATGGGAGATTTGATCATTAGAAACATAGAAAGCTGGGTTTGTGATGACCGTGAGAACCGTATGGTGACTTGCCTGCCTGGTGTGAAGGTTGCGGATCTCTCGAGGCATCTGGATAGACATATGTGTAGTGCTGGGGAGGAGCTGGTGGTCGTGGTACATGTAGGTACCAATGACATAGGGAAGGGTAGGAGAGACGTCCTGGAGGCCAAATTTAGGCTGCTAGGGAAGAGACTGAAATCCAGGACCTCTATGGTGGCATTTTCAGAAATGCTCCCAGCTCCATGCACAGGGCCAGGTAGGCAGGCAGAGCTTCAGAGTCTCAATGCATGGATGAGATGATGGTGTAGAGAGGAGAGGTTTAGATTCATTAGGAATTGGGGAAACTTTTGGGATGGGCAGGAGCAGCGCCAGGGTTTCTGGCACCCTAGGCAGAATTTGGGGGGTGGCATTTTGTGCGCTCCCCATGGGGCGCGCAGGAGCTTCCGGTTCCACTCCCATTGCGCCGCCAAAGAAGAACCCTCCGCCGAAATGCCGCAGGCGACAGCGCCAGTCATTGAGCTGCTCAATTGCCTGCCACTATTTTCTGCGGCATGTCGGCAGAAGGTCTTTCTTCTGCGGCGCGATGGGAGTGGAACTGGAAGCTCCCATGCGCCCCATGGGGAGCGCACAAAATGCCGCCCCCCCCGAATTCTGGCACCCTAGGCAACTGCCTAGGGTCACCTAATGGAAGCGCCGGCCATGGGGATGGGGGAGCCTATACAGGAAGGATGGGCTCCACCTAAACCAAAGTGGAACCAGACTGCTGGCACTTAACATTAAAAAGGTTGCAGAGCAGTTTTTAAACTAGGAGATGGGGGAAAGCCGACTGCTGCAGAGGAGCATGTGGATCAGACAGAGACTTCTCTAAGAGGAGAGTCTATTGATAGATATTCTCTAGGTAATAGTCAGGAGCAGAGGATGGAAAAGGATAATGTAAGGGCCAGATCAAACAAGAAACATTCATATAAAGAATCGAACACATCAGAAAAGGGCAGACAAATAAACAGTGACATGTTTTTGAAGTGCTTGTACACAAATGCTAGAAGTCTAATTAATACGATGGGTGAACTAGAATGCCTTGTGATAAAGGAGGATATTGATATAATAGGCATCACAGAAACCTGGTGGACTGAGGACAATCAATGGGACACAATCATTCCGGGGTACAAAATATATCGGAAGGACAGAACAGGTCATGCAGTAGAGGGAGTGGCACTATATGTGAAAGAAAATGTAGAAGCAAATGAAGCAAAAATCTTAAGTGAATCCATATGTTCCAAATGTCTATGGATAGTAATTTCATGCTCTAATAAGAATATAACATTAGGGATCTATTATCGACCACCTGTTGAGGACAGTGATAGTGTTGATGAAATGTTACAGGAAATTAGAGAGGTTATCAAAATTAAGAACTCAGTAATAGTGGGGGATTTCAATTATCCCCATATTGACTGGGAACATGTCACCTCAGGACGAAATGCAGGCACAAAATTTCTTGATACTTTAATGACTGCTTCTTGGAGCAGCTAGTACGAGAACCCACAAGGGGAGAGGCAACTCTAGATTTAGTCCTGAGTGGAGCACAGGAGCTGGTCCAAGAGGTAACTATAACAGGACCGCTTGGAAATAGTGACCATATTATAATAACATTTAACATCCCTGTGGTGGGAAGAACATCTCAACAGCCCAACACTGTGGCATTTAATTTCAAAAAGGAGAACTATGCAAAAATGAGGGGGTTAGTTAAACACAAATTAAAAGGTACAGTGACTAAAGTGAAATCCCTGCAAGCTGCATGGGCGCTTTTTAAAGACACCATAATAGAGGCCCAATTTAAATGTATACCCCAAATTCAGAAACACAGTAAAAGAACTAAAAAAGAGCCACTGTGGCTTAACAAGCATGTAAAAGAAGAAGTGAAAGATAAAAAGACTTGCTTTAAAAAGTGGAAGTCAAATCCTCGTGAGGTAAATAGAAAGGAGCACAAACACTGCCAAATTAAGTGTAAAAATGTAAGAAAAGCCAAAGAGGAGTTTGAAAAATGGCTAGCCAAAAACTCAAAAGGTAATAACAAAATGTTTTTTAAGCACAGCAGAATCAGGAAGCCTGCTAAACAACCAATGGGGCCCCTGGATTATCGAGATAGAAAAGGAGTGCTTAAAGACAATAAAGCTATTGCGGAGAAACTAAATGGATTATTTGCTTCAGTTTTCATGGCTGAGGATGTTAGGGAGATTCCCAAACCTGAGCCAGCTTTTGTAGGTGACAAATCTGAGAAACTGTCACAGATTGAAGCATCGTTAGAGGAGGTTTTGGAATTAATTGATAAAGTTAACATTAACAAGTCACAGGGACCGGATGGCATTCACCCAAGAGTTCTGAAAGAACTCAAATGTGAAGTTGCGGAACTATTAACTAGGGTTTGTAACCTGTCTTTTAAAACGGCGTCTGTACACAGTCACTGGAAGATAGTTTATGTAACACCAATATTTAAAAAGGGCTCTAGAGGTGATCCTGGCAATTACAGACCGGAAAGTCTAACCTTGGTACCGGGCAAATTAGTCAAAACAATAGTAAAGAATAAAATTGTCAGACACCTAGAAGAACATAAATTGTTGGGCAAAAGTCAACATGGTTTCTGTAAAGGGAAATCGTGTCTTACTAATCTATTGGTGTTCTTTGAAGGGGTCAACAAACATGTGGACAAGGGGGTCCAATGGACATAGTGTACTTAGATTTTCAGAAAGCCTTTGACAAAGTCCCTCACCAAAGGCTCTTATGTAAATTAAGTTGTCATGGGATAAGAGGGAAGGTCCTTTCATGGATTGAGAACTGGTTAAAAGACAGGAAACAAAGGGTAGGAATTAATGGTAAATTCTCAGAATGGAGAGGGGTAACTAGTGGTGTTCCCCAAGGGTCAGTCCTAGAACCGTATTCAACTTATTCATAAATGATCTGGAGAAACAGGTAAAAAGTGAGATGGCAAAGTTTGCAGATGACACTAAACTGCTCAAGATAGTTAAGACCAAAGCAAACTGTGAAGAACTTCAAAAAGATCTCACAAAACTAAGTGACTGGGCAACAAAATGGCAAATGAAATTTAATGTGGATAAATGTAAAGTAATGCACATTGGAAAAAATAACCCCTAACTATACATACAATATAATGGGGACTAATTTAGCTACAACAAATCAGGAAAAAGATCTTGGATTCATCGTGGATAGTTCTCTGAAGATGTCCACACAGTGTGCAGAGGCGGTCAAAACAGGATGTTAGGAATCATTAAAAAGGGGATAGAGAATAAGAAGGAAAATATATTATTGCCCTTATATAAATCGATGGTACGCCCACATCTTGAATAGTGTGTTCAGATGCGGTCTCTTCATCTCAAAAAAGATATACTGGCACTAGAAAATGTTCAGAGAAGGGAAACTAAAATGGTTAGGGGTTTGGAACGGGTCCCATATGAGGAGAGATTAAAGAGGCTAGGACTTTTCAGCTTAGAATAGAGGAGACTAAGGGGGGATATGATAGAGGTATATAAAATCATGAGTGATGTGGAGAAAGTAGATAAGGAAAAGTTATTTACTTATTCCCATAATACAAGAACTAGGGGTCACCAAATGAAATTAATAGGCAGCAGGTTTAAAACAAAAGGAAGTTCTTCTTCACGCAGCGCACAGTCAACTTGTGGAACTCCTTACCTGAGGAGGTTGTGAAGGCTAGGATTATCACAGCGTTTAAAAGAGAACTGGATAAATTTATGGAAGTTAAGTCCATTAATGGCTATTAGCCAGGATAGGGTAAAAAATGGTGTCCCTAGCCTCTGTTTGTCAGAGGGTGGAGATGGATGGCAGAAGAGTGATCACTTGATCATTACCTGTTAGGTTCGCTCCCTCTGAGGCACCGTCGGTAGACAGGATACTGGGCTAGATGGACCTTTGGTCTGACCCAGTATGGCCATTCTTCTGTTCTTATATGTTCTTATTTAAGGGCTGCAGGAGGGGACAGGGGCGGATCCGCTCCGTCTGCAGTGCTATGAGCACCTGTATTGAGTCCGCTTGGCACTCCATAATGCTTATGAGCCGCTCTGTGCTTTGGTGCTGGCAATCTGCATTCTGCTGGCAAAGCCTCCTTTCAGTTTCCCGCCACTCCTGTACTTTTTGATTTTCAGTAAGGTCCTCTCTGGTTCTTTGCAGGTGCTTCCTGATTCTTTGTAGTCTTTCGGCCATTGATAACAAGGACAGCTGGAATCTCAAGGTTGCATCTGTAAAGCCATAATGCAACACTTAACAGGCTGCTTTGTTCACACTCAACATTGCAATTATTCAGCTGTACTTAAAGAAAAGTACAGTGTACACAATAGCAGAAAGTACCAGTCCCAAAACGAGCGCACATAACCCACCCAAAATGGTGAATAAGCACAGGGCCAAGGGGGACTGATTGTTTCAGGACCATAGTGTCTTCTGGGGTTGGTTCTGTGCCTTGGGAGAACCAACAGTGGCAGGGGGCCCCTATACTGAACACTGTCCCCACATTTTCCACAGGATGAGTTCATCCTGGAAGATCTCTCGCTGCTGAGGGTGACCTGGGAAGCAAAGGAGGGTCTTCTACTACAATGCAGCTTCCGCCTTGGCCCTTATGCTACTTGCCTGTGTTCAGCAATGGTTCCCCTGCCCCTCATGGCACAGTGGCATGGACATGTTAGCCTTACTGGGACAAGGAGCACAGTAGCTCTGCCAAGGAACCTGTGGAAGCGGATTGCCCAGCTTCTGCATGAGACCTTCAGTGAGATCACTGAGGCTGATTACCATGATGTGAGAGAGCACATCACCTCCCTATTCCGCATCTAGGCATGCACGCAGGCCTAACCCTTCTCGCCCCAAGAGCCCACACCAAACAACTACCTTTCCAAAATAAAAACCACTTACTGGGCACCTCCTCTGCAGTTTATTCTTCTCCAATCACCGTCTGCTGCGACTGGGTCCTTTCCTCTTGGCTTGAACACAGTTCCTGGCTGCATGCATCTAGGAATGCCCGGACGTCGTCTGGCTCTGGGTCCCCCTCCTCCTCAGCACCCTCGCTCCTGCTTTCCTCCTCCTGCGTTGTTGAACTCTGTGCTGCTATGGCCTCTGAAGTATTCATGATGCTCTTTGGAGTGGAGGTGAAGTCATTCCCAAGTATCGTGTCCAGCTCTTTGTAGAAATGGCAGGTCGCAGGAGCAGCACCGGAGTGGCAGTTTGCCTCACGGGCTTTGCAGTAGGCATTCCACAGCTCCTTCACTTTAACCCTGTACTGCAGTGCATCCCAGTCATGGCCCCTTTCCATCATGGTCATTGATATCTGCCTGTAGGTATTGTAGTTCCTATGGCTGGAGCGCAGCTGGGACTGGACAACTTCCTCCCCCCAAACACTGATGAGGTCCAGCACCTCGCCATTGCTCCATACTGGGGATTGCCTGGTGCGTGGAGGCATGGTCACCTGGAAAGATTTGCTGAGAGCACTTCACGCCTTGATGAGCAAACAGGAAGGGGAATTTCAAAATTCCCAGAGAATTTAAAGGGCAAGTCTGGCAGTTGGTCACCTGAGAGCAGGGCAGTAGAGTTCAAAGTGATGACCAGAGTGGCTAGAACTGGCATTGTGTGACATTTCTGGAGGCCGATCAGAGTGCATTAATAAACCAGGGCATCCACACTGGCACCGCAGCATGCCAGCTAGGGCACAACAAGCTTTATGCTTCTCGTGGAGCTGGATTACCAGGCGTGCTCCAGCCACGGAGTCTGAGTGCTCTACATGCCTTGCCAGTGTGGACATCTCAGGAGTTAGGGTGCTTGGGGCTGATTTAATGCACTCTAACTTGCAAGTGTAGATAAGGCCTCAAACTGGGATGTGCGCCCCCCTGCAATGATGTAGACCAATTGCCTGGGTTGCTTGTGTAAACTGATTGTTACTTAATTAGCCTCGGGTGTTAAAATACTTAACACCTAGTTTACTTTCTGGGTGCTCAGCAAGAAGAGAGTTTGTAGATTTTTCCTGAGTAACCACAATTTCCAATTTACAAATGCAGTTGAAAACTTTAGACCAGACTGAGGGAAAGAGGGGCTCAGAAGCCACAAGCCACCATAAAAGGAAGTTAACTTGATTGCTGAGCTTCCTGGAGAGCCAGGCTGTCCAGGAATCTCGGAAGGAGATTCAGGCTCTGGTTAGTTGAAGTTTAAAGTGTAAATGAGCCTCTTCAAAAGTGGTGGAGGGAGGGACGGTCGGACAAGCTTCTCAGGCTAGGATCTGAAAAGCTACATCTACACTACACACCAGTGTCGGCAGCATGTAGCGTACACATAGCTACACAGTGAAAAACAAGCTGCATGCGTAGCGACACAAGTCAGTGAAAGATTCTGGCAGGCGGAGGCAGCTGGGAAAACCTCCTGTTGGAGACTTTCCCACTACCTCCCCTCTGCTGGAGTCTTTCCCTGTGGCGAAGAGATAGTATATTACTAAAATGGCAGTGTTGATGGGGAGGCACAGCCTGGGCTAGTAGAAAGCAAGGTAGGGTATATAATCACGTACATATCTACACCCTTTCTGTGTGTCTCTACTCAACTCACCTATGATTCACCTTGCCAGCTGTACTGGGCTGACAGTGGGACTACGGGAATCTTTTTAGGAGTTTATGGGGTCAGAAACATTGGGTGTTGGTGTTTCCATCGGGTTCTCCTGGAGGGGAAGCCATAGTCTGTATATTAAAATGACACATTTATAATGCTCCACTAGAGGGAGTAAGAAGGTCACTTGTGGCCAGACAGCTAAAAGAACTGAGTCCAGGAAAGGACCCTCAGGGTGTAGAAATAATTAAGGGAAGGATGTGGTGGGCAGGGAGAGTCATGAGGCCATAAACTCCCATCTCGAACCCAGTGGAGCTCACCAATGGCGCATTCTGTATATCAGGGGTTTCAAACATGCGGCCTATGGGGTTATTTTCTGCTGCCTGCGAGCTGCTCACACAGCATTTAACTAGAGAGGCTCCAGCCCGACGTGCACTGGGGGAAGGGCAGGCTCCCTGCCTGCCTGTCCCCGTGCCGTTCCGGGAAGTGGATGGAACATGGGGAACTGGGGGGCACAGGGGTGTGTGTTGCTCTTGCTTCAGGCAGCGCCCCCAGCAGCTTCCATTGGCCACGGTTCCCCATTCCCAGCCAATGGGAGCTGCTGGGGGTGATGCCTGAAGCAACAGCAGCACAGAGACCCTCCTCCCCCAGGTTCCAGATGCTTCCCGGAGCGGAGTGGCGGGCGGGGGCAAGGCAGGCAGGCAGGCAGGGAGCCTGGTCTGCTCCCGGTGTGCACCGGGCCAGAGTCCACCCCCCGAACCCCTTCTGCAGCTGAACCCCCTGCCCTGAGCCCCCTCCTGCATCCCGACCCCCTGCCCTGAGCCCCCACTGCACCCTGCACCCCTTTTGCAGAGCCACCCCCTGCCCTAAGCCCCTGATACACCCCAACCCCCTGCCCTGAGCCCCCTGCTGCACCCTGACCCCCTGCTGCACCCCTCACTCCTCCTGTACCCCACACCCCAATTCCCTGTCCTGAGCCCCGCCACACCCCTCCTGCACCTCCTGGGGGCAGGGAGAGGGCAGAGTTGGAGTGGGAATTTCAGGGAAAGGGTTGGAATGGGGGCAGGGGCAGAGCCTCATGGAAGTAGTGGAGTGGGGGCTGGGCTGAGGGTGACCTGGTGGGGCAGAGGTATCAGTAATGCTGCCCTTGGGCCAACGTACTAGTCCTCATGTGGCCCTGAATCATCTGAATTTGAGACCCTCACTCTAGATAAACTTCATATTGATATAAACTCCCCCATTTAACCTGAAATAACACTTTGACCAGACTTCATTGGGTGTCCCTTAGCTTAATATTGTCCTTTAGCTTAAAGAGCCCTTCATCCTCGCTGGCATTTACCACCACCCTCACCCCACACCCCCAGTGCATTTGTAGATAGCTGTCTGTACACACCATCTCTTGGTCCAGTTTGAATTCCTCTTTTTTGGACATAGTGAACAGCACTGTACACAGTACTGAAACTGAGGTCTTACCAGTGCCTTGTACAATAGCACAAATACTTCTCTATCTTGCCTGGAAATGCCTCACCTAATACTGCCAAGGATCTCAACTGCCTTTGTCCAGGTGCAGAGAAGGGCTACTAGGATGATCAGGGGAATAGAGGGTTCAGGGGAGACTGGAAGCTTGGCTTGTTTAGCCTACCAAAATGAAAGCTGAAGTTGCTCTAGTGTTTACTCCTCTGACCAGAGTCGGCTTTAGGGCGATTCTCCCGATTCCTGGGAATCAAGCCCCGCCCCTAAGAGGGCCCCGCAGCGTCTGGAAGATGGGCCCCAAATCCTCCGCCGAATTACCACTGGAAACAGTGGCAACCAATTGAGCTGCTACCAAATTGCTCAATCACTGCCGCTGTCTTCAGCGGCATTTCAGTGGCAGCTCTTTCAAATCAGGTCCCGCATGTCCTAAAGCTGGCCCTGCCTCTGATGAATTTATAGAAAGCCCTCTATAAATACATTAGAGGGTAAACACCAGAAAGGATAAAGGGCTATATAAGCTAAAGGAACAAGAACAAATGGGCATAACCTGGCTATGAAAAAATTCAGGCTGGAAATTAAAAAAAACTTCTAATCAGCTGAGGGGAGAGGTTTCAGAATAGCCTCCCAACAGGAGTTGTGGGGGTAACCAGCTTAATTAGTTCTGAGAGACAGATGGACACATTTGAGTGGGATTGTCTGACAGGGGTCCTGTTATGGTAGGATGCAGGGCTCGGCAGTCCTGAGAGTCCCTTCTGGTTCATTCTGATTTTCGTGAAATCTCATGCTTCAGGGCTTCAGACACGTACCTGCAGCTGGGGTCAGGAAGGGATTCTTTCCCCTCCCTCCTAAGTGTGTTCTGGGTTGTGAGGGTTGTGGGTGGATTTTCATTTATTTATTTATTTAGTCCTCTCCCTTTGAAGCATCAAAAATGACCACCCCTGGAGATAGCCCTCCCCATCTAATGTCCTAGGGCTCTGAAGTGGCACAGGCATTTTCTCTCTCTAAGGTACTTGTCTGGCTGGTTCTGGCTCACATACTCAGGATCTAACTGATCAGTGGGGATCAGGAAGGAATTTCCCCCCAGGACAAATTGGGAGTAACCTTGGAGAGAGCATGGTTCACCTTCCTCTGCGGCATGGGGTGAGGGTTGCTTGCTGGGATTATCTGGGTATAGCTCATGTAATCAATTCCTTGCCATTGTATGGGCCTCAGCCTCGGAGCACCTTGGTCCTTCTCACCCTGTGGCACATTATATCTAGTCTCCTGTGGGTTGTCATACTTTGGTCTCATTTCAGTTGTTGAGTTCAGTGTGTGGGTGCTGTTGGTAGCTTGTCCTGTAGAGGAGGCTGATATGGCTGTCCCTTGAGGCCTTGAATTCTATCACCTCCTTGAGGCTCCCTTGTCATCCCCAGCCTGCATGACTTGCCCAAAGTCACATGTGACAGCAGTAGCAGAGCTGGGAACTCAGCTGAGGCCCCTTGAGTTCCAGGCTAGTGCCATAACTGCATGACCATCCTTTCTCCCTGCACACCATGCATGATGGAGGTATATAATAAAAAGGCATGGCCAGTGCCTCAAATGCATTTAGGCTTCTACCTTCCATTGATTTCAATGGAACATAAGTGCCTAAATACCTTTGAGGATTTGGGCCTGTGCATCTTATGCACTGGTATCCATATACTGTAGTGCTATCTGGCACAGAAACCAGGTCACTTCTCCCACACCATAATGATCTATCCATTTCTCTTATTACCAGCAATGACTACACCAGTCTTCAAATCTCCCACATGCCAAATTCCTGTTGACTTCACTGTGATTCAGCAGGTGAAAGGGTCTGCAGGACTGGCCCTAAGCAGAGCCATGCAGCGCTCCTTGAGACTAGCAGGAGGGCATCACACCCCTCAGTCAGAATCAGCCATGGGGAGAACCTGGTGGCACATGAGGGTTGGTGAAACTCAAAGTAGTTTTGTGATTTTCAAAAATAGTGACGTCCACTAAACCAATGTTACCGTCCCTTAAATTCATGGAGCTGATCCTCTGGTGTAGTGTGATCTGATCCACTTTAAAATCACCATTTCTGTTGCCCCATTTATAACTGCTTGTTTTAAATGGGAAACGTGTTTTAATGTCTATTATTGGGAGTGCGGAATTCCCATCAAGTTTCCCCTTCAATTTAGACTAGGCTATAAAATATTACATTGAAGAGTAAGAAATCTTGCCCTGTGCTAGCCCAGACTGGACTCTCGCTCCTTTCACTAACTTTCACCCATGATAGCAGAAGCCACACTTATAACAGCTTTACTCCTGTTTGACTCAGACATGTGGGGATTTTTTTTCAGCCATTGGCCTTCAAGAGTCCATCCTGATGAGGACACTTGCAGTAATACTGGTGCACGCAGTGATCAAGAAGTTTGCTACCAAACAGCAGAAGGTGAGTGGAACGCATAAAGAGAGCTGTAGAAACAGGCCCCAGGATCTGTCTTCTCTACTGGATAAAAGCCTGACCCTGGTTGATGTTGCACTGAGAGGCCTTGTAGTCAGAAGGCCATATAAACTGTCAGGGCACTGCCTCCTCCAGCCCTGGGGATAGAATCACAGCATCTTAGGAAAGTCCCTTTCAGCTTTCCCTCTATTCCTACCTCTTCAGACAGGTCTCTGGTTAGCCGTTAGGAAGGTGCTTCCTTTAGCAATGGGACTTAGTCACTCTTTCATCCAGATGTAAACTCACACTCTTATATGCTAGAGGAGAAAAGAACAAACCTGAAACCAGCTCCCAACGATCTCCTTTTCGTCCAGGTGGCTAACCTCACTAGTGGGATTTTCCTCTGACAAGGTTCCAGCCAGGCACCTGTTGATAAATACTCTGTACTGGCTGGCTGACAGAGTCAGTGCACAAAGACTTATTCCTTTTAGGATACCCAGTCCCACACCACGGCAAAGGTGCTGAGCTCTACTGCGTGATCTCAGTGATAGTTTAGTGTCGTCCAGGTGCACAGGCTATTAACTACTAGCTCTCCTACTCAGTCCAGGTTGGGAGGAGGAATCTCCGGGTCTGAATTAACTAATGAGTGTCCTATCTTGTGGCAAATGGTTTCTCCTCACTGAATGAAGATACACACACAGCCTCTTGTCTGAGTGACATTCAGAGCCTAGCTCCACCACAGATTTCCTTAGTGCTGTAGGGACAATGCAAAGATCAGAGTCACTTAGTTTCTTAGTTAAGTGAGTTTACAACTATTAACAGCTCTAGTCAGTGACACCCTGATTGTATTGCAGACAAGTTCAGCATGGAGAGTGACCAATAGAGATTTGCCCCACGCTCTTCCTGTGTTCCCCCACTCCAGCCTGATCTGGTGCAGCTACTTCTAGAAGTGGAAATTCCAATTCCCACAGCTCACCCAGCAGCCATCCAGTGGTAATCACTGTCTGCCAGCAGGCAGAATTTGACCTGCCCACTTCAAAATCCAATTACGAAGGAATCTCCTGAGTTCTCCAGTCTCACTGTTTTTCTGCATTTGCAGCCATTTAGCTGAGCTAATGCAGGAACTGCACTCATCTGCAAACGGCTCCTACCGGACTGGCTCCCACAGCTGGAGAAAAGCCAGAACAGCTGTCAAGGTTCCTCCCCAACTCTGAACTTTAGGGTACAGATGTGGGGACCTGCCTAAACACTTCTAAGCTTAGATCTGGGTTCACTGCCACCATCCAGATTCCTCCATGTCTGGAACACCTCTTTCCCCCAAAAACCTTCCCCTCCCTGGGTAGCCTTGAGAGGCTTTTTCACCAAGTTCCTGGTGAACACTGATCCAACCCTTTGGATCTTAACACAAGGAGAATTTAACCATCCCCCGTCCTTTCCCCCACCAATTCCTGGTGAGTCCAGATCCAATCCCCTTGGATCTTAAAACAAGGAAAAATCAATCAGGTTCTTAAAAAGAAAGCTTTTAATTAAAGAAAGAAAGGTAAAAATCATCTCTGTAAAATCAGGATGGAAAATACTTTACAAGGTAATCAGATTCATATAGCCCAGAGGAACCCCCTCTAGCCTTAGGTTCAAAGTTACAGCAAACAGAGGTAAAATCCTCTCACCAAAAGGAACATTTACAAGTTGAGAAAACAAAAATAAGACTAACATGCCTTGCCTGGCTGTTGCTTACAAGTTTGAAATATGAAAGACTGGTTCAGAAAGATTTGGAGAGCCTGGACTGATGTCTGGTCCCTCTTAGTCCCAAGAGCGAACAACTCCCAAAACAAAGAGCACAAACAAAAGACTTCCCCCCACCAAGATTTGAAAGTATCTTGTCCCCTTATTGGTCCTTTGGGTCAGGTGTCAGCCAGGTTTCCTGAGCTTCTTAACCCTTTACAGGTAAAAGGATTTTGGTGTCTCTGGCCATGAGGGATTTTATAGTATTGAACACAGGAGGGCTGTTCCCTTCCCTTTATAGTTATGACAGCAGCTCTGAGGAGGTTTCTCAGGAGTTTCCTCCTGCTGTGAGTCACCATTCATATGCTACTTCCTCTCTAAGCAGTGAGGTCTTCCCCACAGTATCATTGTCTCTGTTCTGACCATGGGCACTGTGCAGGCCTTCCATCTGGAGTGCCGGAATTCAGCCTTTAGTCTGCCCACGGAGCACTGCAAAGCAGCAGGCAGCATGCCTTTCCTCAGTGGGCTGCTCACCCATCCTCTGCAGCATGCATGATCTCTTACCTAACAGTGTAGATCATGGCACTGCGCTGGCCTGATGTTGAGCCTTGAAACTGCCCCAGAGTCTGTGTCTCTCCATTGTACATTTTAACCCAACTAGACAGTAAGACAGGGGAGCATAAGCATATTTTTTGCATCGTTAGAGAAAACATGAAGGGTGCAGAGCAGAGGATGTTAACATCTCACTATTACCTTCTTCAGGTAACTGATGTCCTTTTTGTGATCCTCCAAACACACATGAGCCGAGAGGAAGAAACCCTTGAGAAGGGAATGGATTGCTGCTGTGGCTGACTGGTGAGGAATTCCACTTACAATGGGGAGCTCTCCATTGGTGTAAGGTGGCTGGAGATGGCAGAGCTCCTGGACAGGCCAGCCCCCCATTTCCAGAGCAGAAGAAGGAGGGAGTGTGAGGGTGTGCCAGAGGAGCAGAGAGGACCTGACAAGCACAGTCCTGCTACGTTGATCCTCGGTTTGCCATTTTTGGCCAATGGGAGCTGCGGGAAGTGGCGCAGGCTGATGGATATGCTGGCTGCTGCTTCCCACAATCCCCATTGGCTTGGAGCAGTGAACTGTGGCCACTGGGAGCTGTGATCGGCCAAACCTGCAGATGCGACAGGTAAACAAACCGGCCTGGCCCACCAGGGGCTTACCCTGTACAAGCTGTGTCCCTAGTTTGGGAACCACTGGGCTAGATGGACTTTAGTAAGGCATTTGATACGGTCTCGCATTATATTCTTACCAATAAACTAGGCAAATACAATTTAGATGGGGCTACTATAAGGTGGGTGGATAACTGGCTGGATACCCGTACTCAGAGAGTAGTTATTAATGGTTCCCAATCCTGTTGGAAAGTTATAACAAGTGGGGTTCTGCAGGGGTCTGTTCTGGGACTGACTGTTCAATATCTTCATCAATGACTTAGATATTGGCATAGAAAGTACGCTTATTAAGTTTGTAGATGATACCAAACTGGGAGGGATTGCAACTGCTTTGGAAGATAGGGCCATAATTCAAAATGCTCTGGACAAATTGGAGAAATGGTCTGAGGTAAACAGGATGAAGTTTAATAAAGACAAATGCAAAGTGCTCCACTTAGGAAGGGACAATCAGTTTCACACATACAGAATGGGAAGAGACTGTCTAGGAAAGAGTACGGCAGAAAGGGATCTAGGGGTTATAGTGGACCACAAGCTTAATGTGCGTCAACAGTGTGATGCTGTTGCAAAAAAGCAAACATGATTCTGGGATGCATTAACAGGTATGTTTTGAGCAAGACACGAGAAGTAATTCTTCCCCTCTACTCTGCGCTGGTTAGGCCTCAACTGGAGTATTGTGTCCAGTTCTGGGCACTGCATTTCAAGAAAGATGTGGAGAAATTGGAGAGGGTCCAAGAAGAGCAACAAGAATGATTAAAGGTCTTGAGAACATGACCTATGAAGGAAGGCTGAAAGAACTGGGTTTGCTTAGTTTGGAAAAGAGAAGACCGAGAGGGGACATGATAGCAGTTTTCAGACATCTAAAAGGGTGTCATAAGGAGGAGGGAGAAAACTTGTTCATCTTAGGCCCTAAGAATAGACCAAGAAGCAATGGGCTTAAACTACAGCAAGGGAGGTTTAGGTTGGACATTAGGAAAAAGTTCCTAATTGTCAGGGTGGTTAAACACTGGAATAAATTGCCTAGGGAGGTTGTGGAATCTCCATCTCTGAAGATATTTAAGAGTAGATTAGATAAATGTCTATCAGGGATGGTCTAGACAGTATTTGGTCCTGCCATGAGGGCAGGGGACTGGACTTGATGACCTCTCGAGGTCCCTTCCGGCCCTAGAATCGATGAATTGGTCTGACTCAGTATGGCTGTTCTTACATATAAAAGCACCATGCACACACCTGTGACACCATCTATATGATGATTGTTTCTTTATTTGAATACAATTGTCTGGGTTGATTGTGATCCTAAGAGACAGTTCTGTAAGGGAAGCAGATCACCTGGGATGAGTTTCGCTCAATCACCAGAACCATGTTCCTTTCTTTATCGCGCCTTTTTCTAGGACTCTATTTTTGAGGTCCCATTCTGCAGCTCCATTGTTTCTCACTCCTCAGTTAAAGGTGGGTCCCTCTTCATCCAGCATTTCACATATTAACACTGTCTTCAGGACCATCTCAGAGCATCTATCTGTGCACTCTGCTGAGAATGAAGCATTTGAAGCTCACAGAGGAAATTGGTGTCATACTGTCTATAAGCAAAAGGGGCTTTGGATAACAGACCCTGTGGGAAAGTCCGTTTGTTGTTCAGCCTGTTACTCTCTTGCTGTCTATCGTTTTAGTTCTTCTTTCACAAGGTGACCAATCAGATCCCACATCTACACACTAAGGAGCCACTCAAAGGAATGGATGAAACACACAAATCCAGCATTCTGAGCGCTCACTCTAAGGGTATGTCTACACAGCTAAAAACAACCCCTGGCTCCGCCTGGGCGGAGACTCCTGGGCATCAAAACCTGGCAGGAGGGGTGGATTTTAGAGCCCTGGCTCCAGTCTGAACCTGAACATCTACACTGCTATTTTTAGCCCTGCAGCCTGAGCCCAAATCAGCTCATCTGGGCTCTTAGATATCCTGCTGAGGGTGGGTTCCCCCGCTGCATAGATGTAACCCAAGAGGCCTCTACAGCCTCATGTCCTACCCAGATAAGGGAACAGACAAAGATTAATTACAAAGCCAACTATCCCCTTACAGGAAATACACTAGACCCAGACATTGACCTGGAAAGACTAAATTTCATTAGCATATTGATTAAATGAAAGCAAAGACACTGGGTTGGATCAGAACTCAGGGCTTGTCTACACTGGCAATTTACAGCGCTGCAGCTTTCTTGTTCAGGGATGTGAAAAAACACTCATCCTCCCCCAAGTGCAGCAAGTTTCAGCGCTGTAAAGTGCCCGTCTAGACAGTGCACCAGCGCTGGGAGCCGCACTCTCAACGCTGGTACCTACGCCTCTCGTGGAGGTGGGTTTTTTAGAGCGCCCACACAAGGCATGTTAAAGCACTGCTGTGGCAGCGCTTTAGCATTGCCAGTGTAGACTAGCCCTCAGTGACAGCACCTTGCAAGAATGACTGAAGCCACAAGAAAATAGGTCGGAAGATAACAGATCTACCGCTCCACCTCTGGGTGATTAGATGGGTCAGGGAATTCTAAAGGGGCTATAGACCTGTTCACGTCTAGGGCACTAGTTGAATTCCCAGCCCAGGCCTTTAGGGACTGACAGTTTTTGCCATCTCATGGCTGCTGCTGTCCTTTATGTAAGGAGTTTTGTGGTCTCAGCCCAGTTCCCAAAGGCCACATCATCAAACCCCTAACTGGAACCTCGTAAGTAGATTCAGCAGAGATCAAGGACTGAATTAGCCATGGGGGTTCACTACCTCTCCCCCCACAGAAGTGGTTCTTCCTGGTCAGGAGGGCCACCAGCGCAGTATGGGGGAGCTTGCACCATCGCTGTCTATGCTATACTTGTTTTGTGGCTCTCTCTCTGGCCTACCAAGAAGGACAAACTGTTATACCAATTATATTAGACCAGTAAAAAAAACCAGCAGGATCTTTTTAAGGGGATAAGACAAAGATGCCACATTTATTATGATAACAATTTATGACTAATAACTAATATCTTAATTCTTATACACACACATTATACCTATTACCTATACACACACACACACACATTCACATTATACCTATTACCTATACACACACACATACACACATCCATCAGATGTTCTGCAGCTGCTGCATAGTTACCAGTCCTGAAGATAGCTTAAGTTCATAGCTTGATTTTGTAGCTTGGGTTCGTAGCCAGTGGTGGCTAACTGGCCAGGAAAGCCAGGCACAAGGACAAGCTGGATCTCTGTTGGGCAGGCACTGAGGTCCTTCCATGTTGGCAGCAGAATGTTACCCAGAGTCTCTCATCTCACCCTTCTTTTTTATAGGCTTTTAGTTTGGATTCAAAGTCTATAGGTCTTGCTGTGTCATGCTGCCTCTGGGTTTAGATTGATCACCCATCAATTGCAGGCGTGACTTTCAGCCTTGAACCTGGCTTTGATCTTCCTTCTGTTGTTCTGTTGTCCTTTTCTTTTTACGGTGGATGCTTCTTACTTTGTTTAGGGCTGTTGTCTAGGTCTTCAGCCGTTGGTATTTGAACTTTATCTCATCAGGACAGGCTGGGGCTGGAGGTTGATTCCATCATTCATACATACTTCATTCCCACATCTAAACTAAACTAATAAGATTACAGCAGGGTTTGCAGAAATGAAGGTTGGAGGAAGCTTTTACAAAATGGAGTGAGTGTTTTAAAATGGGGTTTGAATTACAATATGGAACAGAAGTTACAGTGTAGGCAAGTGTAGTGAATGGTGAACAGAAGTTACATTAATAAAGTGAACAATTAAAAACAGTTTCATTTATCAGTTCTACAAAACCCTATAAGATCAGAGAACACTCCCTGTCTGAGTCCTGAGAGATTAATTTCTCTCACCCTCTCCATACCAAGTAACCCACACAGGACCCACTCGCAGCCTCCCCACAGCTGCCTGTCTCAGCCCAGCTCAACTTTTCAGGCACTGCTCATCAACACACCACCCCAAAGGCCAACCCACCTCTTCCTTGCTGGTTCCCTGTGTCATAAACAGATAGCTAAGGGTTAATGTTCTTTTACCTGGAAAGGAGTAACCTGAAACACCTGACCAGAGGACCAATCAGGAAACAAGACTTTTTCAAATCTGGGTGGAGGGAAGTTTGTGTGTGAGTTCTTTGTTCTTGTGTTCTGCCTGTACTCTCTCTCGGCTATGAGAGGATTTCTGTCTCCTGCTTTTCTAATCTTCTGTTTCCAAGTTGTAAGTACAAAGATAGGTTTTGTTTTGTTTTTTTATTTACAGGTGTGTAGTTGCTGGAGTGCTTTGAATTGTATTCTTTTTGAATAAGGCTGTTTATTCAATGTTCTTTTAAGCAGTTGACCCTGTATTTGTCACCTTAATACGGAGACACCATTTTTATGTATTTTTCTTTCTTTTTACATAAAGCTTTCTTTTTAAGACCTGTTGGAGTTTTTCTTTAGTGGGGAACTCCAGGAATTGAGTCTGTACTCACCAGGGAATTGGTGGGAGGAAGAAGTCAGGGGGATATCTGTGTGTGTTAGATTTACTAGCCTGACTTTGCATTCCCTCTGGGTGAGGGAGGGAAAGGAGAAATTAGCTCTCTCTTGGTACCTATTTCCAGGACTGGAAATAGGGAGGGTGGAATCTCTCTGTTTAGATTCACGGAGCTTGCTTCTGTATATCTCTCCAGGAACCCAG
This sequence comes from Gopherus evgoodei, assembly GCF_007399415.2. Classification (NCBI taxonomy): domain Eukaryota; kingdom Metazoa; phylum Chordata; order Testudines; family Testudinidae; genus Gopherus; species Gopherus evgoodei. The sequence goes on along the minus strand of NC_044330.1, from coordinate 67,432,251 downwards.
GGAGGGAACACCTGGAGGGAGGAAGGGAAATGGTTTATTCCCCTTTGTTGTGAGACTCAAGGAATTTGGGTCTTGGGGTAAACCAGGGAAGGTTTTTTGGGGGACCAGAGTGCCCCAAAGCACTCTAATTTTTTGCGTGGTGGCAGCTTTACCAGGTCCAAGCTGGTAACTAAGCTTGGAGGTTTTTCATGCTAACACTCATATTTTGGACGCTAAGGTCCAAATCTGGGAATTGTGTTATGACACCCTGCCTGATGGAGTAGGTGAGAAATGGCAGCAGTGTGCTTCAGTTTTCCCCTTCTGTAAAATGAGGATGATAATAATAATTGCCTACTGCACGGGGGAGGGGAGGCGCAAGGCTTAAATAACATCTGCCAAGTGTATTGGGAGCTCCAGCTGAAAAGGTGCACAAATACCCTGGTGATGAGAGTGCTAGGAGAACCTGAATCAAACTGAGTGGGACAGTTCTCTATAGCACAAGCTACTACTATCAGTGCTGGGGCTGCCATGTCACACTGTGCCAGGATAGAGCCATGTCTCATCATACATTTCCCAAAACATTACACAGGAGCATTTGAGCTGGGCATCTCCCCGGAGGAACATTGGTGCCCTCCACCACCAAACCTCCACTCAGCTCCCACCTGAGGCAGGAAGGCCCTCCCACTGTATAACTCCCTTCTGTCTGCACAGTCCCAGTAATGGGGCTGGCCCCAATCCTTCTCTAGGTCTATGAGAAGGTGTAATGGTTCTCACATTCAGCAGAGGGTCATTGTTACAAAGGTAAGGGGGGCATCAACACAGTCACTTCCCCTTAAGGATGTAGCTTTCATCTGCCCCACTCCATTATGAAGATCAAGAAATAAAACCCTATTTTCCCACAGCTATCCCTCTCAGCTTCTCTCCAGCTGGGGTGTACACAACTCACCATGCCAGAGCACCCCTGAGGGCAAAAGCTGGCATTGCAGTGTTTCCACCTCACCCTCTTCTGCAGGATTCCCATGGACTGGGGAGGGGAGTTGGCTCTCCATCCAAGTCACATTTATGTTTTTACTCCTTGCAGGGTAATTGAGCTCCTTTGTCCAAGTACAAACCAGCACCAAAACTAGAAAATCTGTAGCTCCTCTGGGCTCAGCCTTCAGCCCCCTTCCTTGCAGGCAAGCCCCAGCAGCAGCCTGTTTTACCGCCTTGCCACCAGCTCCTAGGCACCAATCAACCCAACAACTCAGGCCAAGCCCTCCCTCCTACCTCTGGCAGGTTAAAGCCTTCCCACATTCTCTAGGCCAGGGATTGGCAAACTTTGGCACGTGGCCCATCAGGAAAATCTGCTGGGGGGCCAGGACGGTTTGTTTACCTGCAGCGTCTGCAGGTTTGGCTGATTGCAGCTCCCAGTGGCCGCGGTTCACTGTTCCAGGCCAATGGGAACTGCAGGAAGTGGCATTGGCTGAGGGATATGCTGGCTGCCACTTTCTGCAGCCCCCATTGGCCTGGAACAGCAAACCACGGCCAGTGGAGCTGCGATCGGTTGAACCTGTGGACATTGCAGGTAAACAAACCATCTCGGCCTGCCAGTGGATTTCCCTGATAGGCCGCGTGCCAAGGGTTGCCCATCCCTGCTCTAGGCCAAGCCAGGCTTCTTACTCCATCTCTGAGTAGCTTGGCAGCTCTCTTTACCAACCAGCCCCCACCTGCTGCTGGGATTTCTTCCTCTGAAGTCCAACACCTAGGTGCAGCAGGGTGGCGCTAACCAAACAGGGCTGGCTAGCCCCACTCCAATCCCAGCCTTTCCCAGCAGAAGTCACCGTAGGAAATGGGGAAGGAGCACTGCTGGGGGCAGAGGGCACTCAGCTACTCCAGCCCTTGTAAGCAGTGGTGTAGCTTTAGTGGCAGCTGGGTGGGACATACTCATGATTGGCTGATGTGCCTTTCCCACAAACTGTCATGCACTCATCAAAAGCTTTAGAACTACAGGTGAACAAGAAGGGTTCAGCATGGAAATGGGCCCGTATATTTTCACCATTTGTCTCTCTGCCTCCCACTTGAAATGGCATCCTTTCACCCTGACCTCTGCACCAGAAGACGATACGTTCTCTGTCCACAGCTGGGGAGCAGGGGGCTGGGAAGAGAAGCTAATTGATGCTTTTCAGCAGCAGGAACCAAGGACACCCAGATAGGTCAGGAAGCCAATAATGATGTTCTCTACCCAAAGCGTTGAGTTCTGCAGTACAAGAAAATATTAATTCGAATGCACAGAAAGTAGCAGAGACCAGCTGCTGGAGCAGGGTCGGAGATTCAAGGAGGTAGCATCCTCCTCTTCTCCAGGTCTTGCCTTATCTTGCTAGCATTGAGACGGACAGTCCTGTGTTCCAGTATGAGACTACCATGCTGGTGGGAGCAGGGATTGGGAGAGGGTTTGGAACAGTTCCAAGGCCCATGAGAGTTTAAGATGTGCATAATCCAATGGGAGATAGCGGGCATTGCCTGGAATAGCTGAGGTCCAATAAACAAGCTGAGTTGCCTGAACGGGTTGGGAACCACCATTTGAGAAGATATGATCTCATTCTTCAGATAAGTGGGTCATTATCCAGTGGAGTGGGTCACATGCTATATTAGTGAACCAAAACTGGTGGAGGGATACCAGTTATAGACCCTTGTTTCTCTGGACTTTGACCACCAGGGGGCAATGTTAGCATGTACACGAAGGCATGTACAGTACAGGAATGACAGGGAGGCTGGACAGCTTCCCATCCCTATGTAAGAAGGGTGGCAGGACTTGTTTAAACTAGACAAATTGATGAAGGATAGGTCAATCAATGGCTATGAGCCAGGATGGGCAGGGATGGTGTCCCTGGCCTCTGTTTGCCAGAAGCAGGGAATGGGCAACAGGGGATGGATCACTTGACGATTACCTGATCTGTTCATTCCCTCTGGGGCACCTGGCACTGGCCACTGTTGGAAGACAGGATACTGGGATAGATGGACCTTTGGTCTGACCCAGTTTGGCCATTCTTATGTTCTTAATGATTTTTAATGCTACTGGTTCCCTATTCGTTTTGGAGAAAACATTGGTGCATGTTTCGTATTCTGCCCATGAGCCAGGGTAGGCACTTCCTTAACTCCATTTCCACTCCCTGGGGGATTGGGAAGGACCCAGGCTGAGGGAAGTGAGGGGGGGCAGTGATTTTCTGTCTCCACAGCACACCTGTGATCCTGTTACACTTGGGAGCACATGCTGGAACTGTCGGCAGCTTTCTGACTGAGCTTGGCAATAACAGAGCTGCCTGAGATCAGTGAGTTCTGCTCCTCCCTAGCAGCCCCTGACTATTGAGGGGTTCCAGGGCAGGGATCCCAGGGGCACTGATGGAGCAAAGCATTTCACTTGGGTTCAGTGGAAGATGGGATTGCAAGGAATAGTAAGATTCCATTTGATCTGCACAGGGCTTGCTAGTTGCTTCCCCAGCAGCTGGCTGGAAAAAACACCCAGAGCTAAAAGGGCTAAATTCCAATAGCATTAAACAAGCAAATGAAACTCCCTTCTCCAAAAGGGGGAAATGATGCCCTTCTTGTAGAGTCCCCAAGCCCATCCCTGTCTCCCTCTTCAGAGCTTTGGGAATAAAACTCAGACCTGTCTGTTGTGACGAGTTTGCCGGGTCTCTGGGAGCAGAGCATGTGAGTCACAATCATTTCCCCTTGGGAAACAGTGACTGTTGTGATGGGGCAAGGCCAGATGGCTACAGTAAAGTACTGAGGAACAGGTATGTTAGCCCCAGGCTAAACAAATCCCTAGGACTGTGGTAACCAAATGGCAGTTGCTCCAAGTTAATCAAGGCACCTGGGGCCAATTAAGATCTTTCTAGAAGGCAGTGGAGATAGCTACATTGATTAGAACACCTGCAGCCAATCAAGGCAGGCTAATCAGAGCACCTGGGTTTAAAAAGGAGCTCACTCCAATCAGGCAGGGAGGAGCCAGAGGAGAAGAAGTGTGTGTGAGGAGCTGAGACTGAGAGAGTGTGTGCTACTGGAGGACTGAGGAATTATTGGACTATCAAGGATTATCAGACACCAGGAGGAAGGTCCTGTGGTGAGGAGAAAGAAGGTGTTTGGAGGAGGCCATGGGGAAATGCCCAGGGAGTTGTAGCTGTCCTGTAGCTATTACAGGAGGCACTATAGACAGCTGCAATCTACAGGGCCCTGGGCTGGAATCTGGAGTAGAAGGTGGGCCTGGGTTCCCCCCAAACCTCCCAACTCCTGATCAGACATAGGAGGAGTTGACCCAGACTGTGGGTTCCACCAGAGGGGAAGATCACTGAGGTGAGCAAATCTGCCAGTAAGCGCAGGACCCACCAAGGTAGAGGAGGAACTTTGTCACACTGTTTATCTCTCAGGGGAGTCCTTTCATCCTCATGCCACCAGAAGCAGGGCAGGAGCTCAGAACTACAGGGAACCTCTGTGGTAATTTAATCAGCTATGTGATTTACATAGATTGGGAACAACTGCCCCAGATAGGCCTCTTCTCTGACCCAAAGCATTGCTGCTTCCCAGTCTCTTGGGCCATGCAATGCTATTGCCTTGCCCCCTCTCCTCCTGGCCAACCTAGATCCTGCCTTGAATCCCTCTCCAGCAGCCCCAATTCACTGCTACTCCCTGCAGGTCCTTACCTGGATCAGCCTGGCCCCAGACAGCCACAGCCTGCCGCCTGCTGCTGTTAGAATCAGTCACAAAGAGTCCAGCTCATTCTCAGTGTTCATATGTTGGTCCTCACTCTCCATCCAGTAATGCCACCCACTGGCAGCATCTTTCCAGTAGGGGCCTCTGTGCAGCTACTATCAGCATGTCTCAGTGGAACTTCTCCCCCTTTATTCCAGGTGGGGCCTTCATGATGACCATGACATGGCTTATAGGTCTCCAGTCAGCTCATTTAATCAAGGAGAGCTTTGATCCCATACTGGAGGGCTGCAGGAGTCCGCCAGCCAGGGCTGCTGTGGGACTGCGCCATCATCCTCTGTCCTAAGGGATTGGCTATTTCACATTGCTGTACCTGGTTCATGCCTGTGCTTCCTTTGTCCATGCTTCTGAGTGGAACCCCTATGCCGTGGAGGCCCTGAGAAGGAACCGGGAGTTGGATGGCATGTGAGGTCAGTGTCAGATTCACCAAGGGGATATCAGGCAGGTGAACAGGGAGCAACCCTGCTGCACATGAGGGGCTGCTATGGCATCTTCGGGATGAGGATTCCCTGGGTATGTCCCATGCTGCTGAGAGTGGATGTGACTCTGAACTCTAACTCTTGGCTTTAGATGTCACAGGAATTCTTTCCCTGGGAAGTTGCACCTATCCCTTCCTTTCCAGCCCCCTTTCTCATGTGGCAGGGCTTCCCCCAGGATACAAGAGGTAGGAGCAAAGGGCCAGAGTGTCTGTGGGAAAGGCACCATAATGTTTGCAAACTGTAGAAAACAGGGACATAGTGTATTGAGGTCTGGGTTATCTCAGACCACCTCCATCGAGGGCATAGAGAGAAGGACCTAAAAGAGCCTTGTTCCAAGGCATTGTCCGTTCTACCTCCAAATGCCCCAAGCAGTGAGGTTTCTCACCTTCCCTTGGGAGATTATTTCACAGCCTCAGATATCTGCCTCCCTGTCAGGACTGCTCTCTGGCTCCAGATGAAATGTTGTTTTGTTGCTGTTGTAGAAAAATGGAAATTTTCACTAACAAATTTTGCTCTTCCCATAAAAAATTCCTATTTGTTTTATAATTAAACTGGAAAATGAAAAAAGTCACTTTAATTCATTTCATCACATTCACTGCCTTTTTTCCTCCCTCTATTCTGGGGGGAAATGGAAAAACAGAATAAAAAATGAAAATATTCAAAATGGTCAAAAACAATTTAAAAAAATAACAATATAGAAGAAATGAAAAATCACCCCTTTCAAGCCCTATGGTACAAAAAGTACTTTGAACATGGGCCACCTCCAGTTTTTATTTTTTATTGTTTTTGACCAGGGCTGGGTGAGGCAGTTAGGCAGCTTGTAGCAAATGTGCTCTGTCAGCAGCATGCAGAGCATGATTGCTTGGGTACACACCGAGAATTACTAAGTCATGATTTTATTGTGCACCTCACAATATTTGGTGCTTTTCTTAATGCTCCAGTGGCTGGAGTCATGTGACTGTATAAGACTCTCAGATCAGGTCTAGACTCAAAGGTTAGTTTGAATTCTTCCGTCAACATAGTTACCACCTCTCGGGGAGGTAGATTAACTATGCCAATGGGAGAACCTCTCCTGTCATTGTAATGAGTGTCTGCACTGAAGCACAGCTGTGCTGCTGTAGCATTTCAAATGTAGATAAGCCCTCCACTTTTTTTTTTTAAAGGAGGTTTCTGGCCCTTATGATCACTTGAAAATATGATCCAAGTGTACCCAAAATGCTCAGGAACAAGAACATCGGTTAAAAGAACCCATAGCTGATTTTTTTTTTTTTAAAAAAAAACTTCTGATTTTGAAGCTGATCTCATGACTTTTGAAGCCTGACTCATGGTTTTAAATGTTTGGGATTGGTGGTACTGCCTGGGGTTTAGAAATAAGCAATCCACCACAGGAGGTAGGGTGCCAGGGTGCAGTCTGGCATCAGCACTGGGAGCCCTGTGACTTGAGTCACCTGTGCTAAGGGGACATTAGTCAGGACTAGAGCTGGTCAGAAAATCCCCTCACAGAAAATGTTGAGGAAAACTCTATGGACAGCTTGGACTTTGTCAACAACAAGAAAAAAATCAGCTGCAAACTAGAAGTCAGAAATCCAATTTTCTATCCAAAAAGAGTTTCAGTGAAAAATCTTTGACCAACCCAAGTTTTATTGCTGTGGTATCCAGGCTCCTTAAAAGAACCCAGTCCCTGCCACTATCCAGGCTCCTTAAAAGAACCCAGTCCCTGCCACTAAACTCCAATGATGGAGTTATTCAGACAGCATAGTTGCCATTTTCCTATATACCAGCTCTCCCTAGCAGTTATAATGCACTACACTCAATTGCTGTGTTTTCTCAAGATTGCTTCTGTTCTGTTCGGTGATATCTGAACACTACTCCTTTGGCCTTCCCTCTTTTGTCCTTTACTGATCTCAAAGAGAGCACATCTGTGACTGTCCCCCCAGCCATGAAAGGCTGCATGGCCTCCAGAACCCATTAGAGTAAGCAGTGCTGGGTTCAATGAGAGCAGTGCCAGATGCCCCTTCCCTACAGTCAGGGAGGTTGAGTAGAGGGTCTCTCTCTAAAGCTCTCCTGTTGGGGAAAATATTTCACGTGGGAGGAGGAAGAGGTGGATGTTGCAGCCACTAGAATTACCTACCAGTCTGTTTTCTTCCTTATCTTTCCCTTTGTTGTTCAAAGTTTTTGTAACATAAACAGGAAAATCAATCCAATCAGATTCTACTAGGCATCAATTCCAATGTGAGTGTGAAGTGAGGTGGATTCTCCCGACTCCTTCCCTCTAGCTGATACGTGGTACTTAGCTTCAATCTTACATCACAAGCTCTGAGGGCATTTTCCATTAGCTCAGTGTGGTCATCATCTCTACTTTGCAGACAGGGAAACTGAGGCACTGAATGGTGCCATGACTTGCACAAAGTCACAGAATGAGTCAGCAGCTGAGCAGAACCCCAAATGCCTGACTCCCAGCCTCATGCTCTAGCCCCATGACCCTCCTTCCCCCACTTTCACCTTGTAGAGTTTGGGCTTGTGACAGAGCTGGCTGCAGATCAGGATCTCAAAGGAGAAGCCCAGGGCAGGAGGCAAGGCAGGGAAGCACAGCTGGCCTGTCTGGGTGCCTGCAATGCATGCATGGTACCCAAGCCAGGGCTGTCTCAGGTCTGGCAGGGCGCTGGGCCTCTCTGCTTTTTTTAGCATCTGTTTCGACACAAGGTTTCAAAACCAAAAATGTGATTCAGTATGAAAATAGAGTTCCCTTTTCTTCTTTCCTACTGCAGGAGGGGCTGAGATGAAGCCTGCCAGCCAAACGAGCCTGAGAGCTCTGCATGCAGCCTGCAGCCACCCTCCCATTTGGAATATGAGTTGTGGACGCTACACGGGGCCAGATTTCCAGAAAAGCTCAGCACACTGGGTGCATGCTTGGTGCTGAGCTTGCACATCTGGTACCAATGTGCAGGTTACTGGACATCCACCAGCTGAGGTTCAGGCCTTGTACCCTTAGGCTCTGATCCATTTGGGAGGAGCCTCACTCCTACATGGAGTAGGCAGTCAATGGGCTACAAGGGGTCAAGGATCAGATTGCAGGAGCAGGGCCTATTATTCAGTTACCTTTGTTTTAAAAAAATAAATAAATCACTGCAGCTTCCCTGTGACAAGAGCAAAAGTGCAATGATGCAGGAAGAAGCATGAGGTGATGCTGGAAGCACTTTGGTGACATGTATAATGTTTACTAGAACCCCCTAAGAAAGATCCAAATCTTGAAAGTTAATAACCAGCATAATAAAGCAATAAGATAAAAGCCGGCGTTGAGGATGGAGTTAAAGGAGTGAGTGATGCCTTAGACAAGGGAAGCTGAGATGATCAGTTCATTATCTGCTGTATCCTCTGCCTAAGGACCAGCCTGCCCAGACCATAATGGATTCAACTGACCAAAATCTCATCCTTCCTTAACGAATATGGTGGACCCCTCTCTCTTTGGGCTGAGCGCCTGCAAACTGTCTCACAGCGCCATGTCCACCCACACACGAGGTTTACTTCAGCCCCATTAGGACTGGAAATGCAGGTGTTTTTGTGTGTGCTCATTTTTAGTAAAAGCTTAAATTCTGCACAGCCCATAGCAGCTATGAGAAAAGTGCTGCTCTAACATACAAGCCTGGACTGGCTCAACCTGACCCCTGCTTGGTGAGCAATTTCTCCAATCTTTGCAACCATCTCTCTGTGAAAGCCCAGGGCCTGAGACAGCTGCTTCGGTCTCACAAATGTCTTGGGGTTTCAGGGCAGGGAGGAAGCCAGTGAGGGAGAAGGAGGTGGCAGCCAATTCCATCTGCGACTGCAGCCAAGGAACAGCACTGGCTGGCACTTGCAGAAGCAGTTGCTAGATACTCAGGCTACAAGAACAATAAATCTCAGAGCTCTGAGCTGTTTGCAGACATAGAGGAACAGATTCTCTGACTTGCTTCATTCGGGTGGTGGAAAGGGATTGGAGACTGCCCCTTAGCTGGGAATAAACTTGGCACGGGGAATGCCTCCAGCTGATATAGATCCAGCAGAATTAGCTCATATCTCTCCCTTCCCCACAGCCTCCGGCACAGGGGCCTGTCAGTCCAGGCTGGAGGAAGGCAGTGACTATTGCCCACTGGCACACCTTACAGCAGCCCAAAGGATGCTCTAACTTGTACCTGCGGCTGGACAGAGAGCGAGGGAGCTGTAAGTAGCTGCCAGGCGACTTTGCCCCTTTGCTGCATGCAACAGAAGCTGGATACAGGAAAGAATCTGGCTCAGAAAGTGAGTTTGCCTGGCACTTTGCAGAGGGAGCTTCTACGGGGGAGCACATGCTGAACAGGCTCTGTTCTCAGGTATCAGCCATGCTGGATGTGTGGCTCAGATCACTGCTCTGGGAGGGGCCTAAGCTATTGGAAGAGCTGGCATTTCTCATCCTGCTTAACAGGGAACAGCGTCAACTCCAGTGAAAAGGGTGGGGAGGGGGAGAGCGATGCAGGACAAAATGCCTGAGCCAGCAGAAAGCCTGCGGTGAAGGTTTCTGAGGAGTCAGCTGCTGCTCTACTGCAGTCTGCTTCCTCCACTCCTGTGGTTTGCACATTTCTCCCTGCTGCTATAAAGAGAAAGCTTGCTGGGCCATTTAGGAATAAAGCAGAGATCCTCTTTTCTCCCTCGGGAGGGGGAATGCTCTTAGTGCTGCTTTGTTAGGAAATTAGCATGGTGCCCTTTGCCCGGGTCTGAGTGGATTAGGAATTCCAGAGGCAGGGCATCATGCACGTCCATTTTACAGTGCAGGATATTTTGGCGCAGATCCCGGCCTGGCTCATGGATCACACAATCATGGTGCCTGAGGTCAAGTAGCTCATTGTTGCAGGGTAACTGCTACAACCTTTGGTCCCCTTTGAGGAAGCTTAATGAGTCTCTGGAGAAAGACAAAGATCCACTTGCTAGAAATGGTTCAGGTTCAACAACTGGATGCAGCTGCCTTTACTGTAACATTTTTTAAGGGCCAAATCCTAGTTCTAGTGAAGTCAATGGCAAAGTTCCCATTGACCAGGGCCGAGACCTTGGCTTGGAGTATTAAAGCAACATCCCCAGCAAATAAGAGCATCCCAGCCATTCAGGGCAGCTTACAGTTCCTGGGCTGTGGCTTTTGTCAAAGCAGGACATTAGACAAGGAGGAAGGAAAAAGGAAGAGGAGGAAAGAGGACAAATCATAACTGAAAGTGGTGCCCTCATTTCAAACAAGCCTTCACATGAGCTACAGCACATTCCAGACCAAATGATCCTCAAGCACTATCCATCACAGTGTGGGATAGACAGAGAGGGGCTACTGCATCCGTTACCGAAGTGTAGCCACTCCGAGATGGAACATGGCAGCTGTTTGACAGTTTAGGACAGGAAGTGAAGAATTCCTTAGCCAACTGAAAGCATCAGAGGGGATTTCAAGAGGCAAAATGTAATTATCAGAGTTGGAATGAGGCCAGAACGCTGGGGTTACCACCCTGCCTCTTGAGGAAAGTGCCATGGGACAGCGGATGTGTACAAGTGAGCAGGGCCTCAGTATTATACTAAAGGCAAACTTGGGCAGGCTTTTGTTCTCCCAGACTTCTCTTGGGGGGAAGGGCAGGAGTGGTAAGGTGGGAGAAGAGGTGGTAAGAAGCAATGCAGCTGGCACTATTTCCACAGGGTTTTACTGTTCAACTCTGCCCTGGGAGTTCCGTAGAGGGCTTGGACTCCATAGAGAGGCCTGACACTATCACAGACTTTACTGGGCACTTCTGTGCTGCACAGAATAACTCCCCAGCATGCACCAGGCTTGGGGTAGCACCTGGGACACAGTCTCTGGGGACTGTGTCCACTGTAGAAAAACAAAGTCCTGGTGAGGAACTTGGAGGGAATGTCCCAGATGTGACATTGCAGGGTGCAATCCAGACCAGTGAGGGCCTGGGTCACCCCTGCCTGCAACTTGGGGTGCCTCACAATGCTTTGCTGCTGTAGCGCGCAACCTGGGCTTCTCACAAACAGCGTGACAGCATGAAGGACACGGAGTGTCTGTGTACAACAGTGGCTCACCTATTTACCATTGTGGGCCTGTCACAAACAAATAGTTAAGCGTTAATGTCTCTTCTACCTGTAAAGTGTTACAAGCAATGAACCTGGACCACCTGACCAGAGCACCAATCAGAAGACAAGATACTTTCAAATCTCAGTGGAGGGAAGTCTTTGTCTGTTGTTCTCTCTGGGTTCTGAGAGTAACCAGACGTACCTACAGGCTCTCTAATTTGCTGTTCAGATAGTGAGTACAAGTACAAAGGCGGTTTAGTCTTTTTGATTGTTTTCTTTATTTGCAAATGTGTATTTTGCTGGAAGGATTTTAATTTGTATTTGTGCTGGGGGGGAGGCTTCTCTCTAGTGTCTATAAGCTAAAAGACTCTGTAACATTTACCATCTAAATTACAGAGACAACTTTTACTTTTTTTCTTTCTTTTATTAAAAACTTTTCTTTTTTAAGACCTGATGGATTTTTTCCCCTTGTTGAGGCTCAAGGGAATTGAGTCTGTACTCACCAGGGAGTTGGTGGGAGACAGGGAGAGAGAAGAGAAGGGGAAAGGTGGAATTTCCTCTGTTTTAGATTCACGGAGCTTGAATCTGTATTACCTCTTGAGGAGGGGAAAAGAGGAGTGGGGAAGGTGCATTTCCCTTTGCTTTAAGATTCAAGGGGCTGAATCACAGTGATCTTCCAGGGTAAACCAGGGAGGGAAAGCCTGGGAGAGGCAACGGTGGGGGAAAGGGTTTACTTTCCTTGTGTTAAGATCCAGGGGGTCTGGGTCTTAGGGTCCCCAGGGAAGGTTTTGGGGGAACCAAAGTGTACCAGGCACTCCAAGTCCTGGTTGGTGGCAGCACTACAGAATCTAAGCTGGTAATTAAGCTTAGAAAAATTCATGCTGGTACCCCATCTTTTAAACTCTAAGGTTCAAAGTGGGGATTTATATCATAACAGAGCCGCATAAGCAGCCCTCTATGTGTTCTGTGGGATGCATCCACACAACATATATACTACCTGTATGGCACTGAGGATGTCACATGGGCCACACTGTGTGCTGATTGAGCCACAAGTGACCTGCAGGCTGTGCGTTGTATAGCCACAGCCCAGGTCCAGAACTCTGACCCCAGTAGCCTATCGGCACACACCAGCCACACTCCAACTTCCACTGCGCTTGGTTACTGCTTGCAGGGTAACCCAAACACACACCCAGTCTTAGGATTTCCCCAAAAAACGTGTGTTCTGCACTGTCCAACCCTCTCTTTGGGCTAGGTCCGTACTAGGTCTGTTGCCCCTCTAAGGTGAGCAACATACAGCAGTTTGCTACCATCAGTGAAGTTACCCACATAGTTCACAGCATTGGTTTAGTTTTGATTAAAGAATAAAACAAGTTAGTTTAACTACACCGAGATAGGCTTTACGTGAGTTCACACATACGGCACTGACATCAGAATTGGTTACAAGAGAAATAAAGAGAAAATGCTTTCTAAACTTAACCAGCCAGACTTGTTTCAAGGGGAAGTTCTTACCACAGGTTCCCAGTAACAATGCTGAGCAAGTGTCAGGTCAGGATCTGCTCCCCAAGCCCAATAACTGTTTCTTTGGTCGTCTTAGATGAAAAGGAGAGAGATGGGTAGGGAGAGAGAACTTGGGGGGTAGGGGTTGCCCCTGTCAAGGCTGATTCCCCACTCTGGCACTTTGAGTGCAGAAGGTGGGGCCCACAAGGATTCGAAAAATTAATACTGGCCATTCCAGGCTTGTATTAAACTCCTAAGGTCACAGCTTCTCTCTGACCTTGGCTTAGTAAATGCTGCCACCACCCAAATGCCAACCCCCTTTTTGGGAACCCAGGAAGGCACACTTGGGAATTTCTTCCTGTGGGGTACCCTCAAGCCCTTTAGCCCCCTCTTCAGGGAAGAGAGGAGAAAGAAAACAAAGGAAATTAGCTGTTGCCATCAGCTAATTAAACAGCATGTGCATAAACTTCTTAGGACACCAAAAATCCAATCCTGTTCTTAAAAAAGGTAAATTTTATTAAACGCAACATAGAAAAAAATACATCTGGAACTTAAGACATTTGCTAGATTTTAAAAGGGCAATTCCAAAAATTAAGCACCCAAAATAGCTTTCTTGGGGGTTCAGCTTAAAGGTTACAAGCAAACAAAAGCATCTGGGGTTAGCACAGATGAGTCCACTAGCCATAAGAAATAAACAGAAATAAATCTAATCACGTCTTTCTAAACATTCCTGATCTACTTACACATCTGGGGGTTCCAAATAAGTCATTTTAGGTATGATCTGATGATCTATGATCACACCTGGCTTAAAGCTTCTCATAGCATAACTATTCCATGTTCCCCTCTTTCCCGGAAAACAACAACAGACACAAAAGGAAAGTTTTTTCCTCATTTTAAAAAGTTCTAGCGTTCTCATTGGCTCCTTTGGTCAGGTGCCCACTCCTTTTCCTTTACCTGGGGGACTTTTTTAACCCTTTATGGGCAGGGGAGGCTCCAGGCACCAGCACCGCACGTGCTTGGGGAGGCAAGCCGCGGAGGGCACTCTGCCGGTCACCAAGAGGGCAGCAGGCAGGTTGCCTTCAGCGGCATGCCTGTAGAGGGTCCGCTGGTCCTGTGGGTTCAGCAGACCTCCCGCAGGCGTGCAGCCAAATCCGCGGGACCGGAGACCTCCCGCAGGCAAGCCGCCGAAGGCAGCCTGCCTGCCGTGCTTGGGGCGGCAAAATGCCTAGAGCCACCCCTGTTTACAGGTAAGCAAGCAGAGAACAGCCACCAAGAGGGACTTTATAGCTAAATGAGTGTCCATAAAAGGAAATTCCCCTCCCCCTTCATTTATCACACCTTACTTCTACAGTTCAATCACTCTTTGAAATGCCTTTTCCTGAGGGTTATCCCTAGATAAAGTTCCTTCCAGTTCTGAGGATGGAGACATGGGGGTCTGTCCTGAAAGAGACTTCATGCTGTTGTTTGCTAAACTGCAGATTTGCCTTGCCTCCCTCTTGCTGTTTCAAGGCCACTGTTTATTACATATATACACATTGAGTTGAACAGTTTCCTTTGTTTAAGGCCTGCTTGACCAGTTCTGCCTAATCGGGGCTATATGGTTTTAAATATGTGCCACCAACATCATTCAGGGGGAATTCATAACTTTACACAGAATGTTGCTACCCACATTTCATCCTGGTATTATTGACCAGTTAATTGAGTTTTCCAATGATACCATGCAAGGCATATGTTGTACAAAGATTATTACAATAATATATACAGTGTGAATATGGGGTGCACTCCATCACACCACGGCTGTATACTGGGAGGTCCAGCCCTTGCTATGATCTCAGCCAGAGTGACTTATATGCTGGAATACTCAGCAAGCCATTTCCCAATGCAGTCCTTCCACTGCTCCACTAAAGTAGTCCCATCCAGTTACTACTATATTTTAATGTCCTTTCTTACCCTATCCCTATTTATATCAGGCTGGATGCTTTTTCAGGACGTGGGTGCAGATACATACGAGGATCTGGGGAACCCAGTGAAAAGAGGGGTGTGCTTGGCAACAAAGAGAGACAAGAGCTGGGTCCCTAGCTTTCCCCTTCACAGAGATACTCAGTCCTATCTACAAATGTACATTGTCAAAGAACTGTGCAGACATTAGCTAACTCAAAAGTCTCCATCTCGCCTGGCCATCAGTGGGAAATTTTCCATTGCCTTTCACAGCACTTGAATCGTGTCCTTAGAGGGAGCCTGTGGTACAGTGGAGGAAGACCTGGTCATAGGAGAAGGGCCATGCCATTTCTGGCCCATGAAAGCGATTGAATGAAAGGAACACCCACCTCCTGTGGCTGTAATGTGCCATGGCTATGCCCTCCTGAGCCCTAAACTGGACTTTGGAACAGCCAGACAGACCTGGTCCCAAAGAATCTATCCCCAGGATCATCAGAGCCCAGTGCATTGTGGGGCAGGATTTTGAGAGTCTAGTCAATGCTGTGCTTATGCCATGCAGTGCATAAGAGACCAATAAAGCTTACAGGTACTGAATTTACCACACTGTGGCGTCAAAGTGTTTTGATATAAGGAGCTCCCAGTAACCTAAGACATAACAGTGGCAGCTGCATGGCAGCACCAGACATACACCACAACAGGATGAGGTTCCCAGAACTGAGGAAGAGCAGAGCAATGTGACAGCATCTGGCCGCAAGTGCCCCTGGCCCCCAGGACACACAAGTGGCCCCTTTGCTGCAGTGTAACCTTCCAGAGAGACACCCTACAATGTTAGAACCTACCACACTCGGACATTGGGAGACATCAGATCTGCACCCTGCAAAACCTAGGCCGAGGCCTAAACTGCTCTTGAATCAGCACTCTTTGGATGCCTGGCTTCCCGGAGGCTGAGTCATGGCTGGCACTGCCTCCATTCCTTCTTCCCAGAAAGTTTCTTCCTCCACCAGATCATTCTTTCCCATCACCACTTGTCTTTGGAATTTGGAGAGGTCACATCTGGGGAACCTGCCCATGTGTGATCTTCCTCTCCCCTCACCACCCATCCCATCCACTCATTTCCACCACAGCTGTGCTAGGATTCGTCAGAGAAGAAAGAGCAGATAAATTAGTCATCATCATCACATCCGCTCATTGTCAGACAGTGGGCACTCAACAGCCCATGCACCAAAATGCCCTCTGGCCACAGGATTGCAGTCCCTTCTCTTCAGCTACTTGAGTTTATTTCTTCAGAATAAGACTAACAAAAGTTCAGCACCTCAACTACATGCTTTCACCACGACCCACGGCCTCGTGCAGGAGCCTATCTAATCCCAGCAGCCCTGCCTGTCAAGTCAAGGCAAGTCTCTCCACTCCCGTCTTCTCCTTAGCCTGCTCCCTGCAGGATTATACTTCACAGTCCCTCTTCCTGGGAGTCTCACCTGTCAACTGGGGTCTATCATCTACAGAAACCTTCCTATTCCCCATAGCTCTCAGCTCAGCTGGCAACTTGCTGACTTGCTGAAGGAGGTGACAGCTGATTAGTCATAGGTGGGGCTAGACCAAACATTCCTTAAAGAGCTGGCCACCATGTGATGTTCACTTAGAAGCCAGCTCACATATGACATGGCCCCCTCATTTCAGTCATTAAAGATCTGCAGAATTCAGTGACTCACATAGACACTGACGTGCACTTGAGTATATATGGTACAGTGGGGGGTCGAGGAAAGACCTCAGCTCTACAGACAGGACTCATCAGCAAGGCCATTCCCAGGTGGGAGAGATCACAGGAGGGTCAGAAGAGAAACAGTAAAGCAGTGGAAAAGACCCAGGCCCACTGTACTCACTGACATATAACTGCTCTCCCCTCCACCCAGACTTTCATTGTACTCTTGGGTAAATGACTCATCTGCTCCAATACATACAATAGCCTAGCTCAGGGGTTCTCAGCTTGGGGGTCATGATCCCCAGTGGGGTCAAAAACAGGTTTCAGGGTATCATTACCCCCCCTTTTTATATTCCTAAATGCCAGAGGGGCTCCCAGAACTTTCTTCTGTTGTAACATGGAGCCAGGATGAGGCTGGGAACCCTGGCCTGGCCGGAGACAGTGCTAATATCAGCACCGTGGAGTCGATTCTTCCAGCTGTGCCTGTGGAAGGGACGAGTTTTCTAAGTCCATTAACAGCAGGGGAGCTGCCATTCTAACCACCCACACCCTTTGTGTGTGTGGTGTGCATTATACGTGGGCCATGCTGGCTGCGAGGAAGAATGTGGATTTCACCTCTGACCTTGAATCCTCTTGGGTTGCAAACTGAGGAGCGCCGATGTTTCCTGTCCCATACGCATCTGAGTCGCAAAGTGCAGGCTGAACTTGGACCAGAATTACATGCACTGTGAAATTGCTAGTTCCACGACTGAGGGAGGGAGAGAAAAACATCTGGTTCTAATTACACTCTAAGTGCACAGTTCACGGTGTATTACCAGGCATGATGTTATAATTTAAAGTTTTAAGACAGTTTCTGTTCTAAGTCTGCTTTTGACTCTGAGCTGCTTTCAGCCTGAACATATGCAGCCAGAGGACAGTATGTCTGGGAAAGTTTGAAGATAATTGGATAAGCGGTTGCCAGGTTTTAGGCCCTTGAAATATAAGTGGTATTTCATTGTTCGAAAGTGGATCTATTGTTTATTGTCTTGTCTATTCATCCCTCCAATGCCTTTCTTTTTTCTTAAGGGTAACCCACCACCACAATTAGTTTTCCATAGGGTTTAAGGCCAGAAGGGACCAGTAGGTCTATGTGGTCTGACTTCCTGCATAACACAGGCCAGAGAACCTCATCCTATAGTTTCTGCATCAAGCCCACAACTTCTGGCTGAGCTACAGCATCTCTTTTACAAAGATCTAGTCTTGACTTAAAGATTCCAAGAGATGCAGGATCCACCTAGGTAGGGTGACTAGATGTCCCGATTTTATAGGGATAGTCCAGATTTTTGGGTCTTTTTCTTATATAGGCTCCTCTTACCCCCATCCTGCCACCCCATGTCCCGATTTTTCACATTTGCTGTCTGATCACCTTACACCTAGACAAGTTGTTCCAATAGTTAATTACCAACACTAAGGTTAAGATTTAGTCATGGGTATTTTTAGTAAAAGTTATGGACAGGTCATAAGCAATAAACAACAATTCACAGGTCCAGCCCCACCAGCCACTGCTCTGGGGGTCCCCAGGGCCAGCCACACCAGCCGCTGCTCAGATGGTTCCCAGAGTGAGCTGTCCAGGACCACCAAGCAGTGGCTGGGGGGCAGCTCCAGGAGTGGCCGGTGTGCCCAGCTCCAGGGCCGTTTGAGCCTGGAGTTGCTCAGGCGCCCCTGGGGTCAGCCACGCTAGCTGCAGCAGCTGCGGAATTTTACAGAGGTGGCAGAAAGCCACAGAATCCATGACAAACTCATAGCCTTAACCATCATCGTTAAAAAATGTGCCTTATTTCTAGCCAGAATTTGTCTAAATTCAGCTTCCAGCTACTAGAACTCATTATGCTTTTTTCCTGTTAGATTAAAGAGCTATCTACCAGAAATCTTCTCCCCATTTAGGGATTTGTAGAATGTGATCAAGTCACTTCTTAACCTTGGTTTTGTTTTATAATAATAATATTGTTGCTGTGTATCTAATCTGTATTATCATAGTGACCAGCTCCCCATTGTGCTAGGTCCTTACTAGCACCGAACAAAAAGACATGATACAAGCATCAAACTGGCTCATGACTTCATGGCAGGCTGTCAAAAGCAGGGTAGACACACCAAATTGATGGTATGTTCCATAATTAGATTTCACCAATCCAGGACCAAATGTGAACTCCCAAAATACTACAACACAGTCTTATACTGGAGCATCTCAGGGTACTGTCTGTGACTATTATATCTTGCCACTCAGGCAAAACAGACTATGTGATAAATGGTCATTTACACCAAAAATCACAAATATTCCAGGTTACTCCCAGTCCCAAGAGACCAGTCACTCACCCAGGTCGAGCTGCAACCTAGATCTCACACCAAAGACAATGCTAGTAGCCAATTTGATAGTAAACTAACTAAAGGCTTATTAGCTAAGAAATGAAAGATTAAAGCAGGTAAAGTATGTGCACAGCTGAATCACAGTCTGTGATTTCAAATGGTAACAGAGCCATAGTAATCTGCCAGTTTCTTGGAAGTCTCTCAGGGCTACCCAGAACAGTTCTGTAATCTCCATCTCCTTGTTCAGTTATTCTGTCCTGTTAGAATCCAAGTAGTCCAGAGATGAAGGATCTTTCCCTGAGTTCATACTTCCAGCTTCTTCTCACAGAAAACAAGCTGACAGAGTCACCACACAGGTGGATCTTTCTTTGATTGGCAGAGAGGAGTGCATTTAGGCCCCGTCTACACTGGCAAGCTTGTGCACAGTACAGCAGCTACAGCGCTGAGGTGCCAGTGTAGACACTATGGTGATTACAACACTGCGATTGATCTCTGGGAGGTTGTAAGGATGCTGGTTCTTGTGAGACCCAACTGAGAGTGCCAGTGTAGGACAAATTGCTTCAAACAGGGCAGTTACAGCCCAAGGCTGAGGTTTTTCCACCTCGAAGGCAAACCAAACCTATCAGACAGGGAAGACTACAGTTTTACCCCACTGGCTAACCACAAGACACTCAAGAAATTTCCTTAGACAATCCAGTTTCCCAATATCACCATCAGTGCCACTCGTTATGGGGACAAATGGTTATGAAAACCAATACCCCAGTAAAAGAAAAAAGGTTCTCTCGATCCCAAAGGACCAGGCCCCAGACCCAGGTCAATATATAAATCAGATCTTACCCACAAATCATGCTGTTGCCAACCCTTTAGAATCTAAAATCTAAAGGTTTATTCATAAAAGGAAAAATATATAGACAAGAGCTAGAATTGGTTAAATGGAATTAATTACATACAGTAATAGCAAAGTTCCTGGTTCAAGCTTGTAGCAGTGATAGAATAAACTGCAGGTTTAAATCAAGTCTCTGCAGTACATCCACAGATGGGGTGGATACTTCAGTCCTTTGTTGAAAGCTTCAATCTGTAGCAAAGCTCCTCCAGAGGTAACAAGCAGGATTAAAGACAAGATGGAGGAGCTCCATAGGCAAGTTCCTGCATACCTTGCTGAGTCACAAGGTGTATCTACCTTCTCACAATGGGTCAGTTACATAGCTGATGGTCCTTACTGGAACATCAAGCAGACTAGGCAATGCTGATGCCAAATTGTCTGGGGAGTCACCCATCAGAATAGCACAAGTTTGAAATACAGACAGTATAGAGCCAATACTTATAACTTTAAATATAAAAATGATACATGCACACAGATAGCATAATCATAACCAATTATGTTAAGCCCATTCTTGCATCATATGTGCCAACCACCTCCTAGCATTACAAGCACTGCAGTCCCAAGCAAAGCAACAAATATTATTGGCTTTCAGCCTCAAATTGCTGCCTCAAAGCATCCCTGATCCTTATGGCCCCGTGCTGTGCCCCTCTAATAGCCCTGGTCTCTGGCTGTTCAAACTCACTTCCAGGCACTGAGCCTCTGCAGTCCAGCCCTGAGTGAAGCTTTCACCCTTCCCTTCACAAATATTATGGAGCTTACAGAATGCAGCTATAAGCATAGGAATCCTGTCATCGGCCATGTCCAGCTTCCCATACAGGCATCGCCAGTGGGCTTTTAAACAACCCAATGCACACTCCACAGTCATTCTGCACTTGCTCAGCCTGTTGTTGAACCACTCCTTGCTGCTGTCAAGTTGTCCCATGTACGGCTTCATGAGCCACAGCATTAAGGGGTAGGCAGGGTCTCCCAGAATCACAGTGGGCATTTCGACTTCCCCTACGGTGATCTTCTGGTCCAGAAAGAAAGTCCCTCCTTGCAGATTCTTGAAGAAAAGATGTGTGCATCATGCACCTTTCCGGACCAGCCTGCATTAATATCTGTGAAATGCCCACGATGATTCACAAGCACCTGGAGAACCATTGAGAAATACTTCTTGAGATTAATGTACTTGGTGGCTAGGTGGTCTGGTGCCAGAATTGGTATGTATGTGCCATCTATCCCCCCTCCACAGTTAGGGAATATCATTTGTGGAAAGCCATCCACAATGTCACACACATTGTCCAGAATCACGGTCTTTCAGAGCAGGATGCAATTAATGGCCCTGCACACTTCCATCAACATGTCTCCAATGGTCGACTTTCCCACTCTGAACTGGTTAGCGACCGATCCATAACAATCTGGAGTAGCCAGCTTCCACAGTGCAATCGCCACGCATTTCTCCAGCGACAGGGCAGCTCTCGTTCTTGTGTCCTTGCGCCGTAGGGCTGAGGTGAGCTCATCATACTGTGCCATGAATGTGACTTTCCTCGTGTGAAAGTTCTACGGCCACTGCTCATCATCCCAGACATGCATCACAATATGATCCCACCACTCAATGTGCGTTCCACTATGGTCAGCACCTCTGTGAATGCCACAAGCATTCTCATGTCGTAGCTAGTATGTGTGGTGAGATCAATGTCGCACTCCTCTTGCCTTTGTAGTTTAAGGAATAACTCCACTGCCACTTGTGACGTGTTGGTCAGTGTGAGCAGTGTTCTGGTCAACAGCTCAGGATCCATTCCTGCAGTCAGAAAAAGGCAGGGTAGGGCACACAGTACACAAACTGTTGAAAGATGATGCCAAATGCGGACAGAAGCACAGGGAAGGCTGGGAAGTGAAGCAATGCATCACAGGGCATTGGGAGAGGACCCAGGATACCCTGCAACCCCTTCTGCCTTCCCACAAGTCTTAGCAGCAAAAGAGAAAGAGGTGCTCTGTGGGATAGCTGCCCAGAGTGCACCGCTACAAATAGCACCACAAGTGCCACAGGTGTGAACACGCTATTGCACAGGCAGCTGTCAGTGTGAACACAAAACAGCGGTTTTTCTTCAGCGCTTTCTGAATAGCGCTGTAACTGCTGGCACTGTAACTTTGCAAGTGTAAATGTGTCCTTAGAGTCTTTGAGCTCTGATCATCAATTGCAAACGACTACTTGCCTTCAAATGCACAGGAATTAGCACTTTCCTGTTAAAGTTCCTCATGTGTATTACACAAGGCTTCTTTCTCATTTGATTGATTATTTAGTTACGGGGATTTCTACAATGTAAATTATCAGAGGGGTAGCCGTGTTAGTCTGGATCTGTAAAAACAGTAAAGAGTCCTGTGGCACCTTATAGACTAACAGACGTTTTGGAGCATGAGCTTTCGTGGGTGAATACCCACTTCGTCAGATGCATGTAGTGGAAGTTTCCAGGGGCAGGTATATATATGCAGGCAAGCTAGAGATAATGAGGTAGTTCAATCAGGGAGGATGAGGCCCTGTTCTAGCATTTGAGGTGTGAAAACCAAGGGAGGAGAAACTGGTTCTGTAATTGGCAAGCCATTCACAGTCTTTGTTTAATCCTGAGCTGATGGTGTCAAATTTGCAGATGAACTGAAGCTCAGCAGTTTCTCTTTGAAGTCTGGTCCTGAAGTTTTTTTGCTGCAGGATGGCCACCTTAAGGTCTGCTATAGTGTGGCCAGGGAGGTTGAAGTATTCTCCTACAGGTTTTTGTATATTGCCATTCCTAATATCTGATTTGTGTCCGTTTATCCTTTTCCGTAGCGACTGTCCTGTTTGGCCGATGTACATAGCAGAGGGGCATTGCTGGCATATGATGACGTATATTACATTGGTGGACGTCCAGGTGAATGAACCGGTGATGGTGTGGCTGATCTGGCTAGGTCCTGTGATGGAGTCGCTGGTGTAGATATGTGAGCAGAGTTGGCATCGAGGTTTGTTGCATGGATTGGTTCCTGAGCTAGAGTTACTATGGTGCGGTGTGCAGTTACTGGTGAGAATATGTTTCAGATTTGCAGGTTGCCTATGGGCGAGGATTGGCCTGCCACCTAAGGCCTGTGAAAGTGTGGGATCATTGTCCAGGATGGGTTGTAGGTCCCTGATGATGTGTTGGAGAGGTTTTAGCTGGGGACTGTATGTGATGGCCAGTGGAGTCCTGTTGGTTTCTTTCTTGGGTTTGTCTTGCAGTAGGAGGCTTCTGGGTACACGTCTCGCTCTGTTGATCTGTTTCCTTATTTCCTCATGCGAGTATTGTAGTTTTGAGAATGCTTGGTGGAGATTTTGTAGGTGTTGGTCTCTGTCTGAAGGGTTAGAGCAGATGCGGTTGTACCTCAGTGCTTGGCTGTAGACAATGGATCGTGTGATGTGCCCGGGATGGAAGCTGGAGGCATGAAGGTAGGCATAGCGGTCGGTACGTTTTCGGTATAGGGTGGTGGTAATGTGACCATCACTTATTTGCACTGTGGTGTTTAGGAAGTGGAGAGCTATCTGTGCCTTTATCCTCACACACAACTATTTCAAATTTGATGACAATATATATCTCCAGATCAGTGGCAAAGCTATGGGCACCCGCATGGCCCCACAATATGCCAACATTTTTATGGCCGACCTGGAACAACGCTTCCTCAGCTCTCGTCCACTCATGCTCCTTCTCTACCTACGCTACATTGATGACATCTTCATCATCTGGACCCATGGGAAGGAGTCTCTGGAAAAATTCCACCACGATTTCAACAGCTTCCACCCCACCATCAGCCTCAGCCTGGACCAATCTACACGGGAGGTCCACTTCCTAGACACCACGGTGCAAATAAGTGATGGTCACATTACCACCACCCTATACCGAGAACCTACCGACCGCTATGCCTACCTTCATGCCTCCAGTTTCCATCCCGGGCACATCACACGATCCATTGTCTACAGCCAAGCA